>NC_051066.1:1805991-2143658 GCF_004664715.2 Peromyscus leucopus
GAATAAAAACAGAAAAATCAAAGAAAGCAAGCTAAGCGCCAACATCCGGTGATACAGTATGACCATATGGCTCATGCTGCTTCTGCCATGCCTTCCACATCATGATAGACAGCATCCCCACAAGAGCCAGAATGTACCCTTCCTTCCTGTAGTTGCTTCTTGTCAAGTATTTAACCACAGCAATGAGAAGGGTAAGCAACACAGCAGCTCAGCAGTGTGTTCAGAAGACTCACTGGTGGCTTTCAGAAGGATGTAAGGAAGGGACACCCCGGACAGGACACCCTGGAGTAGGGTCACTAACTCCTATGTAGATGTAACCAATCCTCTTATTAAAATAAGAAACACAGAGTCAATATAAAAGAGAAAGCTGAGAGGTCAGAGCTCAGAGATAAAATCTTACCTCCTGCAGTGCTCCTAACTTCCCCCCGAGAGAGCTACTTCCTATTTGTCTGTGTTTAAATAGTCTTTCTGTTCTACCTTCTCATTGGTTGTAAACCCAACCACATGACTGCCTCATCACTGCCTGTAAGTACCGCCCTCCAGGTCTTAAAGGCATATGTCTCCAATACTGGCTGTATCCCTGAACACACAGAAATCTACCTAGCTCTTCTAACCACCACGCTCTTGCTATGGCTCTAATAGCTCTGACCCCAGGGCAACTTTATTAACATAAAATTAAAATTACATTTCAGTACAAATAAAATATCACCATACTCCTATCTTGCTTTGGCTTTAAAACTGGAAGTCCCTGATTCCACCCAGGAATTCCCATGCCTCTGGGGAACTCTAAGTACAAACTGGCCCTCCCAGATAGGAGTGGAGATGGAGGAAGATGGAGAATCTCCAGGTGTGGTGTTTATGAGACATACCCTATCAGTGTAGATTTCCATGGCCTTTTGTTTCTCCAGCCACGTAAGTAGGTTTTGTCATGGGGGCTAAGGAGCCAGCTGCCTCCAGCTGGAGCCCTCCTACTCCCCAGCAAGCAAGTCTCAGGACTCCTCCTTCCCATGACCCTCTAGCCCCACTCCCAGCCTCTGTGCCAGGGAGAGCCAGGCCCAGGCTGCCTGGAATCCCAACTCCCCCACCCTGCTCTGTGCAGGAGGAGGAGAGAAATGAGTCACACAAAGCTCCCTGCTCACATCATCTTCGCTGGCATCCTGCACATGCAGTGCTCACACACCCGCTGACACACGCACAGACATGACACCAGCAGGTGCTCACAGGGCCCTTAGAGCTACCGTACACGTGCAGATAGCTGGGACCCACAGTCTCACTTGCACAAATGTAGACACTGGGAGGGAAAGAGACAGGGACCCAGTGTTCATCTCATCCCTCTATGTCCTTCCTAGAACTTGGTCCCCAGTCTATACCATTTGCCCACAGTTTGAGCACAGTGTCTAAATTCAGGGCTGACGGAACCCCCAGTGTCTACACTGTGGACTCCAGACTGCACTAAATTAAATGTCCTTTGAGGACCTGTCCCCAGCCGAACTGTCCCTCCTGACGTCATGCAGCTCCAGAAAGCAGCAGTGTGGGGAGGAGGAGACTAGGGAGGTGTTCCCTCACCCATGCCAGCCATGTTTCTGGGCACCTGTGTCTACATTAATCTACTCTCGGCAACAAGGATGGCTAGGGACACATCCTTATCACAGACAAAAAAAAAGTATCCGGATTCAGGATGCCTAGAGCCACACATCCTGAGCCATACCAGGGTCCATCACGTGAGTCCCACAGGGTCTACGTGACAGCTTGACACAGGTTTAGACTGAGGAAATGCTAGAGATACCATCTGGGCATCGTCATGAAAGCCAAACCAGGCAGGTATGCCCTGCCAGGGTTACCTGAGGGTCATTCCCAGCCTCCAACTGGGACCAAACTCAGTTCTGTGGCAGGAACAAAAGCAATATTTGTCAGTTACCTTATATGTGCCAGGCTCCATACCAACAACCAAACATACACACACAGATCCCACCTGCCAGGTTAGCCCAACCAATCCTACCTGCTAGGTTAGCCCAAGAAACATCAGTTTAGCAGTCAGCCCAAGAGTGGGTACCAAAGCTGCCTGAGGCATCTCTAGACTTGAGCCAAAGCCAAATAGAGATGCTCACACTGTGAGTAGCTGATGGACTCCATAGTCCAGCCCTCCAAGGTGACTTGTCCCATTACCTGCATAGCCCAGGGGGCAGTGGCACTCGTAGTGATCTGCCAGGTTGCGGCAGGTGGCCCCATGGTGGCAGGGCCGGGACGCACACTCATCGATGTCCAGCTCACAGTAGGGACCCTGGAAGCCAGGCACACAGTAGCAGCGGAAGCCATTAGGGTCTGGGCCCTGGGGTACACACAGTGCACCATGGTGGCATGGCTGAGAAGCACAGCCCCCAAGCCCTACAGGCTCACAGGTATAGCTACCACTTTCTGTAGCCTGGCACTCGGTTCCAGCACCACACGGGTCTGAGGCACAGGCACTTGGAGTCTCTGAAGGAACCAACCCTGTAGAAAAAGAAAACAATTTGGCAATGTGGGCAGGGTCTGCATAATGCACACTTCCCCCAGTGTTAGCAACCTAAAGGTAACACAATTCTGTTCGTGTTTAAGACCTGTGTGCACATCCACAAGCTGATCAGAAATGCAGATACCTACACCTGCGACTGGGGTTTTATTTACTTATTTTGTGTTTGTTTTTAGAAGCACTCTTCTGGAGTCCAATCCAGTCTGGAACTTGCTATGTCTCCAAGGATGACCTTAAACTCCAGATCCTCCCTCCTGCCTCCCAAATGCTGGGATTAAAGGCATATATTACCACTCCAGGTTGATGGAGTGCTGGGGAGTCAAACCCAGGGCTTCCCTGGTGAAAGACTCTTCAGACTGAGCTACACCCCCAGGCCCAGGCAGGTTTTAGTTGTAGAGAGCAGAGACAGGAGAGAATGAGCGGCTCCCGCGTGATACCATCACATAACAGATAGTACCCATGCTGTCTGGCCACTCCTGCAGTACCCCGAGGAAGCTCGGACTGTCCTTTGTTCACTTTACAGACATGTAGTAGAGCTCAAGGAAGTAAAGACTTGCTGACATCACACAGTAAGTTCACAAGGAACAGACCTCAATGCCAGGTTGGTCCCACTGCCAGGGAGTAGTTCGCCAGGCCTTTCCATTCTGCAGGCCTGTGTCCTCTCAGCAGCCTGAAGTGGGATGGAGGAGACAGAGGGACAGCTTCTATCCCCCCCCCCAAAGCCCCCGCTGGGGGTCTGGTAACTCCATTCCCAACTGAAACCTGAGATGTCCGACCTCAGCCTCAGAGAAGGAATGGACTTCAAAGGCAGGGCCTGCCTCTGCCTCTCTCACCCCTACCCACCCTTGGTCCCGCCTTCCTGCCTCCTGGCCTGGGACTTCTAGAGGATCCCTAGCACTCACTTCATCCCCCACAAGCAAATACCTGCGAAAGTACCCAAGACAGAGCAGGTATAACAACCTTGACCTACTCACTGAATACCTGACCAGGGTCTATACACTTGGAGCATCCTGTGTTGATTTAGAAGCCAAGTTCAGAGAGCCTTGTTCCTTCACTTCATCCTGGCCCCAAAGCCTTGTCACTAACAGGTCCAAACCCCAGCCCAGAACCGTGAGCTATGAGAATTTGGGTAAATGCCTCCTCCTTTTGGGTGGCAGAAGGATTCAAAGCCTCAGGGGCCAGATAAAAATGTGAGGGACATGAGCCCTTCTACCCCCACCTGGAGTTCCAGGACCTACCCTCCCCCCAGGTTGTCATGCAGACACTAACCAGACCTGAGCAGTGAGCAGCATCAGGCCTGTGCCTTCCCCTCCCCCACTCCAAGAAGACTCCCCCTCCCTCCGATAAGGTTGGCAGCCTGTCAGGCGTCATCCACATTCCATGGGGCAGGGCGGCTGCTGGCCAGATCCCCATGCTCCTCAGCCCAAGATGGAGGACAGCAAGCCATGGGGACAGTGGACCCAGGGAGACGCGGCTAGGCAGTGCCTCCTCAAGTGCCCAGGGTTCTTCCTTGTACACTGGGGCCTGGCATCCTCCAGAGCCAGGCAGGGGGTCAGGTTCCGGAGTCTGAGATACTTTCTGGCCAAGAGGGCCCTCTGCTCCCAGCTGTCCCAGCCCAGGCATCCATTCCCAGCCTCTGCCAAGCCCGAACATTTGGGCTGGGCAAAGGGGGAGCCTGGGCTACTCCGAGGGCTTACAGGCAGTGGGTGGCCTCTGCTTCTGCTCCCGTGACTGAGCAGATGGGAAAGTCAGTGGATGCCCCAGCACAGATACCCGATGAGGGAAAGAAGCTGACTGGATGGGTGATGGGAAGATGGTCAGGTGGGACGTGGATGGAACACCTTTAGGAAAAAGCATGTTTTGGAGCAGCAGACAGATTCAGGGTTACGGAGCCTTGACACCCAGTGAGTCCCCTTGAGAGGCAGTGGCCATAGCAGCCAGGGACCCTTGGCCCAAAAGGCCCCAGAGGAGAGTGGTTATATGGTCTCTTATGAAGCACCTGCCACTGGGCCCTTGCCAACAGCTCCCACTGTGATCCCATGGGGCACAGGTCCTCACCCCTCACCCCAAGCTGGAGCTTAGTCCCTAGCTCGGAGCCCTCTGTTAGTGGCCACAGCATCAGGGGAAGGAGCTTTGCTCCTCTATGGGTCCTCCGAGAGCCCGGCAGCAGACTGCTACTCTGAGAACTCCCTGAAAGGCAGAACCAGCCCCACAGTTAGAAAACTAGGAACGAAGCAGAAGGGTGCAAGAGGCCCAGAGACTGAGCAGCAGCCGGGACCTTCATTCACTGTCCCACAGGTATCTAGGTGTCAACAGTTTTATCTGTCTTTTTTATAACCCAGAGACTCATCACTTCCAGTCCTACCGCACTCCGGGGTGGCCCCATCGGCCCACAGTAAGCCCAGAGGGTCTATTGAGCAAAGGGAGGGGAAGGGCTCTCCCTAGGGCCTAGCTAGAGGGGCGGAGTCTGTCGCCAGGGCAACAAGGGGCCAGTGCTTATCTTTACAAATCCCTCCTGACCTCTCAGACTGCCTGGGCTGACCTGGCAGAGGAGAGATTAACAGACACAGACACGGGATGCTGGCCCTTTCCTCCGACCTGCACCCTGCCCTACCCAGAGGAGAGCATGAGGGAAATGTATGCAGTCATTGTTGGCAGCCACCAGTGTGACCGCTGAGTTCGAGGGCCAGGCATCTTTTGCCATCTTAGTATATTTGGTTCTAGGTAGAAAAAAGAGACTGTTAAGAAAACTAACTGCTTCCCATCACCAAGAGCCTGAAAACCTGCAGATGCAGAAGCTTGTGAAATTGCAGGCCCAAGTACTGTGAACCTAACATGGCCCCAGCCCTCCTCCCCTCACCAGAGGATCGATGTGTGGCTCCGTGGTACCCCCCTTGTGTAGCACATGCAAAAGCCCTGGGTTGCAGCCCCACAGCAGCACCCTGCCCACCCTGAGCCGAGCAGTTGGCATGCCACTGTGCCAGTCCTCAGCCGGCCCTCAGGCGCTCCCACTCTACCTGAGTTCGCTTACTTTCTCTGGGCCTGTCCTAGTCAGGGCTGCTACCACCGCCATGAAACACCATGACCAAAGCAAGCAGAGAAGGAAAGAGCTCACACGTGCTTATCATCACTGAAGGAGGTCAGGACAGGAACTCAAATAAGGCAGGAACCTGGAGGAGGAGCTGACGTGGAGGTCATGGAGGGTGCTGCTTACCCGCCTGTTCTTCATGGCTTGCTCAGACTGCTTTCTTGTAGACCCTGGGACCACCAGCCCAGGGGCGACCACACCCACAATGAGCCACACCCACATTTGACCATTAACTAAGAAAATGCCCTACAGGGTCGCCTACAGCCCAGTCTCATGGAGGCATCTTCTCAATTGAGGTTCCCTCCTCTGATGACTCCAGCTTGTGTCAAGTTCACATAAAACTGCCACCTCAAGGGGTACAGTGCAGTAAGGGGTCTCTGACACTCAACACCCACTCATCAGGAAAAGGCAAAGACACCCCAGGAGACAGGGAAGCTTGGATACATTTTTTCAGAGATGTTCACCCCGAAGTCAAAAGGCATAATTTAGTAACAGTTGTGGTGAGGATAGGTATTTCGATGCAGTGCCCAGCACTGGCGCATACTGGAGTTGCTAGTCCCTGGTCTCAGGTCTGAGTGAGAACACAAGCTGGGATGGATCAGACTTGTCACTTGTACTGGCTGCTGTGGACAGTTTCTCTGGTAACTATTAATATGTTTCCATCTGAAATCCCCTTGAGGGCTAGTGAAATGTCTCTTCAGGTAAAGGCACTTGCTGTGGAGGACTGATGACCTGAGCTTGATCCTCAGAAGTCATGTAAAGATGATGAAGGGAGAGAACCAACTCCACAGTTGTCCTCTGACCTCCACACTTGGGTTTGCACACGCGCAGGCATGCGCTCATAAACACACACACACACACACACACACACACACACACACACGCGCGCGCACACACACGCACACACGCACACACACACGCACACACACACACGCGCGCACACACGCGCACACACACGCACACACGCGCACACACACGCACACACACACGCGCGCGCGCGCGCGCGCGCACACGCGCACGTGCGCGCACACACGCACACACGCGCACACACACGCACGTGCGCGCACGCACACACACTAATAATAATTATAAAATATGTATTTAAAATAATAATACAATTTCCTTGATGTTTGGGGGTCCTTTCATCCCCTATATTGCAGACAGGCAGCATTAGTGCATCCAATCTGGAAATGACCCTTGGAAGGAACGATGGGCCCCATCTAACAGAGGTACAAAGAGCTGTAACCAACCAGCTAAAGAACCACCTCCTCGTGGCACGGCCCAACCACACACTGCTCTTGGGACCCTAGACAAGCTGCTGACCTTCTCTGAGCTTCATTTACCTGTTCTGTAAACAGAGGGTAGAGAACGAGGTTCACTGGCTGCTGGGAGGATTAAATGCTTTCCACATAATGGGTGGTGTGACCCATCAGCAAACTTTGCAGGAGGCTAGCACCCAGTAGCCAGCAGACCCCCTCATTGGTTGGAAGTGTGTGGCACCCCTGCTTCTCTCCTCTATGCCCCGCCCCTCAAGTTGGAGGAGGGGCCAGATTTGGGGAAGACTGGCTTCCCCTTTGTGAACTGTGCTCCCTGGGTGTTCAGGGAAGGGGTGGGGGTGGGAACAACCCAATGTGTCCCTTTGTACTCCAAGATGCCTCATCCTCTCCATAGCAACCAGCAGTCCTCTGCTGCAGAGTGGCTGGGATGGAGGGGCCCGGCTCAGGGCCTGGCCGGAGTGGGCATCAGGTCTGGTCCTGGGCCTCCAGAACTTTCATCTTCTCTGGGATGGAAATTAGCTTTCGAGTCACAAAGTCCCTGGCATCTCCACTCCCTCAGTCGACCCTGGGTACTAGTGTTTGTAAGTGCCCCCTCCAGCTTCAGGGATCCCTGGAGAAGGGCTCTGCACACAGAAGTCATGGGAAATGGCGGCCCCTGAGAGGCCATTGGGGTGCAGGGGGTACACAGGACATGGTATTCCCTTTTGCACCTCTGATATGCTGTTTGCCCACCTTATAAGTCCACGTGCATGAACACTCCTGTGTGAACACATGAATGTCAGTGCAGTCTGCTGGTGTACGCAGGCATGTGCTATGCACATGGCAATACCTGCAAGGTTGATCAGCAAGTTTACCAGTGAGTTCACAGGGAGACCTGGCACGTGCCTGTGGACACCTGTCTCCTGTTGTGGTGTGTATCCTAGTCCATGCCAAACATCTCTGCAGCTGTCATGAGCATCTGTGTAGTACAGGTGGGACAAACCCAAAGTGCACAGTCCAGAACCTCCTGCCGTTAATGTACAGACAGCCTGGGGTCGCCTGGTTTCTCCATCCTCATTTGCTTCAGGTACCCAGCTTCTAAGTCCCTTCCTTCTCTGACCCTCATTTGGTTTCTTCCCTACAAAATGAGGCCCTCGCTATACCCATTCTCCCTCCTGCCCAGAGGAGGAAGCAATAAAGGCTTAGTGGGCAGGCAGAGGGAAAGCCACAGGTGGGGTTCACCAGCTGCAGGGAACCCAGGCCCTCCCTGCTGCCCCCGTAACTATAGTGACCAAACCAAAGCGTCCTCCAGACCCCCCAGCAGGAATTCCAGGCTCAGTGCTGAATGCACTTGGACAAAGGCGAAAGAGCATTGGCTGCCTGGGCTGGCTTCAGGGAGCCTTTCCAGCCTAGCTGAGGAATGCCAGAGGTAGGCTGCAGGGACACACACATGATCCCAAATCCCTAGCCACCCCAAAGACCCAGAACAGCTCTTAGGGTTGCCCCTCAAGTGCAGACAGAGGACCCATAGAAGGGAGGGATCCAGCCCCCACCCCCCACCCCCACCTCCAGTTGCCAGGAAAAGCCAGTTGACCATGTGAGACAACTTAGAGCCAGTTCGGCTAGTACACAACTCTACACTCAGACAGAACTTCCATAGGCCGGCTAACCCCAAGAGCCACCATCTGGCAACTTTACATGCCACCTGCACCCTAGCTCCACGCATGACTCCAGCAGACTCTATGGTGATTGCTTGGGTTCTCTGAAACTTCTCCAAAACTCACTCGCTTCCACCTAACCCGGCACGCTTTCCCCAAGGGACACCTTACACCACGATCCTCAGCTTTCCCCAACTATACCACACCAAACACACCAGGTCTCCCAGACGGGCTTCTGCAGATCACATCAGCCCTGATCCTCCTGGCCCCGCTTGCATAGGCTCCTCAGTATGAAGTGGCCAGGACACTCCAAGTGAGTCCCAGAACACCCCCAACCTCAGGATCCACACGTTCTGGGGCCCGGGACACGGTTCCCTCTAGCTTGGCTACCAGACTCTCAGGCCAGGCCTTCAGTGTTTGCCTGGGGTAAAGCCCCCAGGCCCAGCCACTCACCAGCCGGGACCCAGGGCGGCAGCAGCAGCAGCAGCAGCAGCAGCAACAGGAGGTGGACATCTCGTCTGGAGCTCCAGATCACAGGCCCCACCAGCGCCATGGCAGCGGGCTCTGCTCGCCTGTGGGAACCCTCTGCTCGGCGGGCTCCGAGCCCCTTCACTTCGTCCCTCCGACCAGCACTGACGCGGTGGACAGAGGCCCGGCCCCTCCTCCTGCCGTCCTCCTCCGCCCCGCCTCCCACTGCTCCTCCCCGTAGGATCCTCGCGGAGGGTCTGACCCACCACCCCCTCACAGACACCAGCCCCTTTGGAGGCCTCAGCTCCAGACAAGGCCCTGGGCCTGACCCTGGGTCTCAGTGCACAAGCCTCTTCCCAGGCAGTCCAATCCCCAGAAGGGCCGGTCAGGATTCCCGGGGCATCTCCCACTTCTCCCAAGTGCTCAGCTACCCCTTCAGGCCTTGGTTCTCCCGCCCCGCCTCTGCTCGGAAGTGCCCCAACCCGCCCTTTCCTAACCTGCTCCTTCCACACCTGAGCTAGCAGGCCCCTCCCCTCCTCTCACTGGGGCTCCTGACCCTGTGGCTCTCAGTAAAAAAAATGTAAGTAGGCATTGAGCCCCGGACCATGTGCTTCCCTGACTCTCTGCTACCTTCCCCACACCCTCACCAGCCAACGGAGCCTTTTCTAACTCCCCATTGCCCTTGATCTTTGTCTCTGATGTTTGCAACTTTAATAATGTCCCTGCAGTCCAAGATGGACCTTTCCGCTGAGTGGCAGCTCCAAAGAAAATAGTGCTCCGCTGCTGCCCCCACCCCCTTCCTGGAAAGTCCTTCTCTTTGTCTAACCTCACAGTCACATACTGCACTGGGTGGAACCAGGAGTTCCCAAATTCTTAAAAAACAAAAACAAAAACAAACAAACAAAAAACTCCAGATACCACAGCAACCCTTCTTCCATGGCCTGCTACCCCGGTGGGGCAGTCTCCTTTTAAAGGCTCTTCTTAAGCCGGGGGGAGGGGGGGGGTGCACGCCTTTAATCCCAGCAGAGCCAGGAGGATCTCTGTGAGTTCGAGGCCAGCCTGGTCTACAGAGCCAGAACCAGGACAGGCACCAAAACTACACAGAGAAACCCTGTATCGAAAAACCAAAAAGAAAGAAAGAAAGGAAGGGAGGGAGGGAGGGGGGAGGAAAAGAGGGAGGGAAGGAAGGAAAGAAAGAAAGGAAGGAAGGGAGGGAGGGAGGGAGGGGGGAGGAAAAGAGGGAGGGAAGGAAGGAAAGAAAGAAAGAAAGGAAGGAAGGGAGGGAGGGAGGGAGGGGGGAGGAAAAGAGGGAGGGAAGGAAGGAAAGAAAGAAAGGAAGGAAGGAAGGAAGGAAGGAAGGAAGGAAGGAAGGAAGGAAGGAAGAAAGGAAGGAAGGAAGAAAAGGTCTTCTTGAAATGAGCCTCTGGCAGAGGGGGAATTCTGCCCTGAAGGCCCTGGACTCTGCTGTGTCTGACAAAGCACTGGGTCTCTGGGATGTCCTTGGAGAAACAGCAGATGGGGCAATGAACATCACAGGGTATCAGGACCCAGCAGTCACCATGCATCACCAGCCCAAAATGCCCCTGAGTCCCCAGAGCTCAGAAAAAGACTGAAGCCCTGAGTGAGCCCAGGTGGGCAGCCCCCCCACCCCACCTTTGCCCTGCAACCTTCTCTCCAAGGTCAGAGGCACGCCTCATTTTCTGGGACATCCACCCCATCCATCCCAGTTCTCACTTGACCTGGGACTCCTCCCACCAGCCCCTGGGGAAGTCATGTTCCACTTGGGGGCACACAGCTAAACAGATCCGCACCTGAACCCCCCAAATGACCTGGAGTTATTTCCTCTGACCTTACAGGGCACTTGCGCTGCACTCCAGGGATCTGGACAGCACCTGGAATGTCAAATAGCTGGTCCCCAGGTGTGGGGGTGGGCTGTGAGGGGATCTAGGCGGTCAGACAGGCATGGGTTCACCCAGCCCCAGCCCACCCCGCCTCTCATCCCACAGCTGCCGCGACACCTAGTGGTCCTGTGAGGTCTGCAGTGGACAAACCAGCTACAGGCATGGGTTGCCATAGGAGACCAAGGAGCTCAGGGACACAGCAAAGAGCAAGAGCTGGATACCAGTGGTTAACTCAGTAGAACTGACACTTGAGAGGGAAATAAGGTCGGCCAAAGGACTAATTCAAATCCCAGTTACCCACTTTTCAGATCTGTGACCTTGGGTGGGTCACTTGGCGTCTCTGAACCAACATTAACTTCCAAGTAAAAAGATAAATAAACCCTCACCAGAGAACTGTCTTCCGAGTTAGCTGTGTTTAAAGACTTCGGTGTTTAAAACTGCCAAACAAGTGCTGGTTAAATTAAAAATGAAGAAAGTAACTTTAAGCCACATGTATTTCAAATTGGAAATACATATTTATTGGTTACACTGGGGATCTTATGAAGCAAGAATAAGCTTGCTCCTCTCCATAGAACCCTGGAGTGTGACAGCAGCTTCTGATGCCAAGAGATAATTCAGTTCAAATGCCTAAGTGTTTCTGTAGTAGGTATATAATTTCCCCAAATAACAACAATTCAGTATGCTTCCAAAGGGACAGGAGCCATCTTCCTTCACTTTGTGTGGTTGTATTTCTAGCACACTCTATGTGTAGTAATAACTATGGAAAATACTCGATATTCTTGAGCAAGCCACTTGGGGCTCTGGACACTGTCCATCAAAAATAGCACTCCAGGGGCTGGAGAGATGGCTCAGCAGTTACAAGCACTAGCTGCTCTTCTAGAGGACCTGGGTTCAATTCCCAGCACTCACATGGCAGCTCACAATAAAAGATTTAGAAATCCAGTTCTAGAGGATCCAACGACCTCCTCGGTCTCCACAGACACCAGGCACACACATGGTGCACAGACATGGATGCAGGCAAAACAACCATAAACATGATAATTTTTTTAATTATTGTTTTAAATAGCACTCCACAGGAAAGGCACTTGGGAAATTCTCAAGTTAGGTGGTCTGTGGGCCAGCTCTGTGAACTGTTTACTGTCCTACAAACACATCACTCCGAATCCAAGACCCACTAACTGCCAGAGACACCTCTGGTCTCACGATCATCAAAGACCCCGTAGAGGGCCATGTTGGCAGTTTGGTTGGAAGCATGTTTACTCAGCAGGCTTGAAGCCCTGGCTGCCACTCCCAGTGTATAGATGGTGTGGTGGTACACACCTGTGATCCCAGCACTTCTGAGGTGGAGGCAGGAGGATTAGAAAATCAAGGTCATCCTCAGCTGAAAAACAAACCAAAACAAAAAGACTCCAAAAATTCCCAAATAGCACAAGCTGGGGGAATGGGTTCTATGCCAACTGTCAGCGAGATTTACCCAACTGGAAACTGTGTCTATTGCCTCTTAGCCCCTAGTTACTCTCCGGCCAAAGCCAAGTTCCTCAGTCCATGGTACCGAAGCCAAGCTGCCCTGTG
The DNA here is from genome assembly GCF_004664715.2 of Peromyscus leucopus. Taxonomy (NCBI): domain Eukaryota; kingdom Metazoa; phylum Chordata; class Mammalia; order Rodentia; family Cricetidae; genus Peromyscus; species Peromyscus leucopus. The sequence goes on from NC_051066.1 coordinate 1,818,444, forward strand.
CCTGCAGTCCCCTGCCCCACCTCACACCCCTCCCCTCCCCTCCTTCCCCACCAGTGAATGTGACAAAGCCGAGGGCCAGGGCTGCTCCCAGGAGTGCCCACCCCAGCTCACATGACTGACTATTGACACCTGCTGATGTTTTACGATTGGGTTCTGGAGTCACCACCCCAAAGAAGAGTTCAGATCCCCATCGCAGACTTGGCCAGAGCCTCTGCCGGCTTTCATGGCTCCAGTGATCATTCCGTCCTCACTTCTGCAGAGCACTTTCTTATCTGGTGAACAGGACAGACATACTGACAGAGCAGGAAGGCACTGACTCAGAGTCCATGGAGCCCCAGGAACAGAGACGAACTCTAGGGGCAATTTCCCAGAGTGGACTGGAACTGTGGAGTGTGAATAGGAGTTTTCCAGGTGAAGAAGTAGCAGCAGGCTAAAATTCCAGTTGGGCAAATGTCAGTGATGGAGGACTGAGACCACCAGCATTGCCAGAGAGCAGAGTAAGACAATGGGGGGCCAAGAGCCAGGGTGTGGTGTCCCATGCCTTTAATCCCAGCACTTGGAAGCAGAGGCAGGTGGATCCCTGTGAGTTCAAGCCCAGCCTGGTCTACAGAGTGAGTTCCGGGGCAACCAGGGAAGCATACAGAAACTCTGTCTCGAAAAAACAAACAAACAACAACAACAAAAAGAATGGGGTCAAGAGAGAGGTTGTTGGTGTAGAGTTTGAAGGTGCCAAAGAAGTTAAATTTGGTCCGGGGGGGCGGGGTTGGGGGAGCCAGGGTAGAGGATAAAGCTGGAAGCGACGTGGTCAATTCCTTGAGGAATGATTGTGGAAGATTCGTTGCAGGGTAGGACAAAGAAACTGGAAGACGTCTGAGTTAAGACAGGGCTGGACACCTAACAGTTGGATGCCTGCGGGGGCTGGGAAGATGGAGAAGGCAGGAGCAGAACCAAGACCTCAGCTAGGTAAATCATGATGGTGGGGGTGGGGGCGGGAGGGGCGAGGGCTGGCGCCTTGACTTTGAGGGACATGATCAACACAAAGGACAAACTGCAGGTCCCCGATCAGCCACCAGAGGGCGCTCCAGGACAGGGCAGGCTGCACTCCTCCCCAAGGTGCCTTCTAGCTCTCCTGCAGGCGGATTTGCCCAAGGTGTCTGACCTTCCTGAAGTGGGGACGGAGGAAGGCAGAGGTCGAGGGCTGCAGGCTTGTCCTTTCTACCCTGCTCGCCGCGGGGTAACTCACCAAAGTCGCCTCAGGGTCAGATCCAAGCAGCCTCGCTGCTCCTGTTGGGGGAGAAAGGGACTGCGGCGTTTCCCAAGAGCCCCTCTGTATCCTGCCACAACCTCCCAGTGTTGTCAGTCTGGGAGTGGGGACTTGGAGAAGTGAAGATATTGACTCTCCTAGCTCGGCCTGGTGGAAAGACCTCGGGTTGGTGAATCTCAGACTCCGTCTGGAGTCATGGCTAAATGTCTCCGGTCCGGGTTCAGTACAGGATTCGGGCTCAGCTCGATCCAGGAACCCAGCTTCTAGCTGCAGTCTAAGCTGGCTCCTTCGACTAAACTCTTAGGAGGTGATTCTGAGCCCCATACCTGCGGCGCTTAATATCCACCCCTACTCCCTGTGTGCGGGCCACCACCGAACCATCTTTTCCTCCTCTCCCCCACCCCCAACCCCCAACCCCAGTCCTGCAGGGGCAAGCGATGGACAGAGAATTGCTAGAATGCAGTGCGTCCTGTCCGACAGGTGGATGGGAATCAGTTAAAGCAGTTTGCCTGAGGGACAGACATGATGACAGAGAACCCAGGCTGAGGTGACCTCAAGCAAAGGAGGCCACAGAGGTCCAGGAAGAGGACCCAGAGTGGTGTAGCTGAAACAAAGCGCACATCGTGGCTCACAGGCAGTTGGAGGGAGGGAAGGAGATGTCTTTCCAGGATCCAGATGGCACCATCTGAAAAGGGGGTTCAGAAAGCCTCTGTGAGATGGTGTGAGGTCAAGGATGGGGCCGGCTGAGGAGAGGGGGTGAGTGGCAGGGAATCTTTGGGGAAAGTGATACATCTATGCTTGCATCTAAACGGAACAATCTTTTCAATTTTTTATGAAAACAAAAACCAAGTAACAAATGGAGACACTGAAATAGGAAACCCGTTCCTGTTCAGTCTGACTGAAAGCCCAAATGCGAGGGGAAAATAATTCCAGCCAGATTTCACTAACCTGGAAAGAGGTGCTGGCAGGCCTGCAGGCAGGTCTCCTCAGCTGAACTGAGCAGACAGCATCAGGTCCACCTAAGCTCACTGCTCCTGAGGCCTACAGGGGGCTGGGACCACATGGCATCCTGTAGTGTTCTGAACTGGAAGACTGGACTGTCAAATTTGCTAAGACCCTTCTTTACACAATTCATGGCTGCCTACACACCTTCACATGCACACGACACACCACACACATCTACACACACCTCCTATATCACACCACACTCATCTTATACACACCACACATACACACACACACACACACACACACACACACACACACACAGAAAATACTCTCCAAACTCAGGCACACCAACTCCTGTACACATGTAATTCAAGATCCCACAAACCACATACACTCACTACACAGACAGGCTGACCTGGCCAGCTGTTCTAGTCATCCACACACTGAGCCCAGAGTACCCACATATATACAAACCTAATCGCATTCACATACATGTGTCAAAACATGCACATAATCACCCCACACCTAAATGCTCACATACATGTAGTTACTCTCTCATAGTGTGTTCTGCCCCTCGTGTAGACTGAGTCAGAATACAGCTGTGCCACCTGATGCCACCCAAGCCCTCCTGGCTGAGTCAGGTTCACAAGCCTGGTACCTGAGCCCCTGCCTCCCCTCTCTGGCAGGGAGTTCCCAACAGTGAACAGTGGCCTCCTGTACAAAGGCCAAGGACACAAGCCCCATGGAAAGCCCCTTAGCAAGTGCCTGGCAGCTCAGAAAGGCAGGAGGCGTCATCTCTCCCAGCTCATGCCAGGCTGTCCTGGCCCCACCAGAGCTTGCGTGTGGAGCCCACAGTGTGGTTTTTTGGAGAGTGGGGAGTTGGGTGAGATGAAGAAGACAGCCGTGGAGTTTGGTGCTGTCCACTAGCCTTTACCTGCCTCAGATGGCCCTAGCTTCCATCAGGGCCATCAGGCATGGAGCTCTGCCTCCTTCCTGACTCTGTTTCCTAATTTGGGATAGTGTTTGTAATCTCTTGGCATGGGGCAGGCCACAACATACATGCTGAGTTAAGTCGAGTCCCATCGTTATATCTAAGTGTTCCTTTATTCACTCGACAAACATGACCCAGACATAATTGCAGGTGCTCTCTGTCTTTCCAATAACTCTGTTGTGATCTCCATTTTACAGCCACTGAAACCGAGGCACAGAGTCCAGTCACATAGTCACGATCACACAGCTGGTAGGAGGCAGAGCTGGGGTAGGAAGGCAGGCCTGTCTGCCTCTTTAAATCCAGCTAGGAGACTTGTGCTTCCTTTTGTAGTTCAAAGCCCTCCTCCCCTCTCCCTAGCAGTGGCCCCCTGTTAAATAAATCATTCAGGATGGGTTTCTAATTCCCAGACTTGGTTGCAAATGAATTATTCACATTGTAAGGCCTGCAAACCACAGGCTGGGCCTCATTACCCAAGAAGGGTTTTCCGCCAGCAGCATGCCTCTCCCTCTCCTGGGCACCATGCCTGGTGGGCTGGCCAGAGAGGCTAAAGTTGGTGGGTGCCAGGGCCCTGTGCCTGTACCCAGCTCCTGCTCTGGAAACTGGGAGGAGGGAGGGGCTTTCCTCCCCTCAGGCCTTTGCTTTCTAATAAGCTCATTGCCTGCTGTTAAGAATGTGCAGGACCCAGCCAGTCGGGGTTTCCATCTGCAGCTGTGTGAACACAGACAGGTGGCTTGCCCCCTCTTGGGCTTCTTAGGGAAGCTGAGTGGCCAGCCTACTCCATGTTCTTCTATTCTCTTCTCTGTCTGGACAGGCCCCATGTTGGATATTGGGAACTGGGGTTCTATCCTATCAGAGTGCCCAGTGTCCCTGAAACCCAGATGTGAGACAGAGCCCCGGGAGGGATGGTGGGAACACAGTGAAACAGAGCCTGTCTTTAGGGAGAAGCTGCTGGGAATGTTGGCTGCCTCCTGGGGTTGGACTTCTGCTGGGGACATCTGGTGCCCAGTGCCTGATCAATATGGAACAACAACGGCCGGGCTCCCTCCCCTCCAAGGACCCCTGTGGTGTGTGCCGATGTGCCCCCGTTCCTTCCAGGCCCTCTCTGAGGGCAGAGGCCACAGGACCTACACTCTACTCCTGACCCAAACTAAACCCTAATCCTGATCCCAGATTGATCCCTAATCCTGGTTCAAAGTGGAGCCTGATTCTCCACCCAGGTAGACAGAGCCATGATCTACATCCCCAACTCTGGTTCAAAGTAGAGCCTGATCCCTGATCCTCTCTTAGTCCAAGCCAGAGTCTGATTCTCTTCCCTGTCAGACTGAGCCCTTTTCCTGTTCAGATAGAGCCCAGGCCTCCTGTGGGAAACTGAGGCCACTGGAGCCAGAGCAGGGCTGGTTAGTGGAGGGAGAGAAGGCGCGGCCTGGCTGAGTCAGAATAGGAGGAGACAAACCCACAGACAGCCAGGAAGTCCGTCTCAGAACCTCAGGGCACTCAGATGACTTTTCCAGAAATACCTTAGTGGGCTCCTTAGCTGGGAGAACCACCCAATGGGAGCCAAGGGTGGCTTGGAGAATGGCGACAGCTGCTGCTCTCTGTCTTAGGCACTGGCGTGGGATCCTGCTGTCCCTCAGGAGAGAGAGCATCTGGGGTTCTGTCTGGACATCCTCAAGTGAGGAGGTGGTCAGAGGCAGATAATTCACCTTCACTTCAGCACTAGCCAATCAGCTGTCATCCTGCGCTCTTCTCCATAGCATCCAAGCCCAGGCCTGGGGGTGGGGGGGTGGGGGGGCAGGTCTGTGTTGTCCAGCCTGTGGTGAGCCTCTACTGGTAGTCTCCTGAGCAGGCCCTGGGCACCAGTGGAGTCTAAAAAGAGTGGCAGGTGATCCCTGAGTCTGGAGAAGTGGCCAACCTTACCTCAGGCAAGAGCTAGCTGCCACCAAGCACAGTCACTGTAAGCACCACACTACTGTGGAAACTGAGGCCTAGGAAGAGGCTCCTACTTGTTTCCAGAGCTCTTGCTACTCTTTCTTCCACCTTCTGTCCAGATCTGAAGAAGAACAAAGACCAGATGCTCCACCCATCCACATCCACGTATCCACCCATCTACCTGCCCAGCCACGGCTTGGGATTGTGGAGGCCTAGTCGTATTGGGGCAACCAAGGAAGCCCATCATTAAACAAACATGCCCACGAAACCGAGTGCAGTGCAAGCTAAGTGCTGGGAGACGCAGCCAGATGTCTTCAGTATAACAAAGCCTGTCTCTCCTGGGGGTGCTCTCTGGGCCCCAAGGCACTGTAGGCAAAAACAGTGCGGAGGCAGCCCACAGGCTTGGCCTCTAGGGATGGAGGCTTTGAGGAGGATGGGAATAATACTCAAGGGAGCCGGCTGGCTGGGGGGGGGGGGGGGGGGGCTGCAAGCAGCTCGTGTGACCTTTGTAAGTAGTTGGGGGTCCAGGGGTGTGTGGCTGGAGCAGGGGAAAGTGGGGAGGTCTTTGAAAGTGTGCCCCTGGGGAGTCTTCCTGGGGAGCCAGCCAGCTGGTGCCTGAAGCTCCTGGAGAAATAAGGAATGTAGTTATTTCCGGAGGAGGGACAGCAGGAGCAGACAGCGGAGGAGGGAACAGCAGGCAGACGAGGAAGCAGAGCTGAAGAGAAAAATGGGAGTGGATGGGGGGGTGCATGGGATTTCGTGGCCCTGGGAAGACTCAGTTCCCACTCTACACTGGTCACAACAATGGTTCCTGTGTCTCTAGCCAACCATGTGCTTAGAAGGAGCCACATCCATGAAAATCACTGCTGCTCAACCCCATTATACAGACTGTAAAAGCAAGGCTAGGCATTAGTTCCATTGTCTGGGAAGGCAGCATTAAGAGGAAGATGAGAACATGAACTCGTGGTGCCGGGTTCCTCAGCCCACCCGTGGTTACTCCCTTGTCAGGCCTGTAAAGTGATCAGACATGGATGAGGACAGGATCCTCAGATTGAGGTTCATTGAGAGTTTGCTTGGCCCTCATGACAGCCCGAGAGCTCATGGGCTCTGTCCCCACAGAACAAATACCACGGAAGCACTGTAAACAAGTTAGCACCATGGAAGCAAGGCCAGGCTCTGAGTACACATGTCACGGATGGAGCACACATGCGACGGATGGAGCACACATGCCACGGATGGAGCACACATGCCACGGATGGAGCACACATGCCATGGACGGGAGCACACATGCCACAGATGGAGCACACATGCCATGGATGGGAGCACACATGCCACGGATGGAGCACACATGCCACGGATGGAGCACACATGCCACGGATGGAGCACACATGCCACGGATGGAGCACACATGCCATGGACGGGAGCACACATGCCACAGATGGAGCACACATGCCATGGATGGGAGCACACATGCCACGGATGGAGCACACATGCCATGGATGGGAGCACACATGCCACGGATGGAGCACACATGCCACGGATGGAGCACACATGCCACGGATGGAGCACACATGCCATGGACGGGAGCACACATGCCATGGACGGTAGTACACATGCCACGGATGAAGCACACATGCCACGGATGGAGCACACATGCCATGGACGGGAGTACACATGCCATGGACGGGAGCACACATGCCAGGGATAGAGCACACATGCCACAGATGGAGCACACATGCCACGGACGGGAGTACACATACCACGGATGGAGCACACATGCCACGGATGGAGCACACATGCCACAGATGGAGCACACATGCCACGGATGAAGCACACATGCCACAGATGGAGCACACATGCCATGGATGGGAGCACATGTGCCACGGATGGAGCACACATGCCATGGACGGGAGCACACATGCCATGGACGGTAGTACACATGCCACGGATGAAGCACACATGCCACGGATGGAGCACACATGCCATGGACGGGAGCACACATGCCACAGACAGGGAACCTGAGATGTAGCACTGAGAGGTGCATCTGTACCTCATCAGGCAGAGGACAAATGAGGATTTCAATGGACTAACAAATGAGTCCTAGTGGAGGCAAGTGAGTGACAGGTGAGGGGATGGGGGAGGAAACTGAGAAGAGATGAGACTGCCCTTCCCACCCACTCCCTCCACCTCTAGCTCCCAGGCAAAAGACCCTTTGTCTCTCCCCTCAAGGAGTCTTCCAGATTCTTTGCCAGGCTGTTGCCTAGTAACAGTGCCCTGGCTGGCCAGCCCCACCCACTGCATTCAGTCAGGACCAGGGTAGTACAGCTCTGAGGACCTGACTTCAGGCAGGAAGGAGAGCAGGACCCTGGAGCTCGGACACCGGGGGCTGGCTCAGATGAAGCTGGAGTCTGGGAGCTCAGAGTTTCAAGAAGGAGCAGGGTGGAGCATTGCTCAGAAGTCACGAGCCTGAAACTGGGGAGGGGTGGCGTGGAGGGCTGAGACCAAAGGCCTCACTCTGAAGTCATGGCTCTGAGTGTATCTGAGAGAAGCCGAGTCCCCTCCTGGACCAGTCTCACTGCTGGAGACCTGGGGGGCATTGCCCGTGTCCCTGAGGCTTGGTATTGAGGGAGCAGCTGTCCTCAGACAGGCCAAAAGCTCTCCCAGTGCTCTCCAGGACAGGGATGGTGACCTGCCTGCAGAACTGAGCCTGGAGGCTGCCTGGAGAGATGACTTCCCCGCATGGAGGTAGAGTGGGAATTGGGACAGAGATCCAGGCAGAGGGAACAACCTGTTGCAGAGGCCCTAGGGGCTGGCTTTGTTGGCAGCTGAGTGAATTTACATATAATCTCCACCATAATTACAGGGCTGGAATTAGGGGTTTTGTGGTTCAGAAAGGACAAGGGACATGCCCAGGGTCACTCAGCAGGGACTTGCAGAGCTAAGTCCAGCTGGCTTTGCCCCTGCAGCCTAAATACTCAGAAAAGAAAATGACTTCCATCAAGGGAGCAAAGAGAATGCAGCCATGGTGGTGGTGAGGAGGCTGGTGTGAGCCTGGAACCACAGAGGAGTCTGAACTCTAGGGAGGGCACTGGGGAGCCATTGATGGTTTCTGAGCTGGGGGAGAAGTAACCCAGGCTGAGTTCTCAGGTCCCTGGGCACTGTCCTGGGCCATCTGTCCCCACCTCCTACACTTGCTGCTCTGTGCATCCATCCGCCCCACCCTCCTCCCCCGCTGCTTCTCAACCACTGTGAGGAACCACGTGTGATGGTGGGGAATGTAAAAATACATATGCAACCGAGAAACAACAACGGCTGACAGCACACAGCTATAAATACCCCGCAGTGCGGAAGCGCGCGCTCCTCGAGCTGGCTGCCTGCTGCCTGGGGTGAAGGGGCTCTCAGGAAGGGGCAGCAACGGAAGGACCACTGGCAGACCTACTATGTGCGGAGTGTTTTGAAAGTGTGATGTCACCATGTTTCACCACACTCTCAATCAATCACTTCTGGCATGCCAATTTTACAGACGAGGAAACAGAACTAGGCCATCTGGAAAAGGTCACACAGCCAGGGAACAGAGGAGCTGGAGAGGCCAAGGGCCTCCACAGGCCAACTGTAGGAGGAAAGAGAGCCAACTTCAGGTCCTGACTCTCGATCCTTGTCCAACACCAGAGAGAGCTTGAGACTAAGCATTCTTCAACCCACACACCTATGGCTCCCTAACGCCTTCCATGTGAAGAACATATTTCTTCTCACGGCCTTCAAGCTCCTGTCTTCTGGCTTCCGCTCACTACCGGAGGCCACCTCTGGCTGTAGACCCAGCTATCTGAGCTATGCCCTCACTGATCATCTCATGGGCTCTCTCCAGGGCTGAGTGCTCTTCGCCTCTGCACTCACTGTTCCTTTGTGGGTATGCTGTTCCCCGCGGTTTCTAAACTGGGAGAGTAGTAACCCAGGAGGAATTCTCAGGTGGCTGGGTACTGTCCTGGGCCATCTGTCCCCACCTCCTACACTTGCTGCCTCAAGGGCCTCAGCTCAAGTCCCATCTCCTCAGAGAAGACTGTCTAGGATCATTCATTGACCAGATCCTCCCATTAACCTACTTCCATGTGCTTTCCTGGCAGGATCTGGGGTGCAGGTGTACTTGTCTGGGCAATATTGTAGGTGGTGGGTTAAAGCTGGGAACAGGGCCGGGCGGTGGTGGCACTCGCCTTTAATCCCAGCACTTGGGAGGCAGAGGCAAGCAGATCTTTGTGAGTTCGAGGCCAGCCTGGGCTACAGAGCAAGATCCAGGAAAGGCACAAAACTACACAGAGAAACCCTGTCTAAAACAAACAAACAAACAAAAAAGCTGGAAACAGGACCAGGACCATGGTGGTCTGCTTGACTGGCAAGTGCTTAGCGGTGGCCAGTTGGCACTTCCCCTCCCTCCCCTCATGAATGGACAGGGTTTGGGGATGAGCTCAGGTGAGTGACCTTAGGGACAATTCTGGAGGGGATGGGACAGATCTGGCCTTAGGGCTCTGTGTTGCACAAATCCTAAATGGTCTTATGCTGAAAGACCAGAGAGACAAAGGAACAAGCCACAGCCACTTCTCACCTCGCCAACTCCTCAGCCAATTCTGTCTCCAGGAATCCTCAGACTGAATGCTTCTGAGTCCTCAGCAAAAGGCCTCTAGTTCCTGTCTCCTCACGCCTTACATGCCTTTCTCCGCCCAGCCATTTCACTTCCTATCTCAACCTTCCTAGTGCTGGGGTTAATGGTGTGTGTGCTTCCCAAGAACCTTCCCAAGAACTGGGATTAAAGGCGTGTGCCACCACTGCCTGACCTCTGTGTTTAACTCTGTGGCTGACTCTGTCCTCTGATCTTCAGGCAAGCTTTATTAGAGTACAACAAAACATCACCTGAGCTCTGGAAATAGAAGGAAGGAAAATGGAGAAGGAAGAGCGAGGGAAGGGCTCTGGAGCCACGCAAGGCAGCAGGTGGAGTTTGCGTCCTTCCAGGCTTTTGCTGGGCTCCAGTACTGCCGTGGGTAATTGTGTGAGCCCGGTCCACAACTGGCAGTCTAACTGTGTGTGTGAGCACAGGTAAACAAGAACACATGTGTGTTTGTGGAGGGAACGTGGGTGAACATGTGTATGCACATAGGAGATACGGGAACACCTTAGATAACTGTGCTTCAGACATGGTTCACCTTTTAAACTTCATCATCATCATCATCATTATTGGGGTTTTTGAGACAGGATTTCTCTGTGTAACAGCCCTGGCTATCCTGGAACTCACTCTGGAGACCAGGCTGGCATTGAACTCACAGATCCACCTGCCTCTACCTTCCCAGTGTTGGGATTAAAGGCATCCACTACCATGCCCAGCTTTTATTTTTATTATTCATATGTATGGGGGTTTTGCCTACATATGTATGGACACCACATGTGTATGCCCAGTGCCTGTGGAGGTCAGAAGAGGATACTGGATCCCTTAGAACTGGAGTTACAGATGGTTGTGAGCTGCCATTTGGGTTCTGGGAACTAAATCAGGTTCTCTGGAAGAGCAGCAAGTACTCTTAACCACTGAGCTCTCCAGCCCCTCACCTTGTTTTTATTTACTTTTGGAGTTACAGGGTCTTTCATTGGCCTAGAACTCTCCGCATAAGCTGGGCTGGCTGATCAGTGAACCTCAGGAATCAGTGAACCTCTCACCTTCCACCAAGGGCCTCCACCATGCCCAGCTTTGTTTTCATGGGAGTTCTGAACTCAAGTTCACTCTGACTGATTGAGCCAAGCCTTGTAGTAATTCTGACTTTTTTTTTTTTTTTTTTTTGGTTTTTTCGAGACAGGGTTTCTCTGTGTAGCTTTGCGCCTTTCCTGGAGCTCACTTGGTAGCCCAGGCTGGCCTCAAACTCACAGAGATCCTCCTGGCTCTGCCTCCCGAGTGCTGGGATTAAAGGCGTGCGCCACCACACCCGGCTCAATTCTGACTTTTTATAGCCACTTACTGGAAGAGAAAACAAGCAGATGAAGTTAATCTTGATATTTTTATTTAACCCAAATATCCAAATGCATTTCTTTCTTCCTTCCTTCCTTCCTTCCTTTCTTTTTTTTTTTTTAATGTTTTGAGACAGGGTTTCTCTGTGTAGCCCTGGCTGTCCTGGAGATCACTCTGTAGACCAGGCCGGCCTCGAACTTACAGAGATCCACCTGCCTCTGCCTCCCCAGTGCTGGGGTTAAAGTCATGTGCCACCACCACCCAGCTACATTTCTTTCTTTCTTTTTTTTAAAGTCTTTTAAATTATGTGTATGCATTTATGTATGTGTGTAACACGAATTGCTATATGATCTTATTAATAAAAAACCTGGAGCCAGATATTGGGGTAAAAACTGAAAGGCCAGAGAAGCAGAGCAGCCACAGCCAATCTCACCTCGCCAACTCCTCAGCTGATCCTGTTTCCACAAATCCTCAGACTGAAAGCCTCTGAGTTCTCACCCCCTAAGAGTCTCTTTGAACTGCTTAAAAGCCTCTAGTTCCTGCTCCTTATACACCTTTCTGCTTCCTGCCATCATTTCCTGGGATTACAGGTGGTGTACTTCCCAAGCAAAGACATTAGATCTCAAGTGCTGGGATTAAAGGTGTGTGCCACCATTGCCTGGCTGTGTTCCCAGTGTGACCTTGAACTCACAGAGATCCAGATGGATCTCTGCCTCCTAAGTGATAGGAATAAGGGTGTGTGCCACCACTGCCTGGCCTCTATGTCTAATCTAGTGTCGACTCTGTCCCTAGATAAGTTTTATTTGTTACATCACAAATAAAATATTATCACATATGTGTGTATATTTATATGTATGTGCATGTATTTATGTGTGTATATTTGTATATGGATGTATATGGATATTTACATATATGTGTGTATTTGTATGTATGTGAACATATTTGTATATGTGTATATGTTTGTGTGTGTGTGTGTCTGTGTGTGCATGTGTACATGTGAGTGCAGGAGCCTATGGAGGCCAGAAGAGGGCGTCAGATCCCCCAGAGCTGGAGTTACAGGTGTTTGTGAGCAGCTCTACATGGGTGCTAGGAAGCAAACTTGGATCCTCATTAAGAGCAGTGTGCACTCTGAACTGCTGAGCCATCTCTTCTGCCCGTCTCCAATGTCATAATGTAATAACAACACCATATGTACATAGTCTATGTTATCAAGAAAAAAGAAAACTTATCATAGCTTACTTTCTTTTTTATACACAGTCTTCAAAAGCTAGTCACCTGTCAAGTGTTCAGTGGCTACATGTGACCATTGACTACCATACTGAACAGCACAGGTCTAAACTGTAAAGTCCCTGAGAGGCAGGACAAGGGTCTAGTGGTAATGGACACTCAGGCAATGTTTGTTGACTGACTAATTCACTCGCTCACCCAGTTACTGATTGGCAGATTGATAGAATGAATGAGTAGGATCAGAAGCCAGACCCCAGGTCTAGACCATGGGAAGAGCATGGAGAGAAATTCTAGTCCCTGCCCCTCACCTTCCTAACCCTCAGTTTCCCCATCTGTATAGCACCCCAAGGAATGGACTTTGTGACTTCTCTGTGCTCTTTCTAGAGGGCTGTCCTCAGAAGACAGAATTCAGTCATCAGCAAGGCCTCCACATCCTGCTCTACTGTGCCCCCTCCTGTGTACAGTGACATGGGAGGTCTCTGTGTACATGGCAGGTGGCAGAGTGAGGAGGAAAAGCCTACAAGGGAAGGTGAAGTATGGGTGGCTGCCATGTATGGTCTTGGCAGAGGCAGCAGGGACAAGGTGTGTGCCCAAGTCAGCTCTTCTTGTTACCCAGCTCCCAATCTCAGCTCAGAGTTAGAGGGAACAAGGACATATCATTCCTGTTCCCATGACTCAGCAGAGACCGGAAAGGAAGACCAGGGTGTAGTCTCACAGAGAGCAGGGCAGAAGGGGCCATTGTCCTGACCATTTCCTTAACTGGAAATGGGTACAGAGCTTACCAAAAGTTGGTGCCTCAAACCCAAGCTCCTCCACTGACCAGCTCTGCGATGCTTCACTCAACTGTGACTTAGTGTCCTTGTTCATAAATAAGACTCAGAACAATTCACAGGGTTGTGGAGCCACTGTGAAGAGCCAGCATGCCCCTGGAAGCAGGGCTTGAGGCCTTGGAAGACCTCTCTTGAGAGGGAATCACGTTAGGCTGCACAGAACTTGCTAAACTACCAACTGTGTTATTCTTACAAAGGCTTTTGTCAATGTCTCTGCAGTGGGGAGGCTTGTGGGTTAGCTTTTTATAATCCCCAAAGCACTTCAGAATCATAAATCACTTTGGGACCACAGAGTTCCTTTCGAGAGTGCTTTCTAAACTGTTGAGTGCTGTACAAGTCAGACAAGTGGCCTTTCCATCATGGGCAGGGGACTTAGGATGTAGCTTGGTAGAGCGCTTGCATAGCACACAAAAAGCCCCGGGTTCCAGCACTGCATAACTAGGAATTGTGGTGCACGTCTGTAATTCCAACACTTAGAAGGCAAAGGCAGGAAGTTCAGAAATCCAAGGTCATCCTGGGCTACATAATGAGTTGGAAGCCAGCCTGGGATATATGAGATTATATATATAATTTTATTTTATTTTTTTAATGGGGAGGGAGAGAAAGCTGCAGCATGGCTAAGCAGGTAAAGGTGCTTGCTGCCAGGCCTGATGATCTGAGTTCAATGTCTGGAACCCAAATGGTGGAAGGGAAAAAACTTACTTCTGCAAGTTGTCCTCTGACCTCCACACGTATGCCCCATACACAAGTACCCATGTGCACACAACATAGGCAAATGTAATATTTTCAAAAAGTGAACATGGGCAATAAGCAAGATGGGGTGGGAAGAGAGGCTAACCCCAGAGCATAAAACCAGGCACATTCCCTCCACCGTTGCTGTTACTTCCGGCTCACCTGAAGATGCCTGCTGATCCTGTTCCGAAGCCGGGAGGTCTGCATTTGACTCAGCCAAACTTGTGTGAGGCCAGCAGGAAACAACCATTTCCTTCTCCCTATGCTTTTTGCCCTCTGCTGTCTAAATGAAGACAAAGACGTTGACACCATTTAAAGACTTCCTTCTTGGGCTGAGGAAGTAGTGTCTGGACTGTTGGGTGGGGCTGCCCTGGAGACCCCCAAGCACAAATGCCAAGGGCAGTTGAAGGTCATACTTGGGCACCGTCCTCTGAAGCACTGTGAGGGCAAAGAATGCTGGGGGGGGGCACTCCTGGGTTTTGCCACCTTCACATCCATGACCCCGGCCAAGAGTCTGGCCTTCTCTGAGTCCTTCAATGGTAACAAGGGGTGATAACACTCACCTCATGCCTGTGTGACTGGATAGCATGGTGCACAGTTAAGTCCTGTCCCTTCCTCTAACCCCAGGCCTGACATCTTCTGACAAGGGATAAACAGACTCTACAGTGTCCTAAATAAGAATGCCTGCCAGGCGTTGGTGGCACACACCTTTAATCCCAGCACTCAGGAGGCAGAGCCAGATGGATCTCTGTGAGTTCAAGGCCAGCCTGGGCTACAGAGCAAGATCCAGGACAGGCTCCAAAGCTACATAGAGAAACCCTGTCTTGAAGAAAAAAAAAAAAAAAAAGAAAGAAAAAAGAAAAAGAATGCCTCTTCAGGGGCTGGAGAGGTGGCTCAGCGGTTAGGAGCACTGGCTGTTCTTCCAGAGGACCTGGGTTCAATCCCCAGCACCCACAGGGCAGCCCACAACTGTCTGTAACTCCAGTTCCAGGAAGCTGACACCCTCACATAGACATACACACAGGCAAAACACCAATGCACACAAAATAAAAATAAATCATTAAAAAAAGAAAGAAAGAAAAGAAAAAGTTTTCCAGTGAAGAAGACCCGGTTTCTAATCCTGCCTTTGTGAAGATACATGTGTTTCTTCAGGCAAGTTGCATTACCTCTCTGAGCATCTATTTTCTCTGTCGTGAACGGGCATAATAATGGCCTCTACCTCAAAAACGCTTGGAGAGCGCTAGGAGTAGAGCCCAGTGGTAGAGCATTTGTCTGGTGTGTGCAAAGCCATGGGTTCAATTGCCAGCATCCCAAAAAAGGGGGAGAAGGAGGGGAAAGTCCCCAGCCCTGCAAGCATGCAAATGCATGATCCTAGGAGTCAGGGGGGTCATCTAAAATGTGCTGCTGCCAAGCCCGATGTCCTCAGTTCAAGCCCGAGGTCCCACCTGGTGCAAGGAGAAAGCCGGCTCTGAGCAGTTGTCCCCTGGCTTCTACTTGGTACCGCTCACCCACGACAAACAAGTAAATGTAACAGAGACAGGATTCTTACAGTATGTGGACACAAAACAGCGCAGGAGAAACCTTGATAAGCCGTCATTCGGATCCCCAAGCTGAACTTTCCCAATGTGCTGCCCCAGTATGTAAGAAGTAGATAGAAATGCTGTGGACCCCCCAGAAGCTCGCATCCATAGAGCTTCTGTATCCCTACCCAGTCTTGTCCACAGCCCCTCCTAATCCCTGCATCCCATGTGTCTTCTGGTTCCTCTTTTCAACCCCCCACAGCCGCTCAGCATCTTGGTGGCTGTGTGTCTGCCCGTCCTCTGAACCATCTGCCTGTTCCACCATCAAAACCACTAATCTATACCCCGGGGTGGGCTGTGGTTTTGCTGGTGGTTGCATCCACAGCATCCAGCACCACAGCTACCTTCAACGGCAGTTCTCAGACACATGAGGTTAGTCACTGTTCTACTGTGTATTGTTAGTCTCTGTGAAGAGACACTACAATTGAGGCAACTCTTTAAGAAGAAAGTGTTTAACTGGGGGCTGGCTTACAGTTTCAGAGGTCCAGTCCATTACCATCATGGTGGGGAGCATGGTGGCAGGCAGGCAGACACTGGAGCAGTAACTGGGGGAGTTCTATATCCTGACCCATATGCAGAGAGAGAGAGAGAGTCTAGGCCTGGGCCTTTTAAACCTCCAAGCCCTCCCCTAGTGACACATGTCCTTCAACAAGGCCACACCTCCTCCAAATCCATGCCTCCTAATCCTTCTAACCTTTTCAAAGAGTTCCACTCTGTGGTGACTAAGTATTCAAATGTATGAGCCTATGGGGGCTGTTCTTGTTCAAACCAGCACAGGTAGTAAAGGAACAAATGAATGAATGAGGGAGTGAGGTGGTGATGGCTTCATTACGTGGCTGGCCAGTGCCCTCTGATGTCTGTGGCCTTGGTTCTGGGACATGGAGGTATCCAAGATGAGCCTGACTTTATAAAGAAAACAGGCATACTTGGCGGGCAGCCTTGGAGGATTTGGCATTGGTATGGCTCAGTTCTGGTGAGGGCCCTCTTGGCTCCATCAGTCAGTCAGTGGGAATTGGGAAATCATACCTCAACTGGGAAGGGCCTTGAGAGCAGGGAGAGGTTGACTTGGGCTTCTGTAAAGACTTCGTGTTCTGTTTTCTGGTTTTTGGTTTTTTATTTTATTTTATTTTTTATTTTATTTATTTATTTTTTAATGTGTATGAGTGTCCTAGTGCCCACAGAGGCCAGAAGAGGTCGTCATCAGATGCCCTGGGCTTGTAAGCTACCATATGCTGTATGGGAATGGAACAGGGTCCTTGTAAGAGCATCCAGTGCTGCTGATCTCTTTAGAGCCTTCCACAACCACCTTAATGTCTTCTGAGGGTGAGCTTCCAGTGATGAGGATCTACCTCATAAATCCCCAACCTCCTCACTTTTGCCTCAGTTTCCAACAGCGGGGCCCTTTAGGGACACGGCGGCTGATTTGCACTGTTTCAGCCAGTGTATGGCCTTCCCAGGTCCTAGAAAGAACACCCTACGGTGCGCATCCAGCTTCGCAAGGGTCATGTGGAGGTCATTACTTCAGGATCCGCTCTTTGCCCTTGGTCTGACACACTGAAGCTGGTAAATTCCACCTAGAGTTATCGGAGCACAGTAGGAGTCTCTAGAGTCAGTTGCACATCAGAGCCCTGTGGAAAGCTGTGAACACCACTCACTCAGACATCGCCTCTGTCCACAGAGATTCTGATCAAAGTGGTCTGGGGTGGGAGCTGTAGGTTTATTTTGTGAGGTATCCTAGGTGGTTGGATGTCCACTAGTGAAGCAGAGAAAGGGCCGGGTTTTAAGTGGATATGTCTGAATGTTGGTGGGTGGCCACACAAAGCCCTACATGGGTTGAGCTGTCTATCTATGGGCAGGTGAAGGCCATTTGGTGGAGAGGTACCTGAGTGGAGTGGACTCTAGACAGACACATAGATTTAGGTTTAATCCCAACTCTAGAAGCACTGGAATTCCCCAGCTGAGCTGCCTTCTCAGATTGGCAGTTTGAGTGCTCACTTCCCAGGGAGGATGGGAGAAATCAGTAAGATAAAGTGGATCTGCCCAGCACAGGTCCCAGCCTTAGGGCGGGTGGCGTTCTGGTGACCTGCTGGAACAAGTTTGGGGCTAGGGTAGAGGACACACGTGGCCCAACACTGCCTTATACAAAGCACCATTCCCTGGGGAAAAGGAGGTAATTTAGAAGGAAGCTTCAGAGGTTCCTAAACATCCTGTTCATTCAGTTATCCTCAGATAATCTCTGTGCCTGTTTCCACATGTGTAAGGTCCACTGGTGTGCACATCTCTTCTCAGCTCTGCATCACTGATGCCATACTGGTGGTTTGAATTCAGCCACAGCAGGAGTTTATTCCAAGGTCATCAACAAATTTGAAAAAAGATAAGGCCCCACACCCAATGTCAGTTTCCAGCACATCTCTGGCCTCAGGTGATGACACCTTTCACCATGGGCGTTTCGCCTGTTTAAGCTGTTTTCACTGAGCAGAGGTTAGCACATGCTGGTCGGCTGCGAGTGTAGTTCAGCTGGTGCTTGGGTAGCATGTATGAAGTCCTGGGTTTGACTCTCCGAATTGCATAAACTGGCCATAGAGTATGGTGGCGTAGGTTTGTAATTCCAGCTCTTGGGAAGTGGAGGCAGGAACATCAAAAAATATTCAAGGTCATCTTTGACTGCTTATTGAGCTTGGGCTACAAGAGACCATGCTCAAAACAAAACAAGCAAAAATCCCACATGCTAGTGAAACACACTTATCATTGACAGCCACCGCTTGGCTCACCTGTTACCTCATATAACTTTACAGGCCTATGAAATTTTTAAAGGGTGAAGCTCAGGATGAGACAGACAGACATGCTGACTCTCAGGCCATTCAGTTTTGTAGGCCTGTTGTGTGCTATGTGATGCCCACCTCACTTAAGCCTCCTAGTTCCTGTCTGTTCTTTCAGGGCCCAGAAAAAATCCCTTAGGGACCCTCTCTAGGTTACACAGCTTTGTCTGAGTCTGTCATCTTGAGCCTGCACCTACCCATCTGGGCACTCTTCCCTCTGCCATGGTCTCAGCTGCACCTCATGGACAAGGGCAGGCTCTGCTGATGTGATTCACTGGCCCTTTCCGGCTCTGACATCGTCGGTATTTAAATTGGTGCATGAATATTTCACAAGCATCCCGGGCAAAAATAACCCCTGCCTGGTTATGTCAGGCTGCAGCTCCAGTCGCTAGGCCACGGCTCTCTTGCTATTTACGAGACATGCGATTCCGCCAGGCCTCCCAGCAGCGGCCCAAGAATCGATAGTCTTTAAATAAGTAATTAGAGGAGCTGAAGACTTGGGCAAGGCCTGGACGAAGCTGAGGAGGATTAGTGAAGGACTCTCTGTCAAGCACTGTAACAGGGCCTGGGGTGGAGTAAGACAAGACCAAGTCAAATCGTTGCTGGCTCTTCCTTTGTGCCAGGCTTTGTCGCCTTATTACGATCCCGAACTGTTCTCCTGAAGTCATGGAGCTCAGAGAGAGAGATGACCCACCTAGCGAGGAAGCAGTGGTCACACGTCTGTCCTGATTAAGTAGGATGTTTTCAGCCATTTGGGGCTGGGCAGTGGTCTGTGGTGGGAGAGCAGCCGGTGTGTGGTGTGGCAATTACAGCAGTGAATATGAGCAAAACACACCCCAGCCTGTCCCTGTAGCTTCCCCGATATCAATTCTGTCTCTAGAATGAGAAGAGAAACTGTCCTGGGAGTCTGGGAAGCACCCTCTCCCATGGTCTCCCTGCTTTCCCCTCGCCCACGGCTCTCCCTGTACCAGCCCCAACTGAGCTGGAAGCTATCAGCAGGACTGCCTTTGGTTCCAAAGGACCAAATGCCAAATCCTCCACGCTGCTGTGCCTACAGGGTAGGAGAAGCATTGCACAGAGGCTTCCCAGAGCATGGGCTCAGAAGGCCATACTTTTGGTTGTCCAGGAAGCTATAAAACGCACAGAAGCAAGCATATTTTTCAGTGGACTTGGCCAGTGCATTTTATTGGTCTGTAGCATATATGTGTGTTCCACCGATGACCATCAAAAACAAGGATCTGGCCACCCTCCTTGTTTGGGTGTTTGTGCAAAATGGTAACTAGAAAGACCTGTCCCTGTAGACACAACCTCCAGAGTACAGCTCATGCATGTTTGTACATACCCCCAGGTACAGGACTCTCTGGACATCTCCTTGCCTAGCTCTTCATGTGGCTAAAAAAAATAAATAAATAAAAAATAAAAAACCAACTGAGACTGACTAGGTTGGGTGGTGTTTTGTCCAGAATGCACTGTTGAGTAGCTGTTTTCTAAGGGGCCACTGTCACCTCAGTGGCTGGGAGAGAGCTCTATCTCAGTGGCACCAGGAATGAATCGTAAGCAGGTGATCGGTGGCTGTCCCCTCCAAAGAGTGACCCAGCACGTTTCTTGGATGCAGATTTCCTTTCTGTGGTCATACCTCCCTAGAGCCACAGAACTGTCCAGGTCGTAGGAGGATCTGGAGGACTACATGGTGGTAGCAGGTGGTGGGGGCTATGAGCCTCGAATGACCCAGGTCACCTTTGTCTGTGTTCCATCTGCCAGCCATACTCAGTGGAGCTGGCTGTGATCCCAGGAGGAGAACACAGGTGGGTGATCCACCAGCCAGGTCTTTATGCTTGATCTCAAGGTGGCAGAGTTGACACAGGTAGGGTGGGGACCCACACCCTGGCAGGAGATGAGGTTGCATGGCTGTGGCAAACCTAGGGAACCAATGGCCCTAGCTGAAAGTTAGAACAACCTCTCATCCCATTTTTCACCAGAAGTCTGTGTCAGTAAATGCAACTGCAGGCTTTAGGTCCCAGCAGAATGACATAGAAGAGATAAATGGCCGAGTTCAGTTCTGAACACGTACACGCATGAGTGTGTGCATACACACGCGCACGCACACACGTGCATACACACAGAGGTCCATTGTGTACACACATAGATCAGCTATTGAAAAATTACCACCCTAGTTGACTAGCATCTGATTTAGGGACTAAGACGTTGGGACTGGGTGGCCAAGTGTACATACCCTCCAGGGCTTGAATCTTTAGTGACACCAGGGCCCAAGGTCCATCAGACATTCAAAGTCTGTTACAATGGTGGACTGTGTCGTCTTCCAGGCTGTCGGCCAGCAGGGGCCCCAGGGACTGTCTGGCAGGCACTGGCCTCCCACGGGCTCCTTGGCAGGCCTAGCGCTTTGGGTCCTGTCAAGCCTGTTTGTCCAGTTTCCCTGTCAGGTGCCACCTGACTCCCTTCCAAAGGGCTCCCTCGGGGACACTGGAACCAGCCCTCCCAGGCAGCAGGCCCTGCACAAGCCGGCCCTGCTGCCCCTTGGGTCTCAAGTAGGACTCACCAGGAATCCCTTTTCTACCAGCTTGAACCCCACACGGGTCTTTTGCTCTATCTAATTACAAGGTCCCCATGGCTTTCCTGTGGGAGATTCTGAGTAAATACCCTTCCTATCTTTTTACATTCTTCCAACATTCAAAGTCAAGGGGACCATGGACAGAATCAACGTAACTGCTGTTCTCGGCCATGGGCATTTGATTTTATGCAGTTAAAAGGCATGATTCTGAGGAAGGATCTGTAGGCTTCACTTGATGGCAAAGGGCTCTGGGTTGCCCAAAAGGAAAGCATCACCTTGGCCTCCAGACTGTGGACCAGGATTGCTTCCCTGACAATGTTCCTGTCTTGCTTCCTGAGGCCCTTGTTGGTGTGAGAATAAACCCATCCTCTCTCCCCCTTCCTCTAGACACCAACTCCTCTCAGCTCCTTTCAAGTGTGTGTGTGTGGACCCACTGGAGTAGCCCTGCTATTCCAGGCCCTCTTCCTCCAACTAATTAAGGGGACCTCTCCCTAAGCCACATGGAGCAGGTGTTATCTCCGGTGAACACTCTGGACTGAGGCAGGCTTCTCTTTCACAAGGCAGAAGAAGCTAATGTAAGTGAGGGGGCTGCCTGCGTGGTCCGGCCATGGCCCTGTCCACAGGCAACATGGTTACTCATGGCTCCTCTGTCTGTCTCGCTCCTAGCCCAAATCCCCCAGAGATGGCACAGAGATGGGTGCAAGGTGGGTGTAGCTGGCAGCTGGGAAGAGGTGACTGTACAGACATGGGCAAACCACAAGAGACCACACAGGCACAGAGGAGAGAGTGACTGTTCTCTGTGGAGGAGTCAGCCACTGGCTGGGGGAAATGGCATCCGAAGTGGGTGTTTCTGTACTCCAGCAGTGGGAAGCCAGAGGCAGGTGGTGGCTGAGACTGGAGAAGTCAGGAGGAACTAGGCTAAAAGAGGCTTACCTGTCACATTGGTACCAGCAGTCAAAGCCAGGCTCCTCCTGATCACAGCCAGGGCCTCATGCAGGATGTCATTGTGGAAGTCCGTATGTGGGAGCCTGTTATCACTCCATCCCATCCCTGTCTCAAGAGGCCTCTCAGGAAGAAAATCAGCTTTTCCCACCACACTCAGCAGCCATCCTTAAACTGCCCTCCTGGGGCCGCCCATCGACTCTCTTTAGCTCTGACTCCTCTTCCCCGTTCTGTCTTGACCAGCTCTGTTCCTCAGGCAGCTCCTTCTTTGTCCTTGGGGTCTTGAGTCCTCCTTGTGTCCATCTCTGAGAAGCTGGTGGCCTCCCAATGCCTGTTTCTGTTCCTTAATCACTGTCCACCCTAGACAACACTAATCCTTTCTCATGTCTTCAGGGACCACTGGGGTCCCCCAGTTTCTACTTTCTATCATTCCTGACTCAATTGTTCAACTGCTGGACTTTCTCAGAGCTCCCATGGGCACCTCAGTCCCAGAGACACCCTTAAATCAGACTCTTCTTCCCACAGCCCACTGTGGACACACTTATAATGTAGACACAGTGCAGTCCCCCATGAGGAACTGAGTCCAGCTTCCTCACAGGCACAGGAAGGGGCTGGGAATGAAGCTCACTTGATAAAGTGCTTGTCTAGCATAAGAGAAGCCTGGGGTTTAATCCCCAGCACTGCGTAAACCTTGTCACACTTGCCTGCAACCCCATCACTTGGTAGGTGGAGGCAGGAGGATCAAAAGTTAAAGTCATTTATTGGCTGCATAGTGAATCAGAAGCCAGCTTAGGCTACATGAGATCCTATTTTAAAATTGCAGATATTCCTGAGCATGGCGGGAATGAGCCATTCCACTGACTCTCGGGTGTCACTGTGTGACTGGGGCACTGCTTCTCACCCCTGACCTCTGGGCCTCCTGGGACTGGGCAGTAAATGTGGACCAGATTGATTCACACCACCTTGAAAGTCAGTGGTCAGCTGCTGACCACACTGTCAATTATTCAGGCTCCCAGGGCTAGCATGGAGAGCATAGATGGTTTAACTAAAATGTGGCTCCCTTGTCCTCCCTCAGAGGCACGGGCAGGATGGACAGCCAGCACCCAGAATACCTCTGAATAGCCATGAGCACACAACCCTGGAGTCCCAATCCACACCCAGAATTCAGTTCATATATGGTTCTCAAATCCCTCCAGGCCTTCCCAAGCCAGGGGACCTAATCCCAAGGGCAGGACTGGCCACTGTAGTCACCTGAAGGGAGTTTCAGTTCCATTCCAATGGATGCAGGCCTTTCTTTTCACTAGAGACAAACAGACACTGTGGGAAGCTGGGAGCCATGAGGGCACATGGGCAGGAGATTCACATCACGGAGAGGTCAGTCCCTTGGGAACAAAGCTTTGATGGTGTAGGCCATCTCCTGGCCTCAGGTCTTGTTTGGAACAAGATGAGAATGAAGACATGTTCGTGCAGTAGCTGTTTACTGTGTGCCTGGCACTTTGCGTGGTTCCTCATGGTGTGATGAGAAGACTGATTCCTGCTCTTGCGGAAATTCTAACTGAGCACTAATAATAGACACGATGGTGAGTTGGGGACAGTTCTAGCCTCCACATGCCTACTCATACATCGCTCCCCTAACACGCAGCAAGGCGGCTGCTGGTGGCTTCTCAGTCATTCAGCCAAGGGCAGTCTTTACAGATGAGGCACCGAGAGGCATGAACATGTGGCCAAGGTGGCCCATCCTGTGTAAACAGCGGGACCTCAAGTCCCTACTGTCAGGGTTAGGGTTAGAGTCACAGGATGGAGGTGGGTGGACATTAGGTGGACGGACGGTCATCTGAGAGCAGGGCTGTCACATAGTGCCGTCCCCATGTAGAACAGGAATGGCCAGTCTGTCCAGGGTGAATGATACGGAGGAGGACAGAGAAGACCTGCTATAAGGGTTACACTTTTTGGAAAAGGAGGTCCTGAGGAAGACCCCTTCGGAGACTGGAAGGGGATTGGGTAGGGGTGGGAACAGCTGAGCCTGGGCCTCCGCCAGCCCCTCGATGCCCACTTCCTCTGTGTTGCTGTAAGTTTAGTTTCCAGAGCCAGCGACGGGCAGGCAGGGTCTGGGCTTCTTGCTGAAGTTGGTTGTGGTTGTCTCTGTCATGGTTCCTCCCCTGCAGACCTGAACTGCAGCACTGGAAAGCTGAGTCCCTTCTCTGCTCTGGTTATCCTTCCTCTGAACACAGAGACCCGCATTCTACCCTACCTCACCCTTCTGTCTGCTCTCTTTCCTCCCAACGGCTTGAATCATTCCACTCCAGCAATCCCTGTGGGTCCAGATACAGGAAGGGCACTGGGGAGATCTCTAAGCACGACACAAGGGCTCTCAGTGTCATCCATGCTGAGTTTACAGGTGAAGTGTGCACAGTGCAAACCAGGACACGTCTGGATGTGAAAGGGTGCTACTGCTAATTATGAATGGTTGATTCTGTCAGCAGCACAGTGCAAGGCCAGGCAAACATAGTCACGGTCATTCAGTCTCAGCAGAAGGGTGGGAAAATGTGCAGTCTTGACAGCTTGATGGCTGTCAACTGGGGCCAATCTGACAGCAGGTTTAGGGAAGATTGTGGTGATAACAGCCTAGATCATGGATTTCCATGTCCCAGTCCTGAGCAATGAGGAGGAGAGTCCTGCAGGAACGTGGACGTTTTGAAACGCTCCCTCCAGGAGAGCAGGGAAGCAAGCCTTGCACTTCTGCCACTCCTGTGGCCATGACAAGCATTGCTAGTTACCACAGCACCCTCATTCCCGCTTAGCCCCGATTCAGGCTCACAGCCCTCAGGATAGTGCTCTGAGGTCCAAGACTAGCAAGTATTGTCAACTGAGGCCCAGGGTACAGACTTGGAGGAGACTGAGTCTGAGTGGTTAGACTAGGCAGGCTGTCAGGCAAGCCCTGGGGACCCTCCTGTCTCTGCCTCCCTGGTGCTGGGATTACAAGCACTTCACCATCCTCAGCTTCTTACATGGACTCAGGGATCAAATTTAGGTTCTCAAGCCTATGTGGCACAGTTTATCAACTGAGCAATTTGATTTTCTCAGCCTCAGGAGCCTGGGATTTGAGCAGAGTGATCTGTATGTATGCCTTTCTTTCGGTAGGGAGCCATTGGAGGATGTGAAGGGTACTGAACCCACTGTTATGAAAGTGCAGAGAAGGAACTGGAACAGAGAAATCAGCGAGGAGCATTCTTGTGTCTAGGTACCAAGGGATCAGGTGACCGAGAAGATGTGGCAAAGAGTGGCAAGGGTGACTCCCACTTTCTGGTTTTTGTTTGTCTATTTTTTTAAAATTTGTTTTGTTTTTGAGACAGACTGACTTTGAACTCCTGTCTCCACCTCCCAAGTGCTGATGTTACAGATGTGCACCACCACACCCAGTTGATAAGTTGCTGGGGATCAAACCTGTATCTTGTGAATGCTAGAAAGACACCTTACCAATTGGGCTACAAACTCAGCCCAGTTTCTGGGTTTCTCAGCTGGGTTCTGGGAAGATGCCTTGGGCTAGGCAGACATCATACATTGGATATACTGATAAGAGGCTTCAGCCTGGGGGCCCACCACACAGAGACTCTGCCCACAAGGGAAGATAGGTCAAACTAGTTTAGTGGGATTGACCAGCAAGGCTGAGAAACCTGGAAAATTCCTTAGAGGAAATTAACTCTCTGAGCCGGGCAGTGGTGGCGCACACCTTTAACCCCAGCACTCGGGAGGCAGAGGCAGGTGGATCTCTGTGAATTCAAGGCCAGCCTGGGCTACAGAGTGAGTTCCAGGGAAGGCTCAAAGATACACAGAGAAACCCTGTCTTGAAAAAGAGAGAGAGAGAGAGAGAGAGAGAGAGAGAGAGAGAGAGAGAGAGAGAAAAGAAAGAAAGAAAGAAAGAAAGAAAGAAAGAAAGAAAGAAAGAAAGAAAGAAAGAAAGGAAGGAAGGAAGAAAGGAAGAAAGGGGAAAAATTAACTCTCTGAAATACCTTCTCCACTCTCAGGCCTCTGCAGACAATGGCAGTGTGAGCCTCTTTCCCCAGCTAAGAAATAGAGGAAAGGGGCCCAGGGTGCTGCTGAGCTCTTGGTAGTGTGTGAGGTGACCTCAAGAGGAGGGGCTCATTTGTCTTTCATTCCCTGATAAGACGTCTATTCAGCTGTGAGCTGCCATCTGCCCCGGAGCCATCGGACAGGGGTCTGGTGAGGCAGTGCTGGTGATGATTCCTTGGGTCCTGGCTCCTAGGAGGCACAGAGGTTGAGTGCAGCAGCTTTGGAGGGCAGAAGGGCTTGAGATCTTCAGGCTTGCAGGGTCCCTCTCTTGAAGGGACTAGCTGAGGGGCCAGCTGAGGGTTAACTGGAAGGAAGGTATTGCTGGTCTAGAGAGGAAACCCAGTGACCTAAGGAGGGCTGAGAATCCAATCCTTGGTCAGGCCCTGCGGAAGCTTCCACCCACTTCCTTCATTGGCCCACCAGGACTTTAGCTGAACCTATCATAGCCCAACTTAAAGCCTGGAAGCCAGAGCAGGTGCCCAAAGGGAAAGAGGTTTCCATCTGATGCAAGAGGACTGGTGTGTGCATGTGCATGTCCGTGTGGATGTGTGGGTGGTGTTACACACAAAGCTTAAAACAACCAAACCTGAAGCGAAACAATTGCCTTTATAATCACCAGTGTCTGAAAGCTTCATAGTGGACAAAGGTGTCATCGGAGGTCCCTAGTGCCTGGCCAGTAGGAGAGGTGACAGAGACCACTTGATGACTGCCATAAGAAGACGGAAGCCGAGTCATGTGGGGAACCACTCCATAAACTGTTACCACAGGAACACAGAGCACGATAGGACCGACCGGCAGGGAGGTGACTGCTAGAAGTCAGATAGAATCAGGGTACATGGAGTGGTGTGAGGAATGATCTGGCTCTGCCTTGCCAAGTGTCCTCACCTACAAGGTCTAGAGAGCCATAGCTACGAGACGTAAGTCCCATGGGCAGCGTGAGTCATCGTGATGTCGGTCGGTTTGGGGGCCCAGCTCCACACCAGGCCCTCTGGATGTTGTTGTGAGGTGTGTGGAGGCCTCTCCTTCCAATATTAAACCTAACTCTTAGAAGCCGTCACTGTGAGTGGGCCGGAAGCTTTGCTGCTATGGTGGAAGGGCCAGGGTAGCAAGGCTGTGCCCAGGCCTGACCACCACCTCCCAGCACCGTAAGGAGGCAGAGCAGAATGGAATACATGTGGCTGTAAAGGAAGCAGAGCCTCAGAGCGGCAGCGGTTCATGGTCATGTGCCTGAGAATTCTGGGGAACATGTCTACAAGCTCTGAGCCCAGAGGACCACCCTCTCCTGGAGGGTGAGTGGAGGAGCAGGGCACAAGTCTTAAGCTGCTCTACATACACTCCACATCAGGGGCTGCAGAAAAGAGTTCAGTGGGGAGTCCTCTGAATATGAGAGATACACTAGAGGCAAAGGATTCCAGGTCTGGGACTCTGCAGAGAAAAATAGGGAAGCAACCTGGTGACTGCAGACATGGAGTACAGAGAAGAGAGGCCTCAGGGACTCTGAGCCTTGGAGAGGCTGACCTGAGAAAAGGGTGAGAGTGGGAACTGGCTGGGGAGGCCCACGGCCCTCAGAGCCAGGCCTGCTCCAGACCAGGCCCTCCTCTGGCAACTGACTGCTGCTGTGGGGAACTTAAGTGCCTCTGAGACTGCCCAAGTGGGCAGCGGACCAAGTTAACCTCCCTGTTTCCTTTATCCCCTCCTCCTGGCCTTGGCGGCTGCTCGGCACAGCCTGAGCCATTCTGCAGGCTCTGAGGCCTGGGCTGCCCTCCCGCTCCAGCCCTTTCCTCATCAGTTTACCAGGCTGCTCGCCTCCCTTCTTCCTAGTCTTTTGCTAAGCCCTTCCTGGCTCCCTGCCCCCTACTCTTAGAGGCGGAGGCCTGTCTGCAGACAGAGCCAGGCACACCCTGGGACCCTTCCCACCTATGACAGCAAAGAGCCACATGGTGATCAGAGTCACATCCAGACCCCAGAATTCATCTGACTATCCTCACACCCAGTTCTGACAGGAGGCTTTATGTTCTGGTCCCAAAGGTTCCAAGACCCTCCTCCCTTACCTCTTTCTTACAAATGTCATTAACCCACCCCCTGTAGTCCTCAGATTCCAGCCCCAGGTAGAGTTGCAGGGACTCAGAGGAGTAAGTTTTTTTTTTTTGGGGGGGAGTCCCTAAGCCAAAATGTACTCTCCCTATATTTATCAGCTGGACCTTCCTCCCCAACCAGTTCAAATGTATCTGCTGAAATCTACATTTCATCCGCTGTAGAAGGACGAGGCTCTCCTCAGTATTTTGGAGATTCGGGGTGGCTTGTGTTTTACACCCCTCCTCCCCTTTGCATGGGAGCTGTTAAATTCATTTAGTGTCTGGGTTGGCTGCTGACCTGGGCCTGATATTTCCTTCTTCCCCAGCTCTAACTGAGACCTGGGACTCAGCCAACACCTCTCCCGCCTGCCCCCAAATCCACAGTGAAAGGTATTTGTGCATGAGGCAGCAGAGGGAGACTTAGACAAGCCATAGGGATGCTTTTAAGAGATAAATTCACACAACTTCAAAGGAGCCTTGGGCTATCCTGTTTGAAAAGGCTCCTTTGACAACCCACCCCTGGGAAGTTTTCACAGGCCCCTTTATTTCACAGGCAACATGGGTCTCTAGCCTTCATCCGTTTCTTTCCTTCATCTTCCTTTTTTCACCTGTCTTGAGAAGCAAATTCTCCAGGGCTTTGCCCAGATGTACTGGTTCTGTGAGCTTGACCCTGCATCTTATCTGCTGTGTGATCAGGGGAGAGTTATCTAACTTCTCTGAACCTCAACTTTATCTGCAAGCTGGGATGATAGAAATAAAAATAGGGAGGCTATAGGGACAGCTTAGAGAATAAAGTGATTCCCCAAAGAAGCATGAGGACCTCAGTTTGGTTTACCAGCTTTGTGAAACTCAACATCGTGGAACATGTCTGTAAGTAATCCTGGTGCTTCTCTGGTGAGATGGAAAACAGAGACTTGGGAGATCATGGGCCAGATATCCTGGCACACACAGTGGCAAGCAATAAAGGACAGTGTCTTAGTCACTGTTCTATTGAAGAGACACCATGACCAAGGCAACTCTTACAAAAGAAAGCATTTAACTGGGGGCTGACTTACAGTTTCAGAGGTTTATTCCATTATCATCACAGCAGGGAGCACAGTGGCATGCAGGTAGACATGGTGCTGGAGAAGTAGCTGAGAGCTACATTCCTATCTGCAAGCAGAGAGAGAGAGAGAGAGAGAGAGAGAGAGAGAGAACGAACTTGGGTGGTTTGGGCTTTTGAAACCTCAAAGCCTACCCCAGTGACACGCTTCCTCCCCCAAGGCCACACCTGCTAACCTTTCTAATCCTTCTCAAACAGTTCCACTCCTTGGTGACAAAGCATTCAAATCTATGAACCTATGGGCCCATCCTTATTCAAATCACCACAGATGGCATCTCAAATAAGGTAGAATGTAAAGACTAACACCCAAGGCTGTCCTCAGACCCCACACACTATACAACTTTTTTAAAAGATGAAGACAATGGACTTAGTGGTAAGGATTTTATCATCATCAACAGAAACCCAGATCAAGAGCTGGGAGCATGGCTCCGTTGGTAGAGTGCCCCCTTGAAAGCAAGAGGTCCTGGGTTCTATCCATAGGACCCACACTTTAACCCACATGAATACCAAGCATGGGCTAGAAATATTGCTCGCTGGATAAAGTGCTTGCCGATGGCACATGGACTGGAGTTCTGGTCCTTGTTCCTCACAGACAAGCCATCTGGGGCTTTGTGGGGCTCTTTCCTCTGTGCACTAGCCCACTCCTACGCTTTGGGGTGCTTTGATCAATAAGCTGTCTCAATGTCTGGTCCTGACCACAGCCCCTGATACAGTCGCTTACACTGGGACACAGGAGCCTGGGATTAGGTGCCATCTGAACTCAGAACTATGACTTGGCACTGCTACCCATGCTTTCCGCTGCTCTCTGAAGCGTCCTTCTCATTCTGCCATGACCTCTTGCCAATCTCCACTACAAAAGGCATGGCTTACTTTCTTTCTCTTCTCCATCTCCCTCCTCCAGGCAGCTGCCAGGATTTATAGCTTGCTTGCCCTCAAAACCCCTCAAAATAAAATTGTCCTTGAACTTAAGAGCAAAAGCTGGGGAGGCATGGCAGCTCACTGTAACCACATCACTCGGAAATGGGGTCACAAGGGCAAGCTGACTAACTAGTCTAGCCAAAGTAGCAAGTTCAGTTCAGGGAGAGATTTTGCCTCAGTAAATTAAGTGCAGAGTGATAGGAGAAGATAAAACATCAGCCTCTGTAAGCACACACACACACATACACACATTCAGACCCATATGTACTCACACATTCAAAAACACAAAATGCCAATGGAGAGATACAAATTTGTAATCCAAATGCTAGGGAAGTGGAGGCAGAAGGGTCCCCGGAGTTTGCTGGTCAGCCAATGAGCTCCAGGCCAATGAGAGACATTCCTGAAGATGACACCCAAGTTCACCTCTGGTCTCCATGAGTGCACACACACAATCAGGCACATGAATGCCCACACACGTGCATAAAAAATAAAATCAAAAACAAAAACCCAGGTTCAATTGGGTTTGCTGCTGCTGTTATTGCTGAATACGTATCCCTGGCTCCAGGGACTGGACTCAGGCACTAACCCACTGAGACTAAGAGGTAAAGAATGGCTCTAAAAGCAGTGGACACTGCCTCTAGAACGATGGAGAGTGAGTATCAAAGAAGGAAAACATGCATAGTGACTCATGCCACTCCATGAATTTCTGTTTTACAACCAAACCAACCCTGATGAAACTCAGACTCTCATTGAGAGTAGCACCCCTCAAGGCACTGTCTCCTGTGCCAAAGCTCTGAGGGATGGTTTTGTGTGTGTGTTGTGTTGTGTATGTACGTGTGTGTGAGAGAGCACTTACCAATGCTTGTGTCTGTGGAGACTAGAGGTGGACTCTGGATATCTTCCACTACTGTGCCAGGCTTTTATGTGGGCTCTGGGCATCCAGACTCAGATGTGATGCTTGCATGGCATGGACTTTGCCATTGAGCCATCTTCCCGGACCTTCTTTAATACCTTCTGAATCAGACATATCAGAAGGGCCTGATTTTGATTAAGCCCAGTACACAACCCTTCATAGTATCATTTGAGTTTTCCGTGTCCCAATCCATGGAATTACTGTGGGAAAGGTCATTCTGGGGTCCCACAAGAAGTAGCAGGGAAAAGGAAAGCTGGTCACACAGGTCCCTACTCTCCCCATCAAGGACATCACCGGAGGTGTCTGTGAGGCTCCCAGTGACTCCTCTCAACCACTATCCATTCAGAGGTGTGCTCCTGGTGACCATGCTGGTGCAGTGTGGCCTTGGGATCATTGTTCTGGTATGGCTTGTGGCCTGTGCCTTCACAGTTGATTTGAACAGGGACAGAGGAAGAGTCTTCTCTGTGGGCCGGGAATGTGTGAACTGGGGTTTGTGGGCAGCAGTGGGAAGAGCGGCCAGCTGCTTCCCCACCCTTTGGCACACTGTGTCCACAGAAAGAGTAACCCTAAGGTGAAAGTGCCGTGGGAACCTAAAGGCAATCTGGTCTGAGCTTTGTGTGTGTGGGTAGGGACCCTGAGTGCCCAAAGCAGCTCTGGTGAGAGCAAGGAAGAGGTTCAGAGAAATCCAGAAGAAGCAAGGCCCACCCCTGGGAGAAAGCAGAGGAAGTGTCCTAACAACCACTCTGATGTAGACTTGGGGATCTAATGCCATGGCACTCAGTGACCATTGCCTTTGGCCCTTGTGTTCCAGAAAAGCAGAACTTCCCCTAGTTGACCCAATAATGGTCTTGTTAATGGCATCAACAAGTAACGATTTTCTGTGCCATGGCATCCCACTGCGCTTTTCAAGGCAAATCCGCCTCCACAGCCTCATTTGGTTCTTCTCCATCTATGTTGGAAGGTGATGGATTATTCTAAGAGCTACCACACTCACAGCTCCTACTGGACAGAAACTGCCTGTCTGGCCCTTCTGACCCACGGTATGCTGTGATGTAAAGATAGGCACCACAGCAGCAGCACCTCTTGAGAGCCGGGTCCCACAGGGGTAATGGCGACCAACTGAGCAGACACATCTTTTCTCAGGGTTTGAGAATGAACCTCAGAGAGAACAGAGGCTCTGTTTCTGCAAGGGCAGTAGCCAAGAGACATGAAGGGAAGCCAGTACAAGGAAGTCAAGAGTAAGGGAGATGGATCTGGGGGTGTAGATCAGTGGGACTTTATAAAGATGTGAAAGAGAGCCGAGCGCAAGCATCCGTCAGTCTTGACTGACTGCAGGTGTGACGTGAGCAGAGCTCCTTGCCACTGTGACCCCCACCGTGAGGACCGCACCGTGAACTGTGAGCTAAAAGAAACCACTCTTCCCTAAGTTGTTTTCATCACAGCCACAAGAAAAGAAGACCAGTCAAACTAAAACGAGGCATGGCCCCCTACCATCCTTGCTCCCCCATTCTTCCCATGCGCCCATGTTTCCTTTCTTCCTTCATCCTCTCGTTTTCTTCCTCCCTTCTTTTGTTTCCTCAAGCAAACTTGACTCTAAGTCATCACTCGGTGAAGAACCAGACTGATGTCACTGTCACTTTTCTGAATTCCTGAGGGATCCAATCTGACAGACTCTGTTTGAGTCCCTTAATTACCTTTGGTCCAATCAGCTATCACCAAGGGACCAGAACTATCTATACACTATTAATATGACCACTGGATTAGGTCTGATTCTGGGCTCCATAAAGGCCGAGACAAATGTCAATTGGATTAACTGTACCTACGGTCATACTATATCCATCATCTACCATCAGTCCATCACTCATCCAGTGACCATCTAGTCATCCACCATCTCTGTATCTACCATCTGTCCATCCGTCATCTATTCATTCACCCATCCATCATCCACTATCTTTCCATTTACTCTCTCTCTGTCTCTGTCTCTCTCTCTTTGGTTTTTTGAGTCAGGGTTTCTCTGTGTAGCTTTGGTGCCTACCCTAGATCTAGCTCTGTAGACCAGGCTGGCCTCGAACTCACATAGATCCACCTGGCTCTGCCTCCCGAGTGCTGGGATTAAAGGTATGTGCCACCACCACCTGGCTTACCATCTCTTATATATATGTATACATATACATATACACACATACATATCCATTATATACATACATACATACATACACACACACGTATGTATATATATATATATCCCATACTTGGATGGCTGAACTAAGATAGACAATATCAAATTTTAACAAGTTGTGGAGGAATTGAGACCTTCCTACATGGCTGGGGAGATGTAGGATGAAACAATTACTTTTGAAAACTGGCAGTTCCTCAAAAGTTAGACATATTTTCCCTATGATCCAGCAATTCTACTCATGAAGTGTGGAAATGTGTCCACACAAAAACTTGTATGTTCATAGAAGCATTTTTTGTAATAATCAAAAGTAGAAAGAACTTAATTGTTGGTCGCTGATATACAAAATGTGGTATGTTTATACAAAGGAATATTATTTGACTGAAAAACAGAGCAAAGTGCTGGTGTATACTACAGTATGGACAGACCTTAAAAACATTATACTCACCAGGTGGTGGGGGTACACACCTTTTGTTTGTTTGTTTGTTTTTTGTTTTTTCAAGACACAGTTTCTCTGTGTGGCTTTGGAGCCTGTCCTGGAACTCACTCTGTAGACCAGGCTGGCCTTGAACTCACAGAGATCCACCTGCCTCGGCCTCCTGAGTGCTGGGGTTAAAGGCATGCACCACCACCACCTGCCTGGTGAGTATGATTAAACCAGACATGTAGGTGCACACCTGTAATCCAGAGTACCTAATCCCAGAACCTGTGCTTAGGAGTTGGGAGCAGGAAGATCAAAAGTTCACGGTCATCTTCAGCTACATAGTGCATTCAAGGCCATCCCAGCCTACAAAAGATACTGCTCACGTTGTACTCCTCACAATGGCCAGCAGGTAGACTGAGCACTGTCCACACTTCACATTGGCCATTTTGTGGGGCAGACCTGACTTACTGGGGACCTAAGCTTGAATCCTCTCATTGCGGAGGCAGGATGGGTGGGGAGAGCCAGCCACCTTAATGGTAGGAGCATGGGGACCAAACATGCTTCTGTTTGTTAACTGAGTGAGCTCTGTTGAATTTAGGGGCAAAGCCACTCCAGGAGGGGAGTCCCCTGGAACAGAGTGAAGTGTCCTGAAGGAGAGGACATTAGAAGTGTCTCTCTCTGTGTTATTCAAGAGCCTGGGCACCTCTGTATATGGAATCTTCTAGGCCCCCTGGGCAAAAACGTTTAAGTAGTTTCTGGACAATGGAATGAAAAGAGTTTGAAGGAGAAGCAAGGAAGTGACCATGTGATGGGGGGCTGTCCTGTGGAAGTGACCAGGTGATGGGGGCTGTCCTGTGGAAGAAGTGACCATGTGATGGGGGGCTGTCCTGTGGAAGTGACCAGGTGATGGGGGCTGTCCTGTGGAAGAAGTGACCATGTGATGGGGGGCTGTCCTGTGGAAGTGACCATGTGATGGGGGCTGTCCTGTGGAAGTGACCAGGTGATGGGGGGCTGTCCTGTGGAAGAAGTGACCATGTGATGGGGGCTGTCCTGTGGAAGTGAGGCGAATGAGCTAGGGTAGACTTCTGCCCTCTGGAGTTGGCACCAGAGCCAGGAGAGCAGCAGTGAGCACAGCACACCCAGGGAGCAGAAAGAACGGAAGGAACAGGAGGATGAACAAATGAAGGGCGAGGGGCCAGAGAACAGTGAGTACCAACAGTAGGCACGGTGTCCAGAATCAATGTTTGTTCAACGGACGGCTGAGAACCTCGCCTTTCCAATTGGCGTTCTTCTCGCCTCCTCCTGACCACATCGTCTGGGGTCAACCCTACGGTTCCCACTGTTGCCTGCCACTAAGGTGTTTTCTGCTCCCCCCCCCCCTTTTTTTTTTTTTTTTTGAAAAATCAGTGGCTTCAAAGATGCCCTGTTCACACATTCTTTGGGAATGTCACATTTGATCCGGCCGCTGGACGGGTTTGACTGCTTTATTTATGATTTCTGGCACTTTTCCTCTGTGGCTGCTCAGAATAGCTTCTGATCCTGCTCGCTCACAGACACGGTGAAATCGAATCTTCCTGTGCTCGCCCTGATCTAAGCAGTTTTGCTTATGTAAGCTTCCAGGCCCTCCAGAGGAACCAGGCGGTGAGAGTCTTGCACCAGCAGAGCCCTGCAGAGATGTCAAATGTGCTTTCCTCATGTGCACATCTGTAACTTGTGTGCTATCCTTCTGGTAGAGGCCATTTCTTTCCAGAAATTGTGTAGCAATCCATAGAAGATGTGTCCACACTCAGAAGGCCAAGACTGGGTCATTTTCTCTTCACTAACCTCTTTGTACCCCTTTAAATGTTATGGTTTTATTCCTCAATACTCAAATCAAGGTCCTGACTTACTCTATTCTTTGGAAATTTCATCTCTGTCCCTCAGTGTCATAGGACTTCTGTTTGACTCTCTGTTGAACTGCTACATTTTGACAGGGCAATGGGCTCAAAGAAGTATTTGTTATGGCGATATGACATGCGCGTGTTAATCACTTTTCTTATTACTCTGACAAAATGACTAATAAAACCAACTCAATGAGGGAAGGGAGTTGTTGAATGCATAGTCCACCATGACCGAAAGGGCATGGCGGCAAGAACATGAGGCAGTTATTGGGTCATATGGTGACTTCAGCATCCAGGAGAGAGAGAAATGGCCGGTGGTGTTCAGCTTGCTTTCTCTTTTTCATTCAGAGCAGGACCCCAGCCCAAGGGATGGTGCCACTGGGACCTCAATTAACCTAATCTAGGATCTCCCTCACAGAAAGGCCCAGAGGTCTGTTTCCATGGTGATTCTAAATCCAATAATTTGACGATATATGAATGGGTGTACATGAGCGTGTGTGTGTGTGTGTGTGTGTGTGCGCGTGTGTGTGTGTGTGTGTGTGTGTGTGTGTGTGTGTGTGTGTGTGTGTTTTACTTGAATGGTCTCTGAATTTAAAATCAAAAGTCTAAATGAAAGGGTCAGTTCTTTCAAGTTCTAGCTGGTAATTTTAGTCAAGTCTTGGAGCTCAGTAAACATGTCCATATAAACTTTTATGGCCAGGCAGTGGTGGCGCTCTCTCGCCTTTAATCCCAGCACTTGGGAGGCAGAGCCAGGCGGATCTCTGTGAGTTTGAGGCCAGACTGGGCTACAGAGCAAGATCCAGGACAGGCACCAAAACTACACAGAGAAACCCTGTCTCGAAAAACCAAAACAAAACAAAACAAAAACGTTTACATGGATGTACATGGCAGCAATTATCTCATAAGAGCCCCCAAACTGTAAACTGCTCAAAAGTTGGTTAACTGTCATGTGGCTAAATGAATGCAATATATCCCCATAGTGGAATATTACTCACCCACAAAAAGGACAGTGCTGATTCATGCTCCAATATGGATAAACTCTGAAAACATACTCAGTGAAAGAAGACAGACACAGAAGAACATGTCCGTTAGTGTCTCAGGGCTGCCACAGGGCAGCACCACAAACTGGGTGGCTTAAACTACAAAAGCATATCGTCCCACAGTTTGAGAAGCTTATGAACTCAAGATGAAGGTGTTGGCCAGATTGCTTCCTTCTGAGGCTGAGCCTTCTTACAGAGCTTCTCTCAGTTGCTGTCACTCTCTGGTGCTCCTTGGCTTCGTCTTGACACACTGTTCCTTTCTATCTCTGTATCTAGTTTTCCTCTTTGAGTATAAATATCAGTCATATGGATTATGGCTCAGCCTAGAGACCTCATCTTAAACTATCGGATCGTCTAGGACCTTATTTTCAAAGAAGGTCGTGTTCTGATGTTCTGGGTTAGGGCTTCAGAGCATGAAGTTCTATAAATCACACATTATATGATTCTCTTTGTATAAAGTGTCCTAAATAGGTAAATCCAGGAAGACAGAAAATAGATCCGTGGTTGCCAGAGGCTGGGAGAAAGAAGGAATTGAGAGCAACTGTTCATGGATACAGAGTTTATTTTTGAAAATGTTCTGAATCAGAACAACTCTGAGAATACACTAAAATCCACCAAGCCATGCCCTTTGGATGGGTGAACTGCATGGTCTGTGCATTATACCTCCTTAAAACTGTTATTTTAGGTACAGCACTCATCACACTTTTACCACAGCAGGCCCAGGCCCAGCAGTGATGCCACAGGAGCAAGAATGTTTGAAAAAAAGGTGGCAAAGGCAAAAGCATTGCAGCCTCAGGTCTTTAATTTCTCAAAAACCTTTTGCATTTGCTGTGTGCATCCCACCCAGCCATGTGGTGGAGTATCTGTTCATGGTGAAGTATCTGTTCAGTCCAAACTTCCTCATGGAATAAAGGCTCCAGCCTCCTTGGGAGCCAACTCCAACATCCGAAGTCTGGTCGCTCATGAGCTTCCCCGAGCTTCTGGCAAAATGTTTGTCTATACTGAGGGGTGGGTTAGGGTAGACATGTATCTTTCCTCACAGGACAAATACAATTTTGCGGCTCTGTCAGGACTCCAGAGGATGACAAAATCCTTGCCTATCCCCTGAGCTGCCACCAAGCATCTTTGCGGTGCCTAAACCGCAGGGAGTACATGACAGAGTCCAGTGTGCAGCTCCGGAAGGGACGACGGCTTACCTGCCCCGCTGTGTCCTCTCTTGACTGTGGCTTTGCCTGGCTGTCTGGGGTGAGCTGTGTGTTGTGGT
Source organism: Peromyscus leucopus (assembly GCF_004664715.2). Lineage (NCBI taxonomy): Eukaryota > Metazoa > Chordata > Mammalia > Rodentia > Cricetidae > Peromyscus > Peromyscus leucopus. Next base: position 1,856,121 of record NC_051066.1, read on the forward strand.
TCCCTCAGCCTGTACCTGGGTGAGGTGTGAGGTGCATCCAGGTGAGCAGGCTGCAGGCGAACATCACAGCTGGAACAGCACAGCTGGTCAGCACAGCTGGAACAGCACAGCTGGTCAGCACAGCTGGTCAGCACAACCTGGTAGAGCTATGGTTTACTCCATTGCACTCTCCTGTTTGCCTGCTGCACCCTAACACTTGGGACCCGAGAAGCCAAACCTAAACCCTCCATCCTGCCTCACCAATGACTTGCTGTGGTTTTGGTTGAGTTTCTTAACCCATCTGGGCCTCAGTTTCTCCATCTCCACAAGTGCATAATGGTCCTTTTCACATAAGCTGTGATAAGAATGAAATGAGACTTGTCTGATGTGTGGTCGCTCTTGGTTGTCCCTTGCCAGGAGGACAGCGAGGTCTGATTGGTGAGGTCCATCCTGTCTAGACTGGGAATGGAGAAAGCGTAGACCATCTGAACCCCAAGTTCGGCTCTGTAATCGGCTTTGTAGACTGTCCACCCAAATCATCCTGTGCCACTGGGCTCAGGGTAAGGTGAAGAACAGTGGGATTGTGGGAAAGAAACGGAAGCTGGGTGGGGCTGGAGGCAAGGGTGGCAGATGCCTCAGTCAGTCAAATGCTTGTAACTCAAGCATAGACCTGAGTTCCTTCCCTAAAACACACAGAAAAAGCTAGGAACGGGCTGGTGAGGTTGTTCAGTAGATAAAGGCACTTGCTTCATAACCTGGACCCCACATACAGGTGGAAAGAGGGAACCAACTCCACCAAGTTGTCCTGTAGCCTCCACATGCAACCACATGGCATACAGGTGCCACACGCACTTCTTAAAAAAAAAAAAAAAAAAAAAAAAAAAAAAAAAAAAAAAAAAAAGCTAGGCATATTAGCATGCACTTGTAATCCCAGTGTTGGGGAGGCAGAGACAGAAGGATCCCTGGAGCTCACTGGCCAGCCCAGCATAGTTGATGAGCTCCAGGCCAATGAGAAGCAAATAAACAAGAGGCTGGAAAGACGGCTCAGTACCTACTGCTGATCTTGCAGAGGACCCGAGTTGGCAACTGCCTCCATTCCAGCTGCAGGAGGTTTGACATCTTCTGGCCTCCAAAGGCACATATATACATACAGACACAGACACAGAAATAAAAACAGAAGGCAGCGATTTCAAAAAGTACTTTGTTGCTGCTCTTTTGAAACAGGATATCTTGTAGCACAGGCTGGCTTCCAACTCACTGTGTAACCAAACATGACCTTGAACCAATCCTGAGGCCTCTGCCTTTCAGACATCGGAATGTGTCACCATGTCTAGCTTCATCTTTCATATCTTGGCAATGCTCAAAGCACTTGCCTTGCCATATAGATTAAAGAAGCCATCCCTCAGGGCATTGTGTCACACACCTGAAATCCCAACACTCAAGAGGCAGAGGTGGCAAAAGCAGTTTGAGGCTAGCCTGGGACACAGTGCAATTTGAAGTCAGACTGGGCTACAGAGCAGTTTGGGGCCAGCCTGGGCTACAGAGCAAGACCTTGTCTAAAAAACAAAGCAAACCAACAAACAAACAACAGCAACAAAATGAAAAACAAGGACAGGGAGAGCTGTCATGTGTAAAGAGGTTGGAGCTGAGTCTGGCACACAGTAAGCACTCAATAAATATTTGATTTTATCTTTGCTTATTCATTCAGTGGTTCACTGGGCAGCCACTCCTGGTGCATATATTTGCTGGTGCAAGAGACACAGTGAGCCAGACAGAGACCCTGAAGGCCATGGAACAGACAGACAAGAGCATAGTCCATCACCGTTCAAGAGGACAGCAGACCAGAGAGCTGGGCACTCTTGTGCAAAATTAAGGGAGGTAGAAGCTGTGGAAGTTGGAGAGGACAGCTCCCGTCTGAAGAAGCCTAGCAGAGGAGAATGTTCCCTGGGCCACGCAGGATGTGTAGGAGTTTACTGCCAGTGAAGAAGCCTGAGGAAAAGAGAGGCTGGAAGAGGAGGGAGCACATTCAGATAAACTTGGAGGCTACTGTTGCTGCCTTGCTGGTCCCATTCTGCCTATTCTAAAGCTGCAGTGAGTGTCTGTGGCTCATGCCACAGCTGTCTGACAGGCTGACCTGGGACCAGGACAAAGTCCCCCAAGAATTTCTTTCAGTCAAAGATGGAGACAAATACCAAACAGTATTGTTTCCTCAGTGGAATGGAACCCCACAGAGTGATAGCCACTCCTGAATGCACCCTAGTGTGTACTGACTTCTAACTACTTGATTGGCATTTCTGGCAATTACTGGGTGTCCAGTCCATGGCCAGTATCAGGTTCCATGTCCAGGGTTCCACAGTTCTGGAGATGGCAAGGTCTCACACATGCTAGGTCTGGGCTCTACCAGACAATCTACACCCCAGTCTCTGGGCTTCATATTTGTGGAAAACCGTCCTGCAAGCAGTAGGAACTTGTGACCTTCAGGGGGTGATGATGGCTGACAGAGAGAGCACAGTGGGCCATTTCAATGTCACTGTAAGTAGCAGGGATTTCAAAGGTCCCCAACACAAAGAAATGATAAGATGTCTGAGGTGGCTCACACCTTTAATCCTAGCACTCAGGCAACTGGATCTCTCAGGCCTGTGTGGTCTACAGAATGAGTTCCAAAACAGCTAGAACTACACAGAGAAACCATCTCTCAAAAAAAAAAAAAGAAAAAAAATTGTGTTGATTAAAAATAGATACAATTTTAAAAAAAGAATGTGCTATCTGAGGAAGTGTCAACACATATCTGTGAAAAGGAGAACACTTAAAATAGGGGAAGGCAGAGTTCATTTAGGGAAGGTTGGTTTCTGGTCCTGAGAATGTAGCTCAGTGGTAAAGAGCTTGCCTAACATGTGCAAGGTCCTAGGTTCAACACTCCTGCATGACAGAAAAAAAGGTTCAGCCTAGTATCCAGCATCTTGACCATCCGAAGCCTGGAATGCCTCTGCTGGATGTCTGTCTCTTCTCTAGTCACTGGGAGCTGTGGAAGTATTTTCAGAAACTGGAGGAGTAGAAACTGGGTTCAAGTGAAGGGAAATGAAGAGGGGTGACGCTGGATTCAGGGCCCTGGAAGAGGCTATTGGAGGAGTCTTGACCCAGCCTTACTCTGTTGTGAGCCCACTACCCTTAGTCTCTGGAGGGCCCTTTCTCACAAGCCCCTCCTGCCTTCCCATCCTTCCTCTCAGCCCTGCATCCAGCTTGGCCTCCACACCTATTCTCACTCCTGTCTCCTCCCGTTATGTCTGCCTTCAAGACGCTGGCTGTACCTCCCTCTGTCTCTCGCCTGCTCTCTCCTGTGGTTAGCAGTGGGTACTCATCGGGAAACAAAACAAAACAGAACAACAAAACCCCTCTCCTTCCTGCGGGCTGGTCCCGAACCACCCACTGGAGCAGAGACTGTCTTCTTTCTACTTTAAGTAAACAAAATTGAAGCAACCTTGGCCTTGGACATCAGTGTTGTCTCTAACGACTTTCCTTTAAAACCACAAATGCTTTTTGTCTCAATTTGAGGTGGTTCTTGCCTCGTCTGGTCTGGGCAACCTCAGGGAGGGCGTGAAGCAGCATCTGGCAGCCTGAAGATTTTACCGCAGATGCTGTGCTTTTGTGAAAAGCCAATATCTCTGCAAGCCAGCCAAGAGGGCAAAGACAGCACAGGGCTGCAACCCATCAGCAAAAGCTGAGTCCGGAGATGGAAGAAGACCACCGCTCTCAGGAAGACCCCGGGTCTGATGGGGAGGAGCAAGAGGCTTGCCTCATGTCAAGGTTGTTCCAAATAGCACCTGAGCTGTGCAACTCTGGGCAAGTGATTAACCCTCCTGCCTCAGTTTCCTCATCTACAAAGCCCAGGCTGTTGTGGGGAGTCAATAAGATGGCACCCAAGAAGAGACAATACACAGAACCCCGAGGAGTGTGCACTGGCTTTGTCTCTTTAAAGACATTCCCAGGCTGGGTTAGTTGGTAAGCGGCTTGCTTAGATCGCATGGGGCGCTGAGTCAATCTTCAGCAGCAAATAAAAAGAATGGTGGCACATGCCTCAAATCTCAGCGCTCCAGAGCTAGAAGAAAGAAGATCAGGAGTTCAAGGACATTCTCAGCTACTTACTTAGTTTGTGGCCAGGGTGTAGCTCAGAGGGAGAACACTTGGCTTATATTTGTGAGGCCCTGGGGGTTCGGCCCCAGCATTGAAACAGCAAAGCACAATTTAATGTCATCCAATTCTTCCTTAAAGAACTCAGTGTTTTAGCATATTGACAAGGTTGTAAAGCCGTCAATACCATTTGCAAATCTCTGTGTGTGCACGAAAGCATGCACCTCATGCATGCGTGTTTGTACATACAAGAACAGGACACAGTGTACCTGTGAAGGTAGGAGGACCACTTCTGATAACCAATTCTTTTTTTCTACTATGTGGGTTCTAGAGATCACACTTTGGCCTCAGGCTTGTCAGCACATGCCTTTACCTGCTGAGCTGTCTCATGGCCTCCTAGAATAAAGACACCTTATACCTACCAGCACTCACTGCTCCAACTCCCTGCTCAAAAAACCACGGCTCTGCTTTCTAGAAGTCTCTATGGTTTGCCTGCATGTTTCATATCATAAAATGTGACTGTGACCTTTTTGTGTTTGGTTTTCTCAGAGTAGTATTTTCAAGGTTCATCCTTTTTATAGCACAGGTCAGTCCTCCCTCTTTATGGCTGAGTAATATTTTATTGTATGGACATACCACATTTCGTCTCTTTGACAGTTGATGGGCATTGGGTTATTTCCACTTTTTGACTATTGTGAGCAGCGCCATTAGGAACATTCAGGTGAACAGACGGTTTTGCTCCTCTTGGATGTCTACCTAGAAGTGCTTCTTCATTAGCTCTGCAATCTTGGACAGCTTACCTTACCTCTCTGAACCTTTTTGATCCTCTGGGGAATGGAGGTGCAGAGTGGAGTGCGATTGGAGCTGGCACCAAAGGATGCAGTAAAAGGTAGCTGTGGTCATGACCACTTTTACAGACTAAGGATTGCATGTTGATGCTATGTGTCTGGCATACAGCTCACGTGTAGTACACAAGAGCCATGGTTTTCATCGGCTCATCGGCTTTGACCTTTACATGATTGATTAATACAAGGTTGAAGGCCCGAAGAAACCTTGGCTGTGACCCAGAGCATCGATATGACCAAAAGATAAACTCAAAGTGGTTGGGGCATGACAAGCCACAGGGTGGTAGAAATCTTGGGAAAGAGCCAAGGGAACAGCCAGCCGAGTATGAACTGAGGTCATGAAGCAGGAGAGCTTTGCATGAAGGCCACTGGGAGGGACCACTGGGAGGGGTTTCATGCAACCAAATTCCTGCTGTGGAAGCAGCCAGATCTATTTAAAGGTCCAGAGACCAAGCAGCCACTTTGGAGATGCCATAAGTTTTCCTGGGAGAGGAACAGACTTTGGAAGCAAGAGTCTCATGACCACCGGCAGCAAGCTTACTGTGAGCTATAAGTCAGGGAGCCTAAAGCCAATGCAGATCATGGCAGGCTTCTGGGATGGGCTGGCTTCACAGAATGGACAGAGTACATTGTAGAGGGGCCTCAGTCCAGGAGAGAGAGGGAAGCACATAGTCTGGACCTCGAAAGTTGCTTTAGGGGAAAGAGATAAATCTTGCTTTAAAAATTAATATGGGGTGAGGGGAGGGTTGGCAAGATGGTTCAGTGGGTGAAGACTTACTGCATGGGCCTGGGGACTGAAACTAGATGTGAGCCTCAGAACCCAGGTAGAAAGAGAGAGCTGACTCTAAAAATTTGTTCTCTCTCTCCCTCTCTCTCTCTCTCTCTCTCTCTCTCTCTCTCTCTCCCCCTCCCTCCCTCCCTCCCTCCCTCTCTCCCTCCCTCCCTCTTTCTCTCCCTCTCATACATTTTGAAGGAGTTACTGGGAAACAAACCCAGGGCATGCTAAATATATTGAGATACACATTTTTTTCTTATTCCAACAGATGTACTTTTATTGCAAGAATTTAGTGTGGAGGGGGAGATACTGAAACACAAGTAAGAAAAAGAGGAAGAGTAAGAAGTTCTGTCAGCCCCACTCCCAGGAATAAACAGCACTCACAGCCTGAGTCTCTTCACCTGTTTTCCATGCATGCTGCTACTGACGCTTGCGGTTTTTTTTAAGCAAAAATGGACTCCTATAATACAAACTGTAGGTGACCTACTTTCTAGAATGTATCATGAACTGTGCTTCTCATCATTAAATGAGATTCTTTGCCACCATTTAATGACTTTATAGTAACTCTCATATGAATGGAACATAATTTATTTAAGTAATTTTCTATTCGTGGATATTTAAGTGGTTTCTAATTTTTCACTATCATGAGCATCTTCCAAATGATTATCCTTGCGGCTGAAACTCTGTGCACATCCTAATTATGTCCTTGGGATACATTTCTAGCAAAAGAGTCACTAGAATAAAGGGTATGCAGAGTCTAAAGGATGTTGATACATATTGTCAAATTGCTCCCCAGAAGGCTTGTACAGATTTATGCTGTTAGTGGCAAAATATGAGTTGCCTATTTTTTAGTATTTTTGTAATCATTGGTTATGTTTTGTTTTCCTTTATGAATTTAACAAAGACGAGAATTCAGGAACCTGAGTAATCAGACGCATGAAATGGGAGTAAGAACAAGGGGCTCTTTTACAGGTCTATTGTGGCAATCAAGCCACATAATGGATGTGATGTGTTTGGAAAGAAAACATGGTTTGCAGAAAGGAAGCTTTGTGAAGGAAAGGTAGTTGGGGACCCAGCTAAACACAGGGCTTTATTTTCCCTGTAAGTACAAAATTAGTATATATTTATAAAAATTGAGATAACCTGCAGGTCTGATGGCAAGAGGTGAAATCATTTCTTCACCTCCCCAACAGTTCTCTCTCCAGAGGTCAGATGTATCTGTAGCTGATCTTCCCTTGTGAATAAAAACTCTATGTGTGCAACCATGTGCATGTGTATGCATACAAATATGTGTATACATTCAGCCATATCATTTTTTGGTTTTGGGGGTTTATTTTTTGGTTTTTTGAGACAGGGTTTCTCTGCGTAGCTTTGGAGCCTGTCCTGGAACTTGCTTTGTAGACTAGGCTGGCCTCGAACTCACATAGATCTACCTGGCTCTGCCTCCCGAGTGCTGGGATTAAAGGTGTGCACCACCACCAACCGGCCAGCCATATAATTTTTAAAGATTTATTTATTTGTGTGAGTGTGCATATGCATGCAGGCTAGAAGAGAGTGTCAGATGTCCTCCTGTCACTCTCCACTATTTCTTCGAGGCAGGATCTCTTCCTGATCCTGAGGCTCTTGTTTTCTCAGCTAGGCTTCGGCCTGTCTTAACCTTCCTGAGCACAGGAGTTACAGGTGTGTGCAAGTTATTAAGTTTATTACATGGATGCTGGTATCCAAACTTCAGTCCTCATGATTACACAATAAGCACCCTTAACCACAGAATGGTCTCTTCAGCTCCAATCTATAGTATTTTGTTGCTGGTGTGCATGTGCATGTGTGTTCATGTGTGAAAGTATGAACACATGGGTCCACAGTTTATATGTAGAAGTCAGAGTGTTGGTCCTGGGGTTTCACCTAACTCAGATCCTCACACTTGTGCAGCAAATGCTTTACCCAGTGAGCCATCTCCACATCCTGTGTTGTTTTAAAAAATGGAAATTCATGTAGGACTTTATTTTCATCTCAGAACAAACAGCCGCCTTATTCTTTGTAAGGTTGGCTTGGATTCTTTTGCTGGCTAAAGCATCATCCACTTATTCTTTTCCTGAACAGTGTGGTGACAACTCACTCTCACACCCTTTTTCTTGCATGCTTGAACTGGTGTCTGTTGGCTCTAAAGTGGTGGAATGCTAGGTGGAAGCAGACAGTTACTCACCAAAGAGAAAACGCCAATGTGCTGCAGAGTGTGGAGGACTGGGGATCGCACACCTGGGACTTCTGGCCGTCCTTCAGGAGCCTAGGCAGGGTCAGAACCAGCTGCTCGTCCACTGACTCTTAACTACCAAGGTTCTGAAAAGTCTGCAGTGAAGTATGGCTCTCTCTCCAGCACACTTCTTGCTGTCCTCTGCTGTGAAGCAAACCACTGAGGAATCTTTCTCTTGTTAATTAACTGGGGCTTTATTAAACACCTTAGCTGCTGGCCGACTGCTCTGACCCAGCCATTCCCAGGAGACATTCTGATGAGGAATTTTGGGTTCTAATTTGTACTTCTTTAGTGACTGACGGCTTTTGTGTCAGTGTGTGCATGTTTAATGTGTCGGTTCAACCTGGTTCTGCAACCTCAAATGTTTGTCAGGTTCTTAATCTCTGCTAGGTACCAGCCTAGGAATTTATGTCTAGGGTAATAATAAAAAGTGATGATAAAGATGCTTATTACTCTGTTACTAATGAGAGCAAATATTAGAAGGGAACTAAATGTCCGAATTTGGGCAATTATTAAATATATCCTTACGGGGGCCAGAGAGATAACTCAGAATTTAAGAGCACTTTCTGCTTTAGCAGAGGACCCAGGTTCGGTTCCCAGCATCCACACGGTGGCTCACAACCATCTGTAACTCCAATTCCAGGGGATCTGACACACACTTCTGAATTTCATTTGCACCAGATGTGTTTGTGGTTCACATACCTACATATAGGCAAAACACTCACATGAAATTTTTATTTTTAAAAAATTAAGATATGTTAAAATCATGTTTATAGTTAGGCGATGGTGAGTGGTGGTGCACACCTTCAATCCCAGCACTCTAGAGGGAGAGGCAGGAGGATCTCTGAGTTCAAGACCAGCCTGATCTACACAGTGAGTTCAAGGCCAGCCAGGACAACACAGAGAAACCTTGTCTTGATAAACCAAAACCAACAACAAAAATCATGTTTATGAAAGAATATTTAACAACAGAGAGATTACTGCTATCCGTTTATTTATTTTTGCTTATGGGTTTTGAGAATCCAAAGAGCACTGGAGAAGTGCTCTACCTCCTGAGGCTACACTGGTGTGGTCCACGTGCCGGAAACCCCAGCATTGGCAGGTGGAGGGTGAGGAATTAAAGGTCATCCTTTGCTATATATTGAGTTCAAGCCCAGTCTGGGCTACATGCAATAATAAAGAAAACAAATGAACAAATAAATAGGCACACCCCTAGTCTGCTGTTTCATAAATAAAGGCAGTCTGTGAGCATGGTCTTAGTTTGGTTTCCTATACTTGCAATCTCTGTTTCCAGCTTGCTCTGTAATCTCTGTTTCTAATCTCCACTATCTAAAACGAAATCCACCAAGATCCAGTGTGGCTGGATTCTTCTTCATAGTGTAATCTAAACGTTCCGAAAAAAGAGCATAGCAATAGACTAAAAGAAATTCCTCCTCCTCCTCCTCCTCCTCCTCCTCCTCCTCCTCCTTCTTCTTCAAGTTTTGTTGAAAGGACAAAGAAATCCATGAAGGTAGAAATGACCCAAATGACTAATAAACATGCGAAGTGCAAACTCGTTAATTATTAAAAGGTAAATTAAAGCTGCACTGTGATGCTCTGTTTTAGCCTGTCAACTTTAGAGATCTGCTAGTGAACAGTATGTCCTGGCAGCAGTGTGGCAGGTGAAACACTGTGGCCTGCACATTTGAGGCTGACTATGTCTGGTCTTTCTGAAGAGCTCTTTGGCTAGATGTCAAAACCCTTTAAACTATGCAATTTATCAATAAAGTTGATTTAAAGATCTATGTTTCTATTCTTCAGCTATCTTAAGGAAATTAAGGAATTGTATACAGGTGTATGATTGAGAAATGCCTGTCACAGCACTTTTTTTTCCTTAAATACAAAAGTAAAAAATTGTTTAAGGCGGGCATGATGGCCTATGCCTGTAGGACCAGCACTACTGAGGCAGAGACAAGATGATCCAGTGCAAACTTGAGGCCAGCCTGGTCTACCTGGTGAGTTATCCAGTCAGGGCTACACAGAGAGACCCTGCCTTGAAAGAAAATAACAACAGGGTGCTAGAGATGGCTCTGCAGCTAAGAGCACTTGCTCCTCTTGCAGAGGGCCCAGGTTCACTTTCTAGCACCCACATGGCGGTTCACAACAGTCTGTGACTCCAGTTTTAAGGATCTGGAGACCTCTTCCAGCCTACGTGGGTGCTAGACACCCAAGTGGGGCATAGACAGACATGCAGCCAGAACACCCAACCACATGAAATAAACTAAAAACATTTGTTTTAAAGGGTAAGGATGTTAGGAGTTATTGTACATGGGAGGGGGAGGGGGGACCCGAGAGTATCTTGCGCATGCAGGGAAACATGCTGGGCAGATGCATGACACATGGGCATGGTGGCAGCGGCCAGTAATTCACAACCCAGATGCTGCATCCATGTGGAAAGTTTGTTATAATAGAGAGATGAAGAGAAAGACAGGAAAGAGAGAGACAGGGTAGAGAGAGAGAGAGGTCCAAGGTGTACCCCTTATGGGAAGAAAAGCAGAGGAGAGAGGAAGGGGAGGAGTTTTTCCTTAGAATGAGGCTTTCCTGTCAGGACACAGGGTGGGATTTCAAGGGGCTGATCAGAATATTAACAAAAGAAACAACAGCAAAGAATTGTTTAAAAGAATACTGTAAAACTTTATTTATGAATGTGGAAATGTGAGTAATATCTTGTTAAATTTTAAAATATGCATAGATACTTACATTTGGTCTGGTTCCTTTAAAAAGTTTTTAGTCAAACTGGCCTAGAAATTATAATTAAAAATTTGAAGAGCCAGGCAGATCTCTGTGAGTTCGAGGCCAGCCTGGTCTACAAAGCAAGTTCCAGGACAGGCTCCAAAAACTACACAGAGAAACCCTGTCTCGAAAAACCAAAAAAAAAAAAAAAAAAAAAATTGAGATGAAAAAATTCAATCAACTGGTTAGCCAGAGACTCTGAGTGAGAGCAGGCTAGCCAGAGGCTCTGAGTGAGAGCAGGCTAGCCAGAGGTTGTCAGGAAGGGAGAAGAGAGCATGGAGAAAGTGTCTGTAGCAGAAATGGGCTTCAGAAAGCTTCAGGACCACAGAGTCCTGCTCTCTTGGTCTATTGGGAATGGCTCCCTAGCCTGCACCCCAGGGACCAACAGGAGAGAAGCCTGGGAGTGGCCCAGATTGGGAGGACTGCATTGAGCCCAGAGGCTGGGCCCGGGGCAGACTGGCCTTAAGCGTTCTCTCTTTCCAACGCTCCCCACTCCCTAACTTTGCACTTTTGCCATTACAACCTCCTCATTTGTAGGGCTGGAGAGATAGTCTAGCGGTTGAGAGCACTTGTTCTTGCAGATAACCTGGGTTCGAATCTCAGCACCCATGTGGTGGCTCAGAACATCACCCGTCCCAGTCCTGGGGGTTCACCATGCACAGGCTTGGCGCACATGTAGGCAGAACATTCACACACATGAAGTAAACTAAGTAAATCTAAAAATTAAAACAAAAGAACTTCTCATTTGAAAGTTGCTTTTTCTTATGCCAGAGCCTGAGCTGGAGGGAATCCTCTCCCTAAAACAGCCTCCTCTCTCTTGCCCCATGCCCAGTGTGAACCGCTTTTGCTCCTCGCTGTACATGTCCAGTTTGTCAGCCATTAATTACACTTCAACAGAGCCAAAGGACAAAGCCCAGTGAGGCAGGTCTTGAACTTGACCCCTGTCCATCTGTACCCCTCAGCCTCTCAATCACTTTTTAACTTTCTCTAGTGTAAATAGTATAAGTGAGTAAGTGAGAGCAGAGGGTGCAGCCTGGGATTGGAGGGCAAGGACACCTAAGTCACAGACAGGCAAAGAGCAGCAGTCTGTCAAAGAGAAGGGAGGCAGTCAGCAGGGGATCTGGGGTGGCACCTACCAAGTCTAGGGACTGACTCAGAGGTTGAAGATCAAGTCAAATTCTGAGTGTCCCATCATTTTGAAGAGGGTAGGCATTTTGGGTTTTACCATACTAAAGATTAATCATAAAATACTGTCTATCTGCTTAATTGGTGAAGGTTAAACTAGTTAGTTTATATAGCAGGTTTAGAATGAGGCCTGACCTGTTAGAGGTGTTTACTGTTTCAAATGAAGCTTATTTGGTGCTGACCAGCCATAGTGGAGAGGGGCTGGTATAATCCTCTGGTAGATTTGGGTGGGTGATTGATGGCTTCAAGGTTGTATTCTCTCCCTAAAACAGCATCATACTTCCTGTCTGCCCCCCCCCATGTCATCTATCCCTTAATCTTTCCTGCAGCGCCTGGAACCCCTGCCAATTTCTCTGCATTCTTTTGCAAGACTGTCTTCCTGAAACCTCCTGTCGCCTAACGACAGAGAGGCACATATGCTGCGGCTTATGCTTCTATTTAGAGCTGAGGATTGAAAAGGGTGTGCTTGCACATGTGGACAAGCATTTGTATACGCATTTGTGTGGGTTTGTGGTTGTGAACACACACGTGCATGCATATGTGCTTGCAAAACCTGTATTGTTGTATGCTTACATTTGTATGTGTGCATATGATCTTCTGAATGACTGCCTGTGCATGAAGATGAGTTTGTGTTTAAAGTGTACGTGCACACGTGTTAACAAGCATATATGCCTGTGGTGGTATATATTTGTGCTTGTGGTGTAGCAGCATACATTCATGTTCATCTAGAGTGGTGCCCAAATGTATATGCATGTGTTTTGTGCATTAGAGTGCTTACAGTGTGAGTTTGCCTCCCCTCCTGCCCCAGGAGGCACCAAGGCAAGTGCAAACTGCAAGGAACAAAGGAATAATCTACATAATTTAGCCTTTGATCTCTGCCACCCCTGAGTCCTCTTTGCTCTGACTCCAGCTGCCAAGCTGCTTTTCAGCCCACTAGACTCCACTTTTGAGCTTTGCCCTGTGGAAGCCTTGGCTTCTTCTTGCCAGCTTCTATGGCTAACAGGACTAAGGAAAGATGAGCATCCACTCAGCATGTATGGTAGACGAGGTGCCCATAGCAGGTTTCTTACATGCAAATCTTCAGTAAACCTTCAGAGTTGCTCTTGGTTGAGGTTTGAAGAAGTTAATCAAGGAATTAATCCATTTACCTCAGTGATGCATCAAGATTGAACTGTAAATGCTAAACCCATTCTCTTTTTTAATGAATTTTTTAATTATTATTAAGAGATTTTCTATTCATTTTATATACCAACCACAGATTTCCCTGTCCTCCCTCCTCCCACCCTCCATTCCCACCTCCTCCAAGGCAAGGCCACCCATGGGGAGTCAGCAGAGCCTGGTACATTCAGTTGAGGCAGGTCCTAGCCCCTCCCCCTGCACTAAGGCTGCACAAAGTGTCCCACCATAGGCACTGGGCTCCCAAATCCCAATCCTAATGCCTGGGAACCCCCTAAACAGTTCAAGCTAAACAGCTGTCTCGCCTATCCAGAGGGCCTAGACCAGTACCATGGGGGCTCCTCAGCTATTCCACAGTCCACAGTTCATGTGTTTCCACTAGTTTGGCTAGTTGTCTTTTTCTCATCATGGTCTCAATGTTCATTGCTCATACAATCCCTCCTTTCTCTCAGCGACTGGACTCCTGGAGCTTGCTGGCACCCGGCTGTGGATCTCTGTATCTGTTTCCATCAGTCACTGGATGAGGGCTCTATGATGGTAGTTAGGTACTGTGGGCAGTAGGAATATATCATAAGAACTAGCTGGTTATGGCAAATTCACTACCTGGAGGGATCAGGGAATTCCCCCAGAGGAATCCAAATTCCAAGAAGTTTTTGGTGTTATTTGGCTTGTTATATATCAGCTGTCTTCTGTTATGAAAATCATGTGTGCCTTCATAGCTTTCCCAATTGACTTTTCCCTAAGAAGGGCTAACAGTGTGGACTGATCACTCTCTGGACATACACATTCCAGGTATTTGGAGAACAGCCTCAGGAAAGGCTTTCTCTGGAATCAGATATCTCCCTTGGCCACTTTCAAGGACTAGCAGTAATAACAGTCCACATGCAAGTCTCCTGATTTAAGGCAAATTCCACAAGGAGACACCGCTTAGGTCAGGTGGATGTTAATTAATAGCTTTGCACAGTTTAGCTCGGACCCTCCTTTCTTACAACCTTACTAACTTTATAGACCTCTAACTCCTTACCTAACCACTTCTAGGAATGTTTAGATAACCTTCTGCGCTGACAGCTATGCTCAGCCAGAACCCCAGTTCAAGCCTCCCTGTAATTATCATCATTGGCAGCATCCGGCCAGGTCCATTCCCAGTTGGAGGAAAGTACCTTATCAGAGATACCTCTGTACTCTCTAAGAACAGACTTAACCATCCAGGCTACCTGTTTGAGAAGGCCTGGCGGATGTGCCAATTAAGCTTTACTTCCTCCTTTCCCAAACCTTACCTCTAGTTCCAGATCTCCCTTTAACTATCACCAGAGGCATCTAGCTGTACACAGGTTGCCTAGCGACCGAGCACACTTTCCCCCACCCTGCAGAAAAACGGCAGATAGCTTGGACAGATAGGAGCCACAGGAAAAAAGAAGACAAGTTTTATTTTCTCCCATTGACCTAGCAACTTACAGATTCTTAACATTTTCTACTAATCATGTTTAAGACTATAGTTGAGCACATAAGAGCCCTCTTCTTAGATATTACCTGAATTTAGCCTTTAGTTAATTCATTTCCCCATTGGTCACTTCCCTTTGGGGTTGCGAATGATAATTAACAGTTACTGCCTCCCTATGTGATTCTTACCACCCCGCTGTTTGACTCTGGAAGCCTGGTTTTGCACTGCTAAGGGAATACTGCTTGTAAGTGTATATATACCAGGACTTCCAGGGCACGTGGGGGACGAAGAAGAGAAAAGAGTATGGAAGAACTAGATGGGTAAGAACTTGCGAGGAACAAACTGAGATGGGGAAGAACTAGATTGAAGGGCTAGAAGAGAGGACTAGAGGAATGAGATGGAAGATGAGGAAGAGCCATGTCGCTGGAGGGCTTCTCTCCAGCCACCAAGCCCCACCGTCCCACAATCCACATATAAAGTAATCACTCAGATGCTTATAATACTTATAAACTGTATGGCAGTGGCAGGCTTCTTACTAACTGTTCTTTTATCTTAAATTAACCCATTTTTATAAATCTATACCTTGCCACGTGGCTGGTGGCTTACCGGCATCTTTACATGCTGCTTGTCCTCGAGGTGGCTGCAGTCTCTCTCCCTCCTTCTTCCTGTTTCCCCAATTCTCCTCTCTCCTTGTCCCGCCTATACTTCCTGTCTGGTCACTGGCCATCAGTGTTTTATTTATATAGAACGATATCCACAGCACTTCCCCTTTTCTTGTTTTTTTTTTAAAAAGGAAGGTTTTAACTTTAACATGGTAAAAGTACATATAACAAAACAATTATTGAGCAAAAATTACAGTTACAATATTAAAGATGTTCTATCTATCTTATATTTGTGAGTTTAAGGTTTTATATCTAACTTATCTTTTATCATAACTGAGGAAATTACAACTATTTAGTCTTCAACCACATCAAAGACTTGAGAAGGAACATAATAGTACCTGAGAAATGGTAGATGGATGCAAGCAACTTTTGGGAATCTTGCAAGAGTAGACCAAAACAGCTGGCAGCCTGGACAGTCACCTAATGTTTCTCAGCATTGTTGGTGCATTCAAATTGGCTACAGGCCTAGAGTATCTGACAGACCATTTTCAGAAGTAGGAATTCTGAGAGACCATCTTACCCTGTCTTGGCAGAGTACAGTGGTCGCTTTCCTTGTGTCCCGCTTGTCCAGAAAAGACAGCATTATATTTGTACTGTCAGCCATCAAGGCAAGGGCAGTTCTTTGCCCAGTAGGCCATTTTGTGCCAAAAAGACAAACTTCCAAATGGAAATGTCTTAGAAGCCCAACATTCTCTCAGGATCAATGGGTGCAGCCAGGAGCAATTGTGTCTCATGTCAACAGAATTTTAAGTTATTTAAATGCCATATTCTCTAGGTCTATGAAGTGTTTGAAGATTACCTATCTATCTGAAATATATCTATGTATACCTAGAAGACTTAACTAACATGGCTACAAATATGATTATCATAGATGACTAATTACTAATCTATTTTTAATTATCCATTACAATTTTAAATGAGTTAAACATAATACCTCAAACAAGAATGGAAATATATATATACAGTATACCAAAATTAACTTCAAGTTTGTATCAATAAACTAAAATTTATACCAATGTAAAACATTTTAAACATAAACTAAAATCTATACCAATGCAAAACATTTTAAACAAGTTGTTCTTTAAAAGTAGGTTCATTAATCTACCCTTTTATCTTATCATCTCTATATCCTCCTATATATCTATATCATATCCCCTTTTCTTTTTTAGAAAGAGATCACATTTATAATCAACCTGTTTTAAATAAAAATATTGTTTTTTCTCTGTCCCACACCAGAGGGCTCTTCTGATTTGGGACACAAGAATCTCTTAACCATTTTTTTAAAGCAATATGTCTGGGTTTAGAGGGGGAGTGAGCCAATTCCACCTCTAAAGCCAGCTTGGTATATTTGGGAATTTGGGCGTAGCATCTCTTACTACTTCCTGCTGGAGGGGGCGCTGTATCTTATGGGGATGCAAAAAAAATTTTAGGCCTATGGGGTAGTCCGTGAGGCTGTAGTGAGGCTGTATTGTGTGAACCAGTTGCCTTGAAACCACTCTGGATGTTGGATCATCTGGGCTATGGTGTCATCGGAGACCTTTCAGGGGGTCTTGGCTGGTGAAACCTGATGTATCTTAATCTGGAACAAATCCACAGCCTCTGGCTTCTGTGGAAACAAAAGCAGAACCTCTTTTCCAAAGCAACATATCCTTAAATCCAAATTTTGAAGTCAAGGTACCTTTAAAATATACATTTTGGCATAACTCAACAGCTTTTGCAATCAAATGTTTTTCTTCAGTTACAAATATCAAAGAGAACATAATCCAGATTCTCTGTGTGGTAGCCATCTTTACATGGCTTATTTTTTATATTACCTTGAGCCTATTGCTTTAAACTGCACCATTCTAAGACTGAAACGGTGGTGTGGCTGCTGGCTCCGCCCATTTCAGTTTACCAACATGGCGTTTTCCGCCAGTTCTGTGAGTCATCAAGTCTCAGAAATAGTGGGTCTAAGCTTTTATCAAAGCAGCATGTAGCCCAGAAACCTTTTTTTTTTTTTTTTTTTTAAATACTAGTAAAGACTAAATCTACCACACAGCGTAATGTGCCTCTGGCAGACGCCTCATTCCCGCCATACTGCCGGTCAAACACAAACACCAGGAACCCGCCAGTGTTCAAACCTGTGTTTTGCAGTGTCTAGCTGCCCTTATGAGACAAGAAGCAGGAACCTGTTTTTGGCTCTGTTTAGAATTGGTTATTAAATATTCTCAGGTTTAAGGTGGAAACTCGAGCTGTTGGGCGCCATTTGTTGCTGGAGGGCTTCTCTCCAGGTTCCCCAAGCCCCACAGTCCCACAATCCACTTATAAAATAATCACTCAGATGCTTATAATACTTATAAACTGTATGGCCGTGGCAGGCTTCTTGCTAACTGTTCTTTTATCTTAAATTAATCCATTTTTATAAATCTATACCTTGCCACGTGGCTGGTGGCTTACCGGCATCTTTACATGCTGCTTGTCCTCGTGGTGGCTGCAGTCTCTCTCCCTCCTTCTTCCTGTTTCCCCAATTCTCCTCTCTCCTTGTCCCGCCTATACTTCCTGTCTGGTCACTGGCCATCAGTGTTTTATTTATATAGAACGATATCCACAGCAGAGCCAGATGGGGAAGTACTAGCTGGGTAAGAACAAGCTGAAAAGGACCTAGATGAGGCAGAATTAAGATGAGAGAATTAAGATAGAACTTAGATACGTGTAGAGAGAAATCAGGCAAGGAAGGAGCTAGGCATGAGAACAAAACTGAAGCTGCATAAATAGGATGTTATGCCAGAGGAATTAAAGCAAGTGGACTATAGAGCTCAGTGTACTGAGATTCTATTTCCTGAAAATAGTCCTTGCCGTTAGTAGTTCTCTCTCCTGAGCCCCTGGGATATATAATATTAAGGCTGGTCCCTCTAATACTATACAAGAGTTAGGGTACTCAGCCATCTGATCATCAGAGTGGGCCAGTTCAGGCACCCTCTCCACTATTGCCAGTAGTCTATGGTGGGGTCATCCTTGTAGATCCCTGGGAACCTCCCTAGCACTCTGTTTCTCCCTATTCCCATGATGTCTTCATTCATGGTATCTCTTTCCTCGCTCTCCCACTCTGTCCCTGTTTTAGTTCAAACCACCAGTTCCCCTGTGTTCTCATCCCCCATCCCTTGCCCTCCATTACCCCCCTCACCCCAGTTTGCTCATATAGATCTTTTCTATTTCTCCTTCGCTGGAGTCCTTGCTGTAGCCAGTCTCCCTGGAGCTGTGGGTTGTAGTCTGTAAGCCCATGCTCTTACACTGCAGCCAGAACTGCACTCAAATGCAGTGACCAAGGGAAGAGACATCCCACAGTTTGATGTGGGAGAAAAGAGGGTGTAAGCTGGGAATCAGTGGGGTCTCCAGAGGAGTACACTCAGGGTTCACAGGACTGAAAAGTTTTAGGTGTCTAACGGTCCACAGGTACAATGGACAGTGCAGAGAAGAAAAAGCCTTACCTGTGATAACTCTGCAGAACCATGACTAAATCACATCAACACTAAGTCTCCGTTTCCTAATCTGTAAAATGTGTGTCACAATGTTTTCACAAGTTCATTTATACTGATGTTTGCTGATCTCTTACACACCTAATCAGTGCTATCTTGTGATGATTCTGTCAGATGTTTCCCAATATTGTCTCTATTTCACACACAAGCTGAGTCTTGGAGAGGTTGCATTGGTCAACTTAGAAATAAAACAAAACACAAACCTGGACACTAACTCTGAAGCCTTCAATGGACCTTCTAGGGTTTTGTTTTGTTTTGTTTTGTTTTGGTTTTTGAGACAGGGTTTCCTCTATGTAACAGCTCTGGCTGTCCTGGAACTAGCTTTGTAAAACAGGCTGGCCTTGAACTCACAGAGATCTGCCTGTCCTTGCCTCTCGAGTGCTGGGATTAAAGGTGTGTGCCACCACCACCCGGCATGTATGCCTTTTAAGTGTTTAAAAACTTTTAAATTATGTGTATGTGGTTGTGATGTGGGGGTGGGGGTGGGGGTATGTGCAGGCAAGTGCAGGTGCCCACAGAGGCCAGAGGCCTCGGATCCTCTGTAACTGGAGTTACCAGTGTTTGTGAACTGGTGAGCTGTCTGATGTGGGTACTGCAAGTCAAACCTGGATCTTCTGGAAGATCAATGAGGTCTCTTAACTGCTGAACAATCTCTCCAGCCTAGCCTTCCAGTTTTAAAATTTGGAGGCTGTAAAATATCAGAAAAAAATGGTAGATTTTTGTCTCCATTTGGGTTTTACTGCTGTGAAAAGACACCACGACCACGGCAACTCTTTTTTTTTTTTTTTTTTTTTTTTTTTTTTTTTGGTTTTTCGAGACAGGGTTTCTCTGTGTAGCTTTGCGCCTTTCCTGGGACTCACTTGGTAGCCCAGGCTGGCCTCGAACTCACAGAGATCCTCCTGGCTCTGCCTCCCGAGCGCTGGGATTAAAGGCGTGCGCCACCACCGCCCGGCGGCAACTCTTATAAAGGAAAATGTTTAGGGCTGGCTTACAGTTCAGAGGTTTAGTCCATGTGGTTTGAATTAGCCCCCATAACCTCATAGGGAGTTGCACTATTAGGAGGTGTGGCCTTGTTGGAGGAAGTATGTCACTGTGTGGGTGGGCCTTGAGATCTCCTATGCTCAAGCTACACTCAGTGTAGTAAATAGTTCATTCCCTATTGCCTGCAGACCAAGATGTAGGATTCTCAGCTCCTTTTCCAGCATAATGTCTACCTGCACACTGCCATGTCTTGCCATGATGATAATAGACTAAACCTCTGATACTGTAAACTACTCCAATTAAATGTTTTCCTTTCTAAGAGTGGTCATGGTGATGGTGTCTCTTCACAGCAACCGAAGTCCTAAGACAGTCTATTATCATGGCGGGAAGCATGGCAGCATGCAGGCAGACATGGTGCTAGAGAGGTAATGGAGAGTTTTACATCTGGATCCATAGGGAGCAATGTTGTTGAAAGTTTTTCAGTCCCCGCTGCCCCCAAGGTCCAGACAAATCTCTCCCACCTGTGGTCCTACAGCCACTGATAAAATAATTACACAGAGGCTTGTATTAGTTACAAGCTATATGGTCTATGGCTCCAGCTTATATTAGCTAGCTCTTTCAACTTAATTCAACCCATTCCTGTTCATCTATGTCTTGCCATGTGGCTTCATGGCTTACTGGTACTTTCACATCTTCTTTCTTGGGTAACTGGATCACTCACATCTCCCTCTCACTCGGCCTTTCTTCTCTCTCTGTCTCTCTTGGATTTCCCACCTGGCTGTAAGCTTTCTTGCCATAGGCCAAAACAGCTTTATTTATTAGCCAATGGGAATAACACATATTCACAGTGTACAGAAAAACCTCCCAGAGCACAGCAGGAACAGACAGTGAGCCACTAGGCCTGGCTTGAACTTTTGAAACCTCAAAGCCCATCCCTAGTGACACACCTACTCCTACAGGGCCATATCCCTAGTAGTGCCACCCGCTATGATCTATGGGGGCCATTTTCATTCAGACCACCACAGTATTAATAATAGCAGGTGGATAATGGTGAAACTGTTGTATTGATGATTGAGGGTGATCTTAATTTATCAGGTGCCAAAATTAAGATAAATCACACACTTTTAGTAATTATTTATGTTTATTTTTATTTATTTATTTATTTTGAGACAGGGTCTAATGTAGCCTAGGTTGGCCTCAAACTCACTATGTAGCTGAGGACAATATTGAACTTCTGATCCTTCTCTCTTTACTTCTTAAGTGTGGGGATCAGATGTGTACTACCATGCTTGATTGGTGTAATACTAGAGGTCAAATCCAGGACTTTATGAATGCAAGACAAGTACTCTACCAACTGGGCTACATTTCCAGGCATAGTGCTTGTTTTTAGAACAAGAAATGCTATCCCCAGAGAGGATAGTGGCATATACTATTGGTTCCCTAAGAGAGTCAGAGCAGTCTCAAAGCCCAGCCACACTTCCCAGCTGTATGGCTTGGAGAGACCTACTTCACAGGGCCTCATTTCCTTATTTATAATACAGGGTAAGAATAGCCTCCCTTAGGCATCTAGGCAGTGGGACCAAGTCCTGTGCTCATTGCATGAGTTGGCTGTTTGAAACCAGGAACTTATGCAGGGTCACTTGGCTTAGTCTGGGAGGAAGGGACTGGACCTCCCTGGACTGAGTCTACCAAGTTGATCACAGTCCTCGGGGGAGGACTTGTCCTGGAGGAGGTGGGAATGGAGGGTGGGCTGGGGGTAAGGGGAGGGTGTGGGAGGGGGGAGAATATGGGAACCCATGGCTGATATGTAGAACTGAATGATATTGTAAAATAAAAAAATATATATCAAAAAAAATGCAAAAAAAAAAGAGTAGAAACATAAACACAGTGTAACAAAAAAAAAAAAAAAAAAAGAATAGCCTCCCTTGCAGGGTGGTGGTGTTGCATGCCTTTTATCCCAGCAGGATGCAGAGGCAGGCAGATCTCTGTGAGTTCAAGGGCATCCTGGTCTACAGAGTGAGTTCCAGGACAGACAAGACTACATAGAGAAACCCTGTCTCAACCCCCACACATGTCAAAAAAAAAAAAAAAAAAAAAAAAAAAAGCCTTACTTAGTTCCTCAAAAGACGCAGCTACTATATGACCTAGCAATGTCACTTGTAGGTGTTCACCCAGGGGAACTGAAAACACATAAACAGAGCTGGCCACATGAGAACGTGAACTGAAATCTCTCTGTAGTATTTATTATTCACAACAGCCCCACAGCAAGAGTAGTCCAAGCCTCTCCCAATCGTTGAAGAACAAAGTGTAGACTGTTCATAAAATAGAATATTATCCCGTCATAAAACGAATGAAGTATTGTGGAAACCACAGTGAGACACTGCTATGTATGTTCTGGGGTGGAGAACAGGCACTGGAGAGGTGGCTCAGGGGTTAAGGGCATTTATTGCATTTGCAGAGGACCTACTTTGGTTCCCAGAACCCATTTGGTGTCCCACAACCATCCATGACTCCAGTTATAGAGGATCTAATGCTTTCTTCTGACCTCCATGGGCATCAGGCATGCATGTGGTACATATATACACATACAGGCAAATATATACATATACACAAATATATATACACATACATACACATATATAATATTTACTCATACACATGTAAAATGAAATAAATTTTTAAAAATTTAACAAATGGCAAATAGGGCTGGTGAGATGGCTCAGCGTCAGTCGCTCCATGTGAAGCCTGATGACTTGAATTCAATACTTTTGTCTTAGTTAGGGTTTTTATTGCTGTGAAGAGACACCATGACCGTGGCTATTCTTATATTTTTGGTTGTGAGCCTAGCCTTTAATGGCTGAGCCATCTCTCCAGCCCAGACCGTGGCAACTCTTAGAAAGAAAAACATTTAATTGGGGTGACTTACATTTTCAGAGAATTAGTCCATTATCACCATGATGGGACGTGGCAACATGCAGGCAGATATGGTGCTGGAGAAGGAGCTGAGAGTCCTACATCTTGATCCTCAGGCAACAGGAAGTGAACTGGGACGCTGGGTGTGGCTTGAGCATACATGAGACCTCAAAGCCTGCTTCCACAGTGACACACTTCCTCCACCAAGGTCATATGTACTTCAACCAGGCCACACCTCCTAATAGTGCCACTCCCTGTGAGATTATGGGGGCCCGCTTACAGCCAAACTACCACAATCTGGGACCTACGTGGTGGAAGAAAAGAACTGACTCCCGAAAGTTTTCTTCTGACTTCCATACATGTGCTGTGACATGTCCCCTAACACATACACATAAAATAAATAAAAGTGCAGCTTAAAATTTTAATAGAAAATAGCAGTGATGATGTGGGGACTACTGAGCCCTTACTCGATGCTGGTAGAAATACAACATGGTGAGGCCACCGAGAACAACTGTGGCAACACATTCAAGAAGTTCCATGGAGCTACCACATGACCCAGGGACTCCAGAAAAATTAGAGCCAGAATGTAAACCATTATTCATAGCAGTATTATTTATAAGACCCGAAAGGTAGAAAAGTCCCAAATATCTGTCAACAGATTAATGGAGATGCAAAATGTGGTCTATGCATGCCATGGAATAGGGAATGTGAGCTTGACACATGCCTCAACACAAATGGGCCCAGAGAACATTATGTTAAGGGAAAATAAGCCAGTGTAAATGAAATATATGACTCCACTTGATGAAGAGACAAAAAAATATGATAGAAGTTTCTAAGAGCAGAGGAGAGAGAAGAAGAGGGAGTCTCTATTTAATTGACACAGAATTAATATTGGAGACTTTTTACAAAAAGTTTTAGGTATTGCTGTGGTTAGGGTAACTGTCCCTCACATGCCCACAGGTTAAAGGCATAGTATAGGGATGTGGGGTTGCTACTAGAAGATGCTGGGAGCTGTAGGAGCAGCCTTGTGGGAGGTCCTTAGGTCACTGAGAACATGCCTGTGAATGAGGATTGTGGGACTGGCCACTGTTCCTTTCTCTTTGTTCCTGGCTCATGATGTAAGTAGTCAAATACTCTATCATGATGCATATGGCCTTACTACCATCTCAGAACAGCGGGGCTGCTAGATCCTGAGCCAGGACCTCCAAAACTGAGACAATAAACCTTCCCTCTCGATATGACAATATGAGTTACTTAATGCCACTGAATAATATGTTTATAAATAATTAAAATGATAATTACTTTACATAGTTTACTACAATAAAGAAAAGAAGGGGCTGGGAGATTGTTAAGTCCATTCAGCCAAAGCTAGCTGAATCAGTCAGCTTCAGGTTAATTGAGAGACCTGTATGAAAAACTCAAGTGGAGCTGGGTGTGGTGGCGCAAGCCTTTGATCCCAGCCCTTGGGAGGCAGAGGCAGGCAGATTTCTCAGAGTTCGAGGCCAGCCTGATCTACAGAGCGAGTTCTGGGACAGCGAGGGCTACACAGAGAAACCCTGTCTCGAAACCTACCCCCCCAAAAGAAATTGAAATGGAGAAGGTGGTGGAGAAAGATACCTAGCATACATGCACATACATGTACTCATACCCAGAGAAATATGTGCACACACATGAACATGCACACACACAAACACATCTACCCAAAGGCAAATTAATTAATTAAAAAACAAAGAATGGGCCGGGCGGTGGTGGTGCACGCCTTTAATCCCAGTGCTCGGGAGGCAGAGGCAGGCGGATCTCTGTGAGTTCGAGGCCAGCCTGGTCTCCAAAGCGAGTTCCAGGAAAGGCGCAAAGCTACACAGAGAAACCCTGTCTCGAAAAAACCAAAAAAAAAAAAAAACAAAAACAAAAACAAAAACAAAAACAAAAACAAAGAATGTAAGCTAGGCATGGTGACTTATGTCTACAAATCCAGCATTTGGGAGGCTGAGGCAGGAGGATTGCCAATAGTTTCAAAACAGCTTGAGTTACGTAGTGAGTTCCATATTAGCCTGTGATAGCTGTGAGAACTTTTCCCAAAAGACCCCAACCAGACAAAAAACCCACCAACCAACCAACCAAACAAACAAACAAACAGGACCTGATGGATGGGGTTCAGTTTAGTTGGTAGATGCTTGCCTAGCATGCTCCCAGCCTTGGATTAGATTCCTAATACCACATAAATCTGGCATGATGGCACACATCTGCAATCCCAGTACATGAGTGACGAGGCAGAAAGACCAGAAGTTAAGGTCGTCCTTGCATATTGAGTTTGAGGTCAGCCTTGGCTGCATGAGATCCTGTCTAAAACAAAACAAACCAACCAAACAATCCAACAAAACAAAGCCAAACTTCAAATATTTATGGACTGTAAAGGGCCTGGTTAGTGTCTCTGGGCCACTCCTTCACAAGGGAGGATGGGGGGATCTTGATTGACAATCTTTCTAGGACTACAAATGTAAAGGAATGAGAGATGATACCCAAGGAAAACCCTGAAGCAAGATAAGGAGTGCTTAGCAGCAAAATCCATTCATGTTGCTGCAAATGCCCTCACAGAGGTTCCTGGGAGTATCAGAGATGCTGTGCTCCCACAGTGAGTGCACAGAGACTGAGGTCCCAGTTTCCAGCTTTCTCTGCCAGAAGCTTTAGATTTATATGGTCTTTGCCTTACGGGTTCGGAAAGTTTGAAAAAGGCAGCAGATGCTACATTAAGGGATCTGCACTTTGTTTGGAGAAGCAAGCATGGCACCCTCCCCCCAAGCTGCCTAGCTGTGTGGCCATGGGCCACTTACCCAACATCTCCAGGCTTCAGCTTCTGTATATAAAACATGGAGCACATTTTGGGTTGTCCTGAGATTTAAATGAGATATTTTCAAAGTCCCTAGAATGGTGATAAATGCTCAGTAAGTCATAGCAGTTATTATATATATGATGAGGTTTAAAATCTCAACCTTGCCGACTGAGGGAAGATCGATAGGGATCACAAAGGTCATAGCACTTTGCACACAGGAAGAAAGAAAGCTGTGTCTCATAGATGCTTTCCTGGTTGCGATCACCACTGGTGATAAGGCTTGCCTACACTTAGCACTACCATTTTTTATGGAAGTAAGAGATGTTAGATGTGCACATTTGTGATAAGATAAAGCCTGCTCCAGAAACATCAAGGATATGAGAAGGATGAGTCTTAAAACTGAGGATATGAAATATTGATAATTTACCGTTTCAAATAATTAAGAAACATTCTCCTACAGTCTATTACCAATTTCCCAAAACTTAGAACATGATATTGCTTACTTAATGCTAAAAAGGCACAGGGGATAATTTGATATTTCCTTGAAGCCTTAGAATTTCCTTGACGGCAAGGTCAGCAGTTTTGAAATACACTTTTGGATCTCTAGCTGAATGGTTCCCAACCCTGGCTACACATTAGCATCCACTTGGGAGCTTTTTAAAAATGCTGCTGCCTGGGTTCCATTTCAGGCCAATTAAATCTGAGTCTCCGGGGGAGGAGCCTGAGTGCTGGAATTTTTGAAGCTCCCCTGGGTAATTCGGATACAGAGTGTTTGAGAACTGTGTCTCTTAGCAGGGGCCTAATTTTCAGAGGGTGCCAAATGAGTGCAGAGGTGAGGCCAAGGATGTCCGCAGAGATTGGGCCACGGAGGGCATGGTAAGCCACAGAATGGAAGCATGACATCATCTTCCCTAAAGCTCTGAATGAAGTACTTACTCCAGTGGGAGTTTACATCTGAAGGTGATCTTCAGAGCTGAACTGAAGCTGGTAAAATTGGAGAAGCAGAACTTAGGGTGGAGGCCAAGTTGTATCAGTTGTCTTTGCCATGTAACAAAACAACCCTCAAACCTAGGTGCTTAAAGCCATGCTTTATTGTGCCTGGGGACTTTGTGTGTTGGCTGGGCAGTTCTTTGTGAGGCTTTCCTATGCTCCTTCAACCAGCTCTGGCAGGTTGGCTGGGATCTGGAGTAGTGTGTTCTCTGCTTCTCTCTGAATGGTCTATCACTTTTCAGGCTCATCTCGGGGCAGTGTTCCATGAAGGTAGGTAACAACCTGCAAGGTCTCCTCAGGCCCACACATTAGCAGTCATAAAATAGCCACTCAGTCAGTCAGTCAGGTCATGCATTCAACAGGTGATTATTACATAGTCCTGCCTAGCAGACACTCCTCTAGGCACTGGGGAGAAAGTTGTGATGGACATCGATAGAGCAAGACTTTTGTGGGGCTGACAGATCTAGGGGTTTGTGGAAGCACACAATAAAAAGCAAATAAATGCATCACATAAAGTACAATTCATAAGTCCTTATGAAGGAACAGGAAGCACATAAGGGACCAAAGAGGTTTGTTTCAGGTGTGGCATTTATACTCAAAGGAGGGCTCTGAATAAATAAAAGCAGAGCAGAAGTCTGAATGGAGGGAGGGAGGGAGGGAGTCGAGTATGTTTGGAGGTGGAAAGGAGAATGTTCTGGGCAGAGAGAAGAAGTTCAAAGGCCCTATGGCAGAAGTATGAGGCATCTTCTGTTTGAGAAATAGCAAGGAGTCATGTGTGGTCAGGGTACAGGGGAGAGAGAAAGTGAAAGATGATGAGGTGGGAGAGGCAGGAGTCGGAGTGTGTGGACTTTGCAAACCATAACAATGAGTCTGAATTGTATTTAAGTGTCCAGAGAGCCACTGGCAGGTGTGTGCAAGTCTGACCTTGATCTTGTGTTTCTAAGGTTCATTCTAGATGCTGGGATGATACAGATTGAAAGCAGGGGACCAATTAGGAGGTTGTTGCTTGGATAACATTTGTAGTAGGGGAAGTGGTGAACAAAGGTCAGGGTCTGGGTGTACTCTGAGGGCAGAGGGAACAAAACTTCCTGAATTTCTGTGTGTAGTATGGAGAGGTGAGATTAGGTGAGATGAAGGCGTAGCACCTGGATGAAATGTGGAGCTCTTTACTCAGGTTCAGGTGGTGGCAGAGAGGGTAGGTAAGTAAGTACCCAAGTTTGGCTTTGGACATAGTAAATGTGAGATACCTGTTAGTGCTCCAAAGCAGGAAGCAGCAGGTCATGGAGCAGGAGCTATGTTGAGTGTGTGGACTGAAATTTGAGTATTGGGGGAGAGAGCTGACTCAGCAGTAAAGAGACACTACTGCTCTAGTAGAGGACAGGAATTCGATTCCCAGCATTCACACTGGGCAGTTCACATTCAGTTTTAATTCCAGCTCCAGGATGATTAGATGATCTTGGCCTCTGTGGGCACTGCGCTCACATTTACACACACACACACACACACACACACACACACACACAATTTAAAATGATTAAATAAAATTTAAGAAAGAAAGCTGAGTGGCTTAGTGGTTAAAGCACTTGTTACTTTAGTAGAAGACTGGGGCTCTGTTCCTAGCACCCACATGGCAGTTCACAGTCATCTCTTAGCTCCAGTTTCAAAGGCTCTAACGTCCTCTACTGGCCTCTGCAGGCATTGCATGCACAGGGCATACAGACAAACTTGGAGGCAAAGTGCCCACACATATAAAATAATTTGTTTTTTTAAGACAGGGTTTTTTTTTTTGTGTATCCCTGCCTGTCCTGGAACTCATTTTGTAGACTAGGCTGGCCTCGAACTCGGAGATCTATTGGCCTCTGCCTCCCAAGTGCTGAGATTAAAGGTGTGTGCCACCACTGCCTGGCCAAAACAAAATTTTTAATAAAAAGGAAATTTGAGTGTAATCAACAATTATATCAAGTTGTAGACAAAACAGACGACTCAGAAAGGGCTTTGATAGTGGGGGAAATCCCCTAAGCCTGCTCCTTGGGTTATTTCAATATGCAGAGGTGGCGATGCGAGATCTGGCCCAGGCTAAGGAGTGGCCTGCAAGGTGGAAATCTTGAGGGGGCAGGGGTTGCATTGAGTCCTGGAAGTAAGAGTTTCCAAAAGAGAACAGGTGAGACTGATGGCATTGAATACTGCTGAGGAGCCAGGTAAACTGAGGCAGAGACAGAACTGGCCATTTCAAAATGGCAATGTGGATGGAATTCATATGATTAAATGGAGCAAAATAGATTGAGAGAATAAGGTAACTGCAGAGAAATGAGTCTGTGTAAGTATTTGTGCTTAGAAAGCACAGAATGGCTGGGCGGTGGTGGCGCACGCCTTTAATCCCAGCAATTGGGAGGCAGAGCCAGGTGGATCTCTGTGAGTTTGAGGCCAGCCTGGTCTACAGAGCAAGATCCAGGACAGGCACCAAAACTACACACAGAAACCTTGTCTCAAAAAACCAAAACCAAACAAACAAAAGAAAGGAAGAAAGAAAGAATGAACGAACGAATGAAAGAAAGAAAGCACAGAACGATTTGGGTTGGGGATGTAGCTCAGTTAGTTGGTTGGACACTCGCTTAGCATGCATGATAAACCCTGGGTTTAATCCAATATTACATAAACTGGGCATGGCAGCATATTCCTGTAATCCCAGCACTCAAGAGATGGGAAGGAGAAGAGAGTATTTGTACATTGGCAGAAATAATTTACTAGAAAGAGAAAATTATGGATTACAGATACAGCTTAGTGTTAGAGCACTTGCCTAGGTTTAATCTTCTTAATAAATAAATAAGAAAAGAAAAAAAAGGATAGATAAAATTACCAATGATACAGGATGAGGACAGATAACTGCAGGAATTATGGGCCTGGACTCAGGGGACAGGGCAGCAGCTGGCCTTAGGTAGCAGAGGGAACAGAGCTCCCATTGTCTGTAAATGGAGGCCAAGCTCAGGATGAATGCATTCACTTCTAGGATTAAAGCATGGAGACCCATCTCTTATCAGCATGCTCCCCTAGCACCCGCTCTGTGCCAGGAGAGGGGTTCGCAGATGACTCACCTAGTGTCCCTGACTGTTTGGGAGGCAGACCTGTAAACTGACAATTTCAGTACAATGTGCCAAACACAAATGTGTGGCATACAGAGTGTTTTGAGGAGAGAGAGAACATGAGTAAGAGCCTGAAGTCAGAGAAGGCCGCACAGGAGGACATTGGAACGAGGCTCAGGCAGGATCAGTTCACACCCTGCTTGCTGGAGGACAAGGTTATCCAAGGTGGAAGGAGCATGTGAGCACCTCAGAGACAAGATTTGCTGGCTGCTCTGCTCTCGGCTCCACCTGTGTCTTTTCTTCTTGGTCCCTTCTTCCTGTTCCCCAAGCTGTCATCTCTCAGGCTTCCTTACTTCAAGAGGATTTTTTTCCTCTTGGAAAGTTTAATAAACTTCCGTTCAGCATGTACTGAGTCATGACAAAGGTGTGTTTCACACTTAAACAAATGTCTCAGATGTTATTTTTTGCACTTGAAGAACGAGCTATTTTTAAAAAAACTCAAACTCGTTGGAACTCAGCAAGGGCAATTTCTGTGACCTGTTTTGAAGAAGTGATCTTTGCAAAGGAGAACAGTGTCCAGGGGTTGGCAGGACCAGCGGACCTGGCAATGTTGTCCCTTAAATGTTTCAGAGAGTCACTGAGCGGCTTCACCTTTCTGAGTTGCTCGTTTGATCTTGCTTATCTGGTCTTCTGAACAGATGAAGATAGGTTTCTTCTGTATCCCAGAATCTAATAAATATTTATATGTATAATTTAGCTATTATTTGGCTTAAAATGGCTTATTGGGAAATATTATCATTTTTACTATTTTTTTTTCTTTTTTGGGTTTTTCAAGATAGGGCTTCCCTGTGTTGTTTTGGTGCCTGTCCTGGATCTCGCTCTATAGACAAAACTGGCCTTGAACTCACAGAGATCCACCTGGCTCTGCCTCTCGAGTGCTGGGATTAAAGCTGTGTGCCACCACTGCCCAACCATTTTTACTACAGAGAAAATATTTTCCAGTTTCAAATAACCCTGGACTTTTGAATTATAACCTGCTTTTATGTTTAAAAAAAAAGTCTGTATGATAAAAGAGAGAGAGAGAGAAAGAGAGAGACAGCATATCTCAATTGTTATGCCTGTTTGTGGGGCTTGTCTCCTTCCTGCCTGGGCATCATTACAATCCCCTATTTGAGTTCCATCTTCTACCCTTTTGAATCTAGGCTAGCTGGTGATTACTTAGACCACCTGAGCATAAAAGAGATGCTGGGTCAGTCCTAGGTTCATTTTTTTTTTTTTATGACTTTTCATATTTATTGCTGTGAGAAGCCCCAGATATCAGGAAGGGTCAGGCAAAAGTCATGCAATTTCAGATGTATTTACTGAAAACAGCACATTCTCTCTCTCTCTCTCTCTCTCTCTCTCTCTCTCTCTCTCTCTCTCTCTCTCTCACACACACACACACACACACACACACACACACACATTTATTTTGTTTTTATTTCTATGTGTGAGTGTGGATATGAATGCACAGAGGCCAAAAGAAAGCA
Organism: Peromyscus leucopus; assembly: GCF_004664715.2. Classification (NCBI taxonomy): domain Eukaryota; kingdom Metazoa; phylum Chordata; class Mammalia; order Rodentia; family Cricetidae; genus Peromyscus; species Peromyscus leucopus. The sequence goes on from NC_051066.1 coordinate 1,887,173, forward strand.
TTAGGTTCCCTGGAACTTGAGTTATGGTTGTGAGCTGTCATGTGGGTTCTAGGACCTGAACCTAGGTCTTTTGCATGCACACCAAGTGCCCTTAACCACTGAGTCATTTTCCAGCCCCTCAAAATGTAATTTTTAGCCAGGCAGTGGTGTCACATGCCTTTAATCCCAGCACTCTGGAGGCAAAGGCAGGCAGATCTCTGTGAGTTTGAGACAAGTGTGGTCCACAGAGCTGGACAGCCAGGACTACACAAAGAAACCTTGTTTCAAAACAAAACAAAACAACAACAGCAACAAAACAAATTAACTTTCTTTTCTTTTAAAAGGAAAACTTTAAGGAACTTGCAAAATGGCTCAGTAGGTAAAGGTGTTCATTGTCAAGCCTGATGACCTGAGTTTGAGTTCAGGATCCACATGGTTGAAAGACAGAACTGACTCACAAAAAAGCTGTCCTCTGACCTTCATATTGCATGATCAGACACACAATAAACCAACAAAGCAAAGCAAACCTGCTGTGGGATGGTCTGTATGTCAAATGCTCTGATTGGTCAATAAATAAAACACTGATTGGCCAGTGGCCAGGCAGGAAGTATAGGCGGGACTAACAGAGAGGAGAATTGAGAGAACAGGAAGGCAGAGGGAGACACTGCCAGCTGCTGCCATTACAAGAAGCATGTGAAGATGCCGGTAAGCCATGAGCCACGTGGCAAGGTATAGGTTTATGGAAATGGATTAATTTAAGCTATAAGAACAGTTAGCAAGAAGCCTGCCACGGCCATACAGTTTGTAAGCAATATAAGTCTCTGTGTTTACTTGGTTGGGTCTAAGCAGCTGTGGGACTGGCTGGTAACAGAGATTGGTCCTGACTGTGGGCAAGGCAGGAAAACTCCAGCTACACAAACCTCTCCAGTTTTTGTTAAATTTCCAAGACATAACTTTCCTATTTAGTGGCACTCAGTGTAGAAGCCCAGTCTTGCGGCCCTTATTTGTATGAAGAGGCTGCTGTGTTTCTCAGAGAATCTAAGAACATCTGTATACAGTCAGTGATGGGATGAGGTACAGGAAAACTCTCTGTAAACTACAGGGCATTGAATAAAAGACCATTGTTATTATTAGGCTTCTTCTCCCATAAATACTTAAGCTCCCTACCCCTACAAGCTGTTTTTTGCAGTGTGTGGATGAAATCCAGCTCTTGTTGCTCACTAGGTAAGGACTCTAGCCCTGAGCCATTCACCTCAAACCCTTGTGGAGACAGGGTTTCTCTGTGTAGCTTTCGGAGCCTGTCCTGGAACTCTCTTTGTAGATCAGGCTGGTCTCGAACTCACAGAGATCTGCCTGGCTCTGCCTCCTGAGTGCTGGGATTAAAAGTGTGCACCACCACAGTCTGGTCAAAGTCTTCTGTTATGTGTTATATTCTTTATCATAATCTCATTGTCCAGTCTTTGCCAGATGACAGCTCCCTTAAACTGATTCCTTATGCCTTTGAGAATGGCCTTGTTTAGCTCTTGAGTGCATCCTTGATTTCTAACTTGGCTGTACATCCCAGGTTCAGGCTTGGTTTATGTTATTTCCTGCTTATGTTGGTGGATAAACTGTTGCTCCAAAAGGTGCATGGTCCAGTTCTGTGTAATGACATGTAGAGCCTTCTTCTTTGTAGACATGTTACAAATCTCACATAATGTTATGTTCATATTTGGGACTGTGTTTGGCTTAGTGAATATTTAAAATTTATAAGACTTAATGATTTAAATATTTGCATGAATCATTTATGTGATTTCAAAGTCAAAGCTACTTTATATGTTTTGTTGAAAGAAACCTCATTTCCAATTCTTTTTCTTCCACACTATGAGTTTCTCCCAACAGAAAGAAAAACTTCCCTTAAAACAAACAAACAATGCTGGGCGGTGGTGGTGGTGTACGCCTTTAATCCCAGCACTCAGGAGGCAGAGCCAGGTGGATCTCTGTGAGTTTGAAGTCAGCCTGGGCTACAGAGTGAGATCCAGGACAGGCACCAAAACTACACAGAGAAACGCAGTCTCGAAAATACCTAAAACAAACAAACAAACTAATGCTTAATAGGCTGATTTTAATTAAAACACACTCAAAAAACCAAGTCGCTTGGCAATACTCTTACAGTTAAAACCAGAAGGGGTTAGTTACACAACCAGCTGGCTTACAGTGAGAGCAAATATTCTCTATGTGATTCCATACTGCATCCCATTCTACCCCACAACCACTTCTTTTGTAGAAATCCTTATTGAAGGGAGGACAGTGTTGCAGAGTGGTCATGGGACTGAGGTAAAATGCAAGGAGACACTCAGGAAATGGGCCCAGAAATCCATCATTCCTTAGGAACCCTTTTAAAGTCTGACTATTTGCATTTTAGTCCAGAAGATTCCACTGTGCTGTTCTACAAGGGTTAGCAGCTTTGCTGGCTCTTACCTATTAAGTGCAAAGTGTAATAACCAATGATATCTAGACAATACTGGAAGGGAGATGCTGGATATAGTGCACATGCCTCTAGTCCCACCACGCAGGAGGCAGAGACAAGTGGATCTCTGTGAGTTTGATGCCAGTCTGGTCTACATAGGGAGTCCAGGCTAGCCAGGGCTACACAGTGAGACTTTTTAAAAAAGAAAAAGAAAAGAAAAGAAAAAAATGAAGGGAAGGAGGGACAGAATCATAGCCAGATAAGACTTACTTTTTAAAAAAATTATTTTATTATTATTATTTTTGTTTTGTTTTGTTTTTCGAGTCAGGGTTTCTCTGTGTAGCTTTTGGATATTGTCCTGGAACTCACTTTGTAGATCTGGCTGGCCTTGAACTCATAGAGATTCATCTGCCTCTGCCTCCCCAGTGCTGGGGCCACCACTGCCCAGCCAAGACTCACTATTTAACATTAGACTGGCACTCTAGAATCTAAAGTCTAGATAATCACTTGGGTCCAAAATGAAGACTGAAAATTGAATTCTAGAAATACTTGACAGGGGATCTGGGCATTTATCTTAGGCTCACCTTGAACTCAGTATGTAGCCCAAGCTACCTTTGAATTTGTGGCAATCCTCCTGCCTCAACCTCCCAAGGGCTTGGATTACAGGTGTGCACCACCATGCCAGGCTCTAATAGATGTATCCAGATGTTAGAACAAATTCTGGGAGAACTAGAGGCTTCCTCATCCCAAGTCCCTGGTTTATTCTTGTAGATTCTTCTCTCTCGACATCAGTTTGAGATTTGTCATCCAAAAAAGGGCATGCAGACAGGTGTGGTGGTGCACACCTTTAATTCCAGCACTTGGAAGGCAGAGGCAGGCATATTTCTAAGCTTGAGGCTAGCCTGGTCTACAGAGGGAGTTCCAGGATAGCCAGGGTTACACAGAAAGATTCTGTCTTGAAAAAAAAAAATAATGGGAATTTTTGTAACCCATTCATTCAACAGATAATATATGAATAATGCAAGACACTTCTCTAAGGGAATGTGAAGAGAAGAGAGAACAATAAATTCTGTTCACATAGGGCCTACTGTCTATGGCTTATTCAAGATCAGTGCTAACATAACTTCTACAAGTTCTACAAACTGACTTGGGTTTAGATTTAGGAGAAAGATTCAGCAGTTAGGAACAATTGACAGAAGCATAGCAGACATCCAAATGGGTCACAGGTAGCCACTGAATGATAGCCTGTAGTTCTGGATTCGTGGGGGTAGCTTCTAGATATTGTGCTGAATCTGGGTAGCAACATTTATTGGGATAGGAGGAAACCAAAGATGCTTGATGTCGTACAGTGTGTGCATAACACTGCATGACTTTTGAATACTTATGTAGGGGAAAGTTTACTATGTAATTATCTAGGAGTGACAGCTCATTCCAGTTTTCAAGTGAATAAAGTCCATTCCAGCATGATTTACTATTCCAGGGAGGCAAATGCTATGCAAAGTGAATGAAGATTATACCCTGTTTTTTTTTGTTTTTTCCCCCCTGGACTGTACCAAGGGTTATTTACCATTTTGGAGCATCTTGTCAGCAACAGCAATCCTACCTTGGAACTGGAGGCTCCATTTGATTGGTCTGTCCTTGTTGCATTTGGGCCAGTGCTTCTCAAGCTGTAGCATGCACATGAATGGCCTGGAGATCTTGTTTCATTAAAAAACAAACAAACAAACAATAGAAGGGACTGTTTAATAATGGAAAATTTCCAGTAGAGAGTGACTGGCCACATTAAAGGAGGACAAGCTATGGCGTGATGTTCCTTAGGGAGTAGGAAAGGGGGGCAACCAGACACCAGAGAGAGACCGGGCTGTTGTTCAGTATCTGATTTTGTAAAAGAAGAGAAGGAAGACAGGGTGGTGGGGGAAGAAGAAGAGAGATGGCCAGACCAGCTTGGGATGCCAGGACACGGGCTTGGAAGTGAGGTATGACTGTTACTGTTATTGCTTTGTTGTTATTGAGCTCTTGATCAGTGCTAACCTGCTTCTGGAGAGCTTTAACTGTGTCTAATGTTTCTCTGTTTTAAATTTTATCTCTCTCTCTCTTTTTTTTTTTTTGACAGGGTCTCATGTAGCCCAGGCTGGCCTGGAACTTGCTATATAACCAAGGATGACTTTGAACTTTTGATCTTTCTGCCTCCACCCCCCAAGTTCTGGGATTATAGACATAGGCTACATTGTTTGACTTTATGCAGTGCTGGAGATTGAACCCAGGGCTTTCTGTATGTGGTGCAAGCACTCTACCCACTGAGGTATCCCCCAGCCCCACATTATATTTACTTTTAAATACATTAAATTTAAATGGCCACATCTATTGTATGGACAGCACTGCTCTGGATATTTCTTCCCTTGGCCACAGTGTCATCTTTCAGTGTACCAGAGTCCATCCACTCCTCCTTTCAAAACTACACCTATCTATCTATCTATCTATCTATCTATCTATCTATCTATCTATCTATCTGTGTCAGATCAATGAGGACTGGGACAGCATAACTGTTTTCTTTCTTTTTTAAATCTCTAGGGACTTCCACATATAAGATCTCTGTTAATGTTTGTTCTAAGAATGGCTGAAACAGGCAATGCTGGCCTTTGAAGTTAGATGTGATTTCTAAATAGGCTAAGCTTTAAGATGTTACCATGTCAACTATCTCCCCGCTGTTTATAATAATGGAAATACTGGGAAGGATGTAATACCCATTATAGGGAGTGTAGTTTAATTAAATGATGCATAAAATACAACATTATAGCGGGTTGGTGGTGGTGCATACCTTTGATCCCAGTACTTGGGAGGCAGAGGCAGGTGGATGTCTGAGTTTGATGCTAGTCTGGTCTACAGAGAGAGTTCCAGGACAGCCAGGGCTATGCAGAGAAATTCTGTCTTGAAAAACCAAAACCAAAAACAAACAAACAAACAAAACAAAAACAAAAAACAAAAAAAAAAGAAAGAAAGGAAAAAAAAACCGTATAGTATTACGCAGAAAAATACAAGAAGAGCATACAAACAAAAGGATGTATTCAGCCAGATGTGGCAGTACCTGCCCCTCATCCCAGCACTTGGAGGCAGAGGCAGGTGGTTTTCTGTGAGTTCAGGCCAGCTAGAATTACATAGTGAGACTCTGTATTAAAAACAATAAAAAGTCAGGCTGTGGTGGCACAAGCCTTTAATCCCAGCACTCCAAAGGCAGAGGCAGGCGGATCTCTGAGTTTGAGGCCAGCCTGGGCTACAGAGTGAGATCCAGGACAGGTGCCAAAACTACGCAGAGATTTGAAAAAGCAAGCAAGCAAACAACAACAACAAAACAAACAATAAAAAAGCTGGGCAGTGGTGGTGCACGTCTTTGATCCCAGCACTCAGGAGGCAGAGACAGGCAGATCTCTGTGAGTTCATGAGTTCAAGGCCAGCCTGGTCTTCAGAGCCAGTTACAGGATAGGCTCCAATGCTACACAGAGAAACCCTGTCTTGAAACAAACAAACAAACAAACAAACAAACAAACCAAACCCCCCAAACCCCAAGAAACAATAAAAACGATGTATTCACTTTGTACTAAATGAAAAATATCAATTCAGACAGTATACAATAATCTTACTTTGTAAAAGATATATCTTAAGCCAGATATGGTAGCTCATGCATTTGGGAGTCTGAGGCATGAGGATTACCCATGAGTTTGAGGCCAGCCTGTGCTACAGAGTGAAAACCTAACTCAAGCAACAACAATAAATATTTATATGCACAGAAAAAGACTGGACCAATTTAGTGAATGGTTATATTAACAGTGACCATTACCACTGGATGGGATAAGCAGGTAATGCTTTTGTTCTTTTTTCATAAATGGTGGATTTCTTTGTTTCACTTTCTGAGACAGTGTCTTATTAGCCCAGACTAGTTTTGAACTCTCTATATAACTGAGGATGATATTGAACTTCTCAATCCTCTGCTCTGCCTTCCCAGTCCTGGGTTTACAGGCATGTACTGTCACTGCTGGTTTATGTAGCACTGAGCTGGAGCTGGGGGCTTCATGTATTCTAGGCAAGCACTGTACCAACTGAGCTACATCTCCAGCCCTGATTTCATTATGCTTACCTAGTACGAATGAGGGTTGGGGATTTGGTTCAGTCCTCAGCTCTCAAAAAAAAAAAAAAAAAGATGAGCACCTAGTATGAATGAGGCTCTGAGTCTAATTCCTGGTACCACAGGGAAAAAATTGTATCACACATAAATGTATATATGAGACAGAAAATAGATTAGTGACTGGGAATAGGGAAGGAGACAGAAGGAATTTATGAGAATCCATAAAAATATCCCAAGTATTCGGAAACTGACTTATGTTAAGCCAGTAGTTGTGGCTCAGACCGGTAACCTCAGCATTTGGGAGCCTGAGACAGGAGGATCTTCAGATCAAGGCCAGCCTGGGTTATATAATGAGACTTTGTCTCAAACAATGAAATCAAACCAAAATAAAAAAACTACCCTCCTAGCCACCCTCAAAGTAATAATAAAGAATTATGGTTGAGATGCATGTTTTTATGATGTGCAGATATCCTTTAAACTGTTAAGGAATTACACATGTGTTTGTATTCTTCAAAAGTTTAAAGCAGGGCCTAAAGAGATGCTCAGTGGTTAAGAACAGTGCTGCTCTTGCAGAGGATTGAGTTTGGTTCCCAGCAACCACATTGGGTGGCTCACAACTGCTTATAATTCCAACTCCAAGGGATCTGACATGTCTGGTCTTTATGGGTACCTCCACTCATGTGCACATACCCACACATAGTCATATATACATACATACATGTAATTTTAAAATGTATACTTAAAAATTCAAGCAATGTGGAAGTAAAGTCCTTCACTTTCACATCCAATTCTATTTTCTAGGCAAACCCAGAAGTGATTGATGTTTAATAACTTTCTGATGTTTTTTCTTTTTTCTTTTATTTGAGACAGGGTTTCTCTGTGTAGCTTTGCGCCTTTCCTGGAACTCGCCTTGGAGACCAGGCTGGCCTCCAACTCACAGAGATCTGCCTGTCTCTGCCTCCCGAGTGCTGGGATCAAAGGTGTGCGCCACCATCACCCGGCTCTGATGTTTTTTCTATGCAAATCTAAGATACAGATTATAGATACATGAGCTGTTTGTAATTTTCTTTTTCATTCTTTCTTTAAAAAAACATGAAACCCAACAAAATAAGAACAAGAACAAAAACCCAGGTCTCAACTGGCTTCAGTCTCTTGATCTTGCTCTATACCTGAGGCTGACATTGAAATCTTGACCCTCCTGTCTCTTCCTGCCATTTGCTAATATTATAGGCTTGATTTATGTAGTTCCAGGGATGGGACCCAGGACTTTGTGCATGCTAGGCAAGCTTTCTACAGCTGAGCCACACTTCACCCCCTTATTTTTGGCTTCTCAAGACAGAGTTTCACAGTGTTTCACACTTTGAGTTTCTGATCCTTCCTTGTTGGCCTTCCAAATGTTAGGGTCACAAGTGGGCAGCACCACACCTGCTACAACTTAAATCTTTCTCTGGATGTATAATGTGAGACATGACAGAATTTTCTTTGCAAGTATTGATGGAGTGAAGTCAGGGACAGAGGATGACATCTTTTACATGGGAACTTTTAAAAATTCTTTTTAAAAATAAATTATTTTTATTTTATGTACATAGGTGTTTTGCCTGCAGGTATGTTTGTATGAGGGCAACTGGAACAGGAGTACAGACAGCTATGAGCTGCCATCTGGGTGCTGGGAATTGAACCCAGGTTTTCCGGAAGAGCAGCCAGTGCTCTTAACAGCTAAGCCATCTTTCCAGCTCCACATTCATACTTTTATGCTCTCCTTACCTTTTGCCATTTGCTTGTTTTTAAAGCTATTTATTTATTTTGAGATAGGTTTTCACAGTGTAACAGCTCTGGCTGTCCTGGAACTCACTTTGTAGATCAGGCTGGCCTCAAACTCACAGAGATCCACCTGCCTCTGCCTTCTGAGTGCTGAGATTAAAGGCGTGCGCCACCACTGCCCTGCTTGCTTTATTTTTTACATTTTTATTTTTTATTTTTGTGCTGTCATGTACGAGTGTAGGCACACGTGGCCAGCATTTCTGTGGAAGCAGGTTAGAGGATGACTTGTGGGCTTCTTTTCTCATACCATGTAGCTTCTGGGATTTAACTCAGGTTTGTCAGGCTGGGCAGCAAACACTTTTACCTGCTGAGCCATCTAGCCTAGTCTCATTTGCTCATTTTTGTTATGAATGTTTGGAGTTATAAGCCCAATAAAAATCAAAATAAGAGATACTACTGAATCCTTAATGCCATATACTCTTCCTATTTTTAAAAAAAGTAATACAATTTCTAAGTGTTGGATTTCTAAGGGCCGAATACCTTAAATGTAGTCTCATTGACTCTTTGTAACAGTGTTCCGAGGTATGCAGAATTATGTGTGATTTGACAGAGGAGAGCACTAAGACCTAGATTTGCCAAGGTCACACAGCTAGTGTGCAGTGAACCTGGATCTTTACACTGCAGCATTTCTTCTCCCTTGGCAGACTTCCTTTTATACTGCAAAACCCAGCTTTAATGAGCTCATCCTCTGTGCACGTGCTCTTCCCCAACTCACTCAGACAGAGGAATGAACTTTCCTCAAGGTGCTTACGATCCAGGGAAGACTCTAGTTCAGTGACATTACAATGCATTGTTGAACAGGGTGATGTGCAAGCTGGGCAGCCAAGGAGCTCCAGAGGGAGTATGTTTTGAGCTGACTGAACAACCTGCCTTCCAGAAGGCCAATCAGACATAGTGGTCTGTGGCCTCGCACGGACTTAAGGAAGCTCAGAGGTTGTTACAGACCCGCGCATACTCTGGAAAAGACAGTTTTGTAGTTACCTAAGGATCAAGTTGGCCCGAAGGAGGGGCAAAGGGAAGTAAGTGTGTATGCCCTGAAGTTGAAGGCCATACTGCTAAAGCTTTTCAACTAAGTATTGACACATTGTTCTGTGAATGAAGCACAGCGGTTATATTTTTGGACGGTGTTGTGGATGCAACCCTGGATCCTGTCCGTTCCAGGCAAACAAGTCCTATCACTGAGTATCATTACCAGTCCAGAGCTGTTAATATTTGTGTAACAAGATGAGAAGAGTACCATCAGGGGGACTGACTGGTGTGGGAGGTTAGTCTCCTGCTGCCTTCTTGCATTAAGTGGTCAGGTTCTTTGTCAGGAATTTTCTTTAGGCTAAAGACCTTGGCTCATTCTCCAGGGCATTCTAGCTCCCTGCACAGTACAGAGCACGCAGCACATACATAGTAGGTCTGATCTGGCTGGCAGAATGCTAGCCACCAAGAAGATGCCAGCCAATAGTTGTATCCAGTACCACTGCTGGAACAAAGTGGGTAGGTTTTCAGCTAGTCTGTCATAACCCTAAGGAGGGAAAACATTTCCCAGGCCGTTAAGGATAGAGGAGAGGCGATTTTGATTTCTGTTCCGTGCTTGCTATGTGCCAGTTAAATTCATATCTATTGTTTTATGTCATCTGCTCAACGGCTCTTAAATCGGAATTATTGTTTTAGTTTCTGGGAAGTGGAAACTGAGGCTCAGAGCGGTTCTGTAACTTGGCCAAGGTCACACAACCGCCAAGTGGGAGAGGAGCCTAGGACGGATTCGAGTCTTATACCCAGCCAGGGTACAGCCTGCCCCTCCTCCACCCGGGAAGGCATTGCGGCGCTTACTCCGTTTGCGTAGAGGCTGAGGCTGGGGAAGCGTCCCGCACCCGGGCGTGGAGCCTGGGAAGACCGGCTCGTTATTGCGGCCGGGAGCTGCTCTCAGATTCCGCAGTTACGAAGTTTCCGCGCCTTTCCCTCTTTCCAGCAGCTGGCCTCCGCTCAGCAGCGCTTACGTTGCGGGCGCAGCGGGGCTCAGGTGCGGCCGCCGCCCGAACCAGGCGCCGCGAGGTGGGCGGGACGCAGTTTACGTAAGCGGTCTCGCAGGTGCAGGCGGCGGCCGCGGGTCGGAGCGCCCTGCGCGCTCCCAGGTGCGCAGTTGGCGCAGGCGGCGGCGGCGGCGGCGCGGCGGCGGCGGGCGCTGGCCGGAGCTCTCAGGTGCGGCAGAGCGCGCGTGCAGGGGGGCGCGCGGAGGGCGAGGGGGCGGGCTTTCCGTTCCCCAGCAGCCGCGGGCCCTCCCCCAGCTCGGCCAATGGGCGTGCTCGGCGTCGTCACGTGGTCGCCGCCGCCGCCGCCGCGGTCGCCGCCGAAGCCGATCTCGGATCCGCGAGCGCCACCAGGGCAGCAGCCGCCGCAGCCGCCGCCGCTGTGCTGAGGAGCCGGAGACGCGGGCGGACGAGGTGGCGGCGGCGGCGGAGCGGGAGCGGGGAGCGGACGCGGGCGGAGCGCGGCGGCGCGGGTAGGCTGCGGCGGGGCCGGCGCCTGCGCGGCGGGCCATCCCGGGCGGGCGGCGGTTGAGGCGGCGGTTGAGGCGGTTGGCGGAGCCGGCCCGGGCCCCGCATTGTTTGTTGTGCGTCCTTAGCAGCGGCGGCGGCGGCTGCCGAGGCGAGGAGCGCGGCGCAATCCTGGCCCCGCGGCTTGGGCATTGTGGCCGCCGCTGCGGTGCCTGGCCGGTCCGTGTCAGGACTGCGGCCGTCTCCTTGCTTTCGGGGTCGGGGTCGCGAGTCCCGGCCCCGAGTCTCCCGAGGGCGTGGGCAGCGTGCGGGGCGCGAGCTCGGGGAAGGTGGGAGGGCTCTGGGCGCAGGGCAGGTGCTGGAGGACGTTGCGGGCAGGAATCGGGGAGAGGCTCGGGGGGCGGGCACAGGGTGTGGGCAGATTTAGGGAGAAGGGAGGGTTGAGGGACCCGGCCCCACGGTGACCAGGGCCTCAAGGGCAGGCCTGGGGGCCCGTGGGGGCCTAGGTTGGACTTGAGAGGAAAGGAGGACGTTCCGTTTTGGGGTTCAGACGTGTGTGAAGGGGGATTTGGGGCGGGCAGGGGCAAGTGAGATGGTGGAGGGAGGGAGAAGATGGGCACCTCTAGGCTGAAATGGAAGGAGCAGATGCCCCGGTTAGGGCTGCATGTAAGGGGCAGGGAACCGGGCGGAGAGTGGGAAGGCCACCGGACCGCCTGAAGGGAAATGGCGGAGGAGGGGTCCGTAGCGGGGAGTGTGGCGGGCAAGGGGTGTCTGGGGAGGGGGTTCTCTCAAGTGGCGGATGAAATTGAGAATGTTCAGGTAGGAGGGTGTGTGTGTGTGTGCGCGCGCGCGTGTGTGCGCGCGCCCAGATGAGTCCCTTGATGGGTGTCTGGCCCAGAGGAATGGAGGGAGACGGAAGGGATTGACAAGCTAGAGGAGAAAGGCAGATGTTTGTCCTGTACTCATGGGAGAGGAGGTGGAGGCTAATGGGGGGAGGGGTGGTTGGCACAGGGACTGAGTTGAGGGGCTTCGGAGAGAAATGGTTAGGTGATTGGGTGGAAAGAGGTGTCCAGGCAGGAGGTGTGTGTAGTAGCAGAAGTGAAATGGAGGGTGTTTGTGTGAGAAACACTGGTAGGCAACAGCAGAAGAGGAACCTTGAGGTTGGCACCGTGGAAAGGGACAGGTGTGTGGGGCAGAAGGGAAGGGGGGGTGTTTATGGAGTTGTAGGTGAGGTGTAGGGACATATGGAAGGAAATATTCCCAGGGCAGGAGGTATGGAGAGAAGTTGGGGAGGAGGAGGAAGATGGAAGGGGGTGTGTTTGAGGGAAATCAGTAGAAGGTGGCATAGGTCTGGAGTGCGATGTAGAGGGAGAAGTAGGCAGGGGATAGTGAGAAGAACGGCGGGAGAAAGGGTATTTTGTAGTAGAACGTATACTGAAGGAAGGGCCTGGTAGGGATGTCTGGATGCATGTCTGACATAGAAAGGGACAGCTGTATGGGGTTGATGTGGTGAGGGAAGTCGGATACTCGTGTTTAGGGCAGGAAATGACTGTTGGAGAGCGTTCAGAAGTAGGTTACCTAAGAGTTTGGAAGATTTCAGGTGTAGAAGTGTGAGGAAAGCTTGGAATATTTACAGTTTTAAGACATTAGAGGATCCAAAATTATTAGGTCACTGAGATAATAAAAGGTAGAGTGCAGAAGTTGAGTAGAAGGAAAAAAAACTAGAAAGGATTACTTTGAGGCTTAGAGGGACTAGACATTTGTGACAATGGACAGAGGATGTGGATCCTAGACTGATATTAACAGAAAATAGAGGACATTCAATTGTGTGCCATATCTTACAGTTCATTCTTTTAGGATCAAAGAGATAATGAAACCTGATTTTTAGTTCCAGAACAGTGAATGGGAAGGACTAAGGGAGAACTGAATGCCTGCTGTCCATTTGGGATGTATGTGGTGTGTATTTGATTGGCTTTGTTGACTGATGAGTAGACAAACAGCTATATAGCATCATGAGGTAAAGTAAATGGGATAGCAGCAGATGCATGGCAGATATCTTTGTGGAGCTGCAAGAGAGCAGATCCCAGAGGTCAGTAGCATCAAGAGCACTGAGAGAGGAAGGGATACGTTGATGCTTCCTGGTTAATGGGATAGTATTCAGGTATTGGATGATGTAACACCTGAGTCCCATACTACAGGCTGACAAAAATGTACATCTAGCTTCTAAAAGTGGCAGAAATGGAGTCTTTGGATTCTAACCTTTAAAATGTTAATAACTGATGTTGGATTGTCAGCTTTTTTCCCCCGAGTAAAGTAGACTTTAGGTTCTTTGGTATTTTGGCTTGCTTTGATGGTATATATCTAGAAGATACCTCTAGAGTTGGGTGGACATAAAGGCCATCATCAGACTGCCAGATATATGGGAACTAACCTTTAGGAGTTTGAGCACAGACATTTCAGTGTCTTGTCTCCTTTAGTGTTCTGTAGCTCTGTGTGTGTGTGTGTGTGTGTGTGTGTGTGTGTGTGTGTGTGTGTGTGTGTGTGAGAGAGAGAGAGAGAGAGAGAGAGAGAGAGAGAGAGAGAGAGAGAGAGAGAGAGAGAGATTTGGAAGAATTAAGCAAACTGCTTTGAGACTGTTTTATAGTAAGCACTGTTTCCTAGAATCATGGAAAATGAATTCTCTTGACAGCTGAAATTTCTGTCTTGTCAGATTTTGCTAAAAAGCAGATTTCATCTTGTTATAGAAGTAACTTGAATTACTACTCCATGTACTTCATATAGTATGTAGTATGGTACTGTTATGATTTCAGAGAAAAGGTCTGCTTTGGATACTTGGGGACTTCCTGGATTGATTGGTTTTCATTTGTCAACTTGGGAAGTATCTTCATGTAGGCATTGTACTTTGAAGTAACCAGTTTTAAGTGGGACTCAGAATCTTGCCTAGATATAGCAAGAGAGGAGTAGAGCACCAATTTTTAAGTAGCTTGAATTTTAACTATAGGTAGTTAAAAAGTTAATCATTTTTAAAATCCAGATTTGCATTGTTTATGCAGGAAGTAAATGATATTCAGAAGACATTGTTAAAGGATTTTATTTTTGGAGGGAAATGTATTTTAGTATACTTTTGATCGAAACTCTCAGAGGTTGTTGAGTCCTGTCATGCGCAAACACCCCCCCCCCCCCCCCCTTTCTCTGTGTAGTTTTGGTGCCTGTCCTGGATCTCACTCTGTAGACCAGGCTGGCCTGGGATTAAAAATGTGCGTTTCCATTGCCTAGTGTTTGCTGGGATTTGATGTATGTATAGAATATAATTATAAGGAGCATATGTGTCCCTATTGCTTCTTGGCAGGGAATTTGAACAGCAGGATATGAGATGACTAGAGTAACCTTTGAAAATTATCTCATAATATGGTCACTACTCTTTCCTTTAGTCCCCTCCCCTTTATGGAGATAGTGACTTACTCTGTTTGTAGCCTAAGATACCCATAGAAATCTCTGTGTCACCTAGGCTGGCTTCAAACGCAAGAAACAACTTCCTGCCTGCTGGCTTACAGACATGAGCCAGCACACCTACACCATATGAATAAGTTTTAAGTCCATCCTGTTCATTTTATTAGTTTTTGGGCGAGCAATATTTCCTTGCTCAAAATAATTCTGAAATAGTATTTTGATGAAACATTTTATTGGGTGAAATTCTACAGCTTGTGATAATTTGTAGGTACTTTAAAGAAAGGTAAGTTATTTAGACTTTGCAGGCTAAATAATTGAATTCTGGTTTTATCTTCACCGATGACTGGCTGAACAAGACACTTAATCTCTTTGTGCTCATTTTTCTTCCAGAAACTTGACTCCTTATCTTCCAAGAGTGTTGAGTTGTTTATATGCAACAAGTTTGTCCTTTTTGTTTGTTTTTCTCTAAGGCTCACTATGTAGCCCTGGCTGTCTTTGAACCTAATATATATATACCTGGCTGGCCTCAATCTCACAGCGATCCACCTGCCTTTGTTTCCTGAGTACTGGGATATAAGGCACATGTCATAAGTTTAAATCTCTTGGGAAGACTAGACTTTTGTTAATATGGAGATAGGTTCCTTTATTCCTTTTACCTTTGTGGTTTTTAGATTGGTCAAATATTAGGGCAGCCAGAGCTATGTAGAGAGACCCGAGAGAGAGAGAGAGAGAGAGAGAGAGAGAGAGAGAGAGAGAGAGAGAAGACACACAGAGGAGAGAGAGGAGAGAGAGGAGAGAGAGAGGAAGAAGGAGGAGGAGTGGGGGGAGAGAAAAGGAGAGGAGAGGAGAGAGGGTAGGGATATTTTGCTATTAGATAAGTTTGTTGTAAGGAACTTGGAGATGAGAATTGTGTGCATATCCGAGATGTCTCTGATTCATTGTTGTCTTGTTTTACTGTGTGCTTTCTTCCATTACCTCTGCAATTGAATATACTGAATTTGATATATATTTGAATTCTGTCATATAGCTGAAGCTTGTACAGACATTGAGTTATAGTGTAAGCCCAAGATTATTTCTAAACATGATTTCTAGAAGCAGTACTTCTTTTTCTTTTCTTTCTTTCTTTCTTTCTTTCTTTCTTTCTTTTCTTTTCTTTTCTTTTCTTTTCTTTTCTTTGTGTGTGTGTGTGTGTGTGTGTGTGTGTGTGTGTGTGTGTGTTTTTCGAGACAGAGTTTCTCAGTGTAGCTTTGTGTCTTTCCTGGAACTCACTCTGTAGCCCAGGCTGGCCTTGAACTCACAGAGATCCACCTGCTTCTGTCTCCTGAGTGCTGGGATTAAAGGTGTGTGCCACTGCCGCCGCTGCCGCTGCCGCTGCCGCTGCCGCCGCCGCCGCCGCCACCACCACCACCACCACCACCACCACCTAGCGAAGCAGTACTTCTTAAATCATGAGTAATACATATATGTTTTCATATCTTTTTTGCAGAAAATTGATTCTCAGTGTTCAGAACAGAAAAACAGAACTATTGCTTCTGCAAGTACCATAAAGCTTTCTTATTCTGATTTATTGAGGTTTTCCTTTCTTTTTTTTTCTTCGAGACAGGGTTTCTTTGTGTAGTTTTGGTGCCTATCCTGGATCTCACTCTGTAGACTCACAGAGATCCGCCTGACTTGGCCTCCCAAGTGCTGGGATTAAATTCGTGTGCCACCACTGCCCAGCGAGATTTTTCTTTTTTGAGACACTTTCTCTGTATAACTCTGGCTGTCTTGGGACTTGCTCCGTAGACCAAGCTGGCCTCAAACTCAGAGATCTACCTGCCTCTGCCTCCTGAGTTCTGGGATCAAAGATATGCACTACCATGCCGAACTTCAGAGCCTTTTATTTTTTTTAAAAAAAATTTCTTTTCTGGTGCTGGAGAGATGGCTTTGCAGTTAAGATCACTAGCTCTTCCAGAGGACCAGATTCATTTCCCAGCACCCACATGGCAGCTCACAACTGTCTGTAACTCCAGTTTCAGGTAGCTAACATCCTCACACAGACATATACATGCAGGCAAAACACCAATGCACGTAAAAAATAAATTAAAAATATTTTTCTTTATTTTTTTAATTGTGTGTGTGTGTGTGTGTGTCTGAGTGTAAGGTTTGTGCATATAAGTGCAGTTGCCTGTAAAGTCCAGAGGAGGGCACTGGATCCACTGGAGCTGGAATTAGTTGTGACTGAGTGCTGGCAACTGAACTTGGGTCATCTGCAGAGTGGTATGTGTGTGATCTTACCTGCTGAGCTGTCTCTCCATGAGACAATGTATGAATTGTCTTCATGACAATTTTTTAAAAAGTTACTACATTTTGTGTGTTTGTGGTGTGTGCTTATACCACAGTGTGTGTGTGTGTGTGTGTGTGTGTGTGTGTGTGTGTGTAGAAGCTTCAGCTTCATTGATGGACAATGTATACTCTGCTTGAAGGGGAGCAATTTGTAAAAATTTAAAGGCGTTTTCAGTATTGTCCTTGGTTTATTTGTTATAAGGAACCTCCAGATGGTACTCAGGATCAACATTGCAAACATGTAAATAGCAAATTGCTTTATTAGACATTAATTTGCCATGACTGTGGCAACGCTTGTCTTTGATAGTAGTCTTACTGTACCTTCTGATCTGCCTAGTAGATGTGACATGTTTGGGACTTGTTACCTATTTTACTGCTCTTCTGTTTTTATTTGGCTTTTCAAAATTATTTTAGCTATTGAAAAACTTTCTGACAGGTAGCTATGAGTAGCTTTATGCTCTAATTTTAGGAAACTATTTACAGGTATAAATTTAATTTATATATCACTTGAAACAGATTAATAAGGTCAGATTAATGGTGATATAACCATTAAATGGTTTATGACTGAATCCTGTTACTCTTTAATCTAGCTTTTAGTTTTACATTGAATAGTGACTCTTACATTGAATAGTGACTCTTACATTGAATAGTGAATAGTGAGTGATCTGACCGGTCACTTTCATCCCTAATTTGAATTATTTATTGTCTTACAAGTCCTTTAGGTACCTTGTATTTAGGAAGTGCAATACCTGCCTTGCAAAATACTTTTTTTTTTTTTTTTTTTTTTTTTTTTACATGTGTGGCTGCATGAAGGAAGAAGCTCTAAATCTTATTTATTTGATGTTCAGGTTCTTTTTTTTAACATGACACAATATAAAACACCTGCTTTCTCAAGTTAACTTTAGTATGACTTGAAAGGGTATGGTTGAATAGATTAGTAATAAATTCACAGTGTTGTATGATGTGACTTTATGGTTCATTTCCATTTGAAAAGTGAGAATTTGCCAGTGGTGGTGGTGAGCAACTTTAATCCCAGCACTTGGGAGACAGAGGCACGGGGATCTCTGAGTTCAAGGCCAGCCTGGTCTATAGAGTAAGTTCCAGGACAGCCAGGACTACACAGAGAAACCCAGACTCGAAAAACCAAAAACAACAAACTAATGAACCAATCAACTAACCAACCTAACAGAATTATAGCCTGTGACTTTGGTTATGTTTAGTTACCTCACTGAAAAAAAGTATATTTTAGTATAGTTAGGCTGTAACCTTACAGTAAGTGGTTTGTTTCTGAAAGATAAGATGGAGGTAGTCTCTTTTTTTTTTTTTTTTTTTTCGAGACAGGGTTTCTCTGTGTAGCTTTGCGCCTTTTCCTGGAACTCACTTGGTAGTCCAGGCTGGTCTCGAACTCACAGAGATCCACCTGGCTCTGCCTCCCGAGTGCTGGGATTAAAGGCGTGTGCCACCACCGCCGCCCGCCTTGAGGTAGTCATTTTTTAAAAAGTTACTACATTTTGTGTGTTTGTGGTGTGTGCTTATACCACAGAGTGTGTGTGTGTGTGTGTGTGTGTGTGTGTGTGTGTGTGTGTGTGTGTAGAAGTCAGAGGACAAGTTGTGGAAGTCTTTTCTCTCCTCCCATGTGGGGGTCTGGGGCTCTCAGGTCATCTGGAGGCAAGGGCCTTTACCTGCTGAACAGTCTCCCTGGCCATGCCTTTTTTTTTTTTTTTTTTTGGTGGTGAGTCAAGGTCTCACTCCGTAGCCCCAGCTGACCTGGAGGTCACGGTGTAGCTCAGGATGACCTTGAATTATCCTGTCTCAGCCTCTCCTGAGTTGTTAGCATTACAGGAATGAACTACCACATCTAGTTTTTGATTTTGTTTTTGAAACAGGGTTTTGTTGCTTATAGACTAGCTGGCTTTGAACTTGGATTCTCTACTTCAGCTTCCCAAGAAGCTGTCATTACAGACCAGTGTGTGCTACCATTCCCCACTAGAGAGTTCATTCAAAGATGTGTTTGTAGTTAGAAGGATTTAAAACTCATCAGTTATTGCACTGACATATTGACTTTTGTGCAGCTTAGTCTACATTTTAGCCTAATGAGGTTTTAGATATTGGGTAGCTTTACAACAACTCTCATAACTAAGTTTTAGTTAGCAAAGCTAGTGAACTAGAAGGAAAGATGGTGTAATTTTTATGTATGTTAGCAAGCCAGGGAAGAATAAACATAGACCCTTGGTGTGTACATTGTCAGTTGTTTTTTGAGCTGTGGATAAACTTAGGATGCCAAGGTTAGCATGGACCAGTAGATATCATGGATTAATTAATAGTGAGGTCTTTAAAATGGTGTTTTATCCACTAGCTTTTAGATAACTATGGAGTTATTTAGAATCAGCTATATTTGTTACAGATTTTATGTTTAAAATTGGAATACATCTTCTAGTTTACAACTAGAATGGAGATGAAAAAATAAGAAAATTGTTGTGATGGAGAGAAAGCTCATTGGTTAAGAGAAGTTGCAGGGTGAGGATCCAAGTTTGGTTCCTAGCACCCACGTGGTGGTTCACAACCATCTGTGTAACTCCAGTCCCAGGGGCATCCAGTGTCCTTTTGTGAATTCTGAAGGCACTGGGCACACATAATATGGAACATATATACATGTAGGGGCAGTCCCAGGGGCATCCAGTGTCCTTTTGTGAATTCTGAAGGCACTGGGCACACATATATGGAACATATATACATGTAGGCAAAACACTCTGGCACATAAAATAAAAAAATCTAAAAATAAAAAAAATTATGAATCATAAAATATTTTATTTTGTTGTTTTGTTAAGGACAGGATCTTGCCATGAAGATCTTCTGACTGTCCTGAAATTCACTATGTAAACAGGCTGGCCTTGAACTCACGAAGATCTTCCTGCCTTTGTTTCCCAAGTGCTGGGATAAAAGGTGTGCACCACTATGCCTGGCTATCATGTTTGTTTGTTTGTTTTTTTAATGAAGTGTAAACTCGACTTTTTTTTTCAGTTTATATATATATATATATATATATATATATATATATATATATATGTATATATAAAATTTTACAATACCATTCAGTTCTACATATGGGTTCCCTTATTCTCCCCCCCTCCCATCCCCTCCCCTTACCTCCAGCCTACCCCCATTCCCACCTCCTCCAGGACAAGTCCTCCCCCAGGACTGCGATCAAACTTTTTTTTTTAAGATTTATTTATTTATTATATATATGGTGTTCTGTCTGCATGTATGCCTGCGGGCCAGAAGAGGGTGCCAGATCTCATTACAGATGGTTGTGAGCCACCTTGTGGTTGCTAGGAATTGAACTCAGAACCTCTAGAAGAGTATCCAGTGCTCTTAACTGCTGAGCCATCTCTCCAGCCCTATCATGTTTATTTTTCAAAGGGAAAATTAAGTACAATGTAAGTTAAGGCCTGAGAAGCACACTCAGGGCCTCTGGAAGAGTAGCATGCTCTCAAAAAAAACCCCAAAAAAACAAAAAAAAACCAACCAACCAAACAAAAGAAACAAAATAAATAAAATATGTAGCACTTTCTAGCAACTAAAAAAAAAAAAAAGAGTAGCAAGGACGCTTAACTGCTGAGCTGTCTCTCCAGCTCCACAAGTTTAAGTTTTATTTTAACCAGTAGCAGCATTTGGCATGGTGGATGCTTTGCTTGCCTTGAAATACTTTCTGTTTCATGCTTTTTTTTTTCTCTACTCTTTGACCTTTTCTCAGCCCCTCCTCCATCCTGATTCATTGCTCCTACCTTTTTCTGTTGGACCACCTCATGGGGGTCTCCGCTTTTCCCTCCTTTGGTGCTCCTATCTGATTTCTCTTTTGAAAAATATTTAGAATATTTAAAGACTTGTGTGTGTTCCTAAGTGTATGTATTAGAATCACATGTGTGCAGAAGCCTGCAGAGGTCAGACGAGGCTTTGGAATTGAACAAGGGTCTTCTGGAAGAGCAGCCAGTGAGTGCTCTTAATCATCCATTGAGCCTGATCTCATGGTTTTAAATGCCTAACTTTTCTTTATCTTGGAACTCTGGACTTCCGTAGCCCACTGCCAACGTGCTATTTTCCACTTATGTGCTTTATTGACATCTCAACTGAATTTAAGATTCCCAACCTTTACCTTTTGTAAATCTCCAAGTCTAGCTAATTGATTTTGGAGGCTGTGCTAAATCATCTGAGCAGTTAGTGGCTCAACTTGTTTCACTGTGTATTGGTAAGTTGCTCCAAACTGTAAAAGCAGTTTATATATTCTCAGTGGCTTGATAAAACTCTGAACTCTTCCTTTATTGCTGCTTCACTGGCTGTACATACCTAAGCAGTGTCTGTCTTACCTCTTTGAAGTCAGATGATGAGAGTCCCAACTAGTAACCTTGACTACTTTGTCAAAATGAAGGTGATGCTTATTCAAATTAAGAGGTTTGAACGATAGGCTAAATTATATTTACTCATTTATATATGTGACCATGTGTATGGGTGCCCTTAACCATGTGGAGACCAGAGGACATAGGAGTATAGGTAGGGGA
Source organism: Peromyscus leucopus (assembly GCF_004664715.2). Taxonomy (NCBI): domain Eukaryota; kingdom Metazoa; phylum Chordata; class Mammalia; order Rodentia; family Cricetidae; genus Peromyscus; species Peromyscus leucopus. Next base: position 1,908,359 of record NC_051066.1, read on the forward strand.
TGGAACTCAGGAACTCAGGCTTGGTGGCAGTGCCTTTATGTTCTGAGCCATCTCCCCTTTTAAAATCCCTTAAGACATAGAGTCACACTGGGAGAGGATTGGCCATCTAACCTAATTAATGGTAGTTAGGGTGTTGGTTGTCAAAACATTTCTATAACAACCTATACTTAAAACATTCCAGAAGGATTTAGCTTCTGTTCTAAGTGCATTCAAGAACAGAATAAGATGCTTTTAGACTTCTGTACTTTTGAGCTTTGTAGTAGGAAATGTTCATAAGAACAAGGGAATTTTTTGCAAAATAATGTTGATTAATATATACACTTTATTTATAGGCTACTAATGATACCTTATATTTATAGTTAATGCACTTTTAAATAGAAAAGGCATCATTGAGTTTATTAGGTGAACACTTGCTTTAAAGAATGACCTTGAGCCTACCGAATGATTCATTTCTCCTAAGCCTTTTTCTTTGTGAGAACTTTTAAAGCTGTCTTTGTTCCAGAGAGGTTAATATACTACTCCAGAATCACATACCAAGCTAGTGGTAGGAAGCAGCAAGAGGTAGATTTGCACTTCTCTGTTCCTCCTTCTCCCTTCCCTTTTTTCCCTTTTCTTCTTTCCTGGGGTTTCACTTAAGTAGCCTGGGCTGGCCTGGAATTTATGATCCTCCTGAGGCCTTTCCCAAGAGAGATGTGACTAACATAAGCAGTGGATTTCTTGACTTTGAGTTAAGTGTGCTCCAGGTTTACTTTCCATTAGGCTTCAGTTTTTGTTCTTCAAGACAGGGTTTCTCTGTGTAGCCCTGGCTGTCCTGGAACTCACTCTGTAGACCAACCATCTTTAGCCTCCTGAGTGCTGGTATTAGAGGTGTGTGCCACCACCCATCCAGGCTTTTGGTTCACCCAAGAAGGAGTATTCCTCCCTTGAAACCTTTCCCACTTCCAGGAGTTACTTACCTTTCTTTAATGAATCTATTTCCTTTACTTACCAAAAAAAAAAAAAAAAAAAAAAAAAAAAAAAAGAGAGAAAGTTAGAAATTCGGATAGAAAACCTTTAATGATTACACCACTAGCACCAATAATGTTGAATAGCAATAAGTTTTTTCCTGAAAAATATTTAAAATGAACACATAATGGTATTCACAAGGCCAAGCAATCTTTATCTTATGTAGATTGAAAACATTTCTATCATATTGAGGCAAAAGAAAATTAAGTAATTTAAATCATTAGAATTAAAAAAAAACCCACAAAACTTGGGGTGATGGCACATGCTTGTAATTCCAGAACATGGGAGACAGAGGCAGGTGGAGCTCTGTGAGTTTAGGGTCAGGTTGGTCTGCTTAGCATGTCCAGGTCAGCTAGGGCTACTCAGTGAGATCCTAAAAAAAAAAGAGGGAGAAAAAAGGAAGAAAACCAAGCAACAAACAAATCTTGCAAATTAAAGGTGACTGTTGCAAGTTTATATTAGAAGTTACCCGCCTCAGGTGCTTTGCTGCTAATGTTTGATGCTTTTTTTTTCTTTTTTGAGATTTATTTATTTATTATGTATACAGTGCTGTGTCTGCATGGCCAGAAGAGGGCATCAGATCTCATTACAGATGGTTGTGAACCACCATGTGGTTGCTGGGAATTGAACTCAGAACCTCTGGAAGAACAGCCAGTGCTCTTAACCTCTGAGCCATCTCTCCAGCCCCCATGTTTGATGCTTTTAAGGAATAAAGAAAGTTCTCCATTTGCTGCTTAATAGTGAATTTTTTTTTTTTTTTTTTTTTTTTTTTTTTTGGTTTTTCAAGACAGGGTTTCTATGTGTAGCTTTGCGCCTTTCCTGGAACTTGCTTTGGAGACCAGGCTGGCCTCGAACTCACAGAGCTCCGCCTGCCTCTGCCTCCCGAGTGCTGGGATCAAAGGCGTGCGCCACCACCGCCCGGCCGGTGAATGTTTTATACTTGCAAAAAACTTTATAGAGGAGTCAGTCGTGATAATGCTGATAGCAGATATGCATTGTGTACATCTCCAGCTTTATTTTTAAATGTTTCCCCAGAGGAGAAAACTTAAGTTTCAGTAACTCCTTATTCATTTAATTCTGGTGTTCAAATTCATATGGATTTGCCTCAGAAAGTTGTATCTTTTCACAAAAAATGGAGGAGATGCCTTGTATGGGGGATTAAGTAGTGTCTCAGTAAAATGATCTATCTGCCCAATGAACCCCTCTGACCAAGAGGGAAAACAAAATAGGAAACAGCTAGACATTAATATAAAAATTGCAGTGTAGCTTCTGAGGTTTGTTTGCAGAAATTCTCTATCCTCCCTGCCGCTTGTGGTGCACGCCTTTAATCCTAGCGCTTGGGGAGGCAGAGGCAGGCGGATTCCCTGTGAGTTCAAGGCCAGCCTGGGTACAGAGTAAGTTCCAGGACAGGCTCCAAAGCTACACAGAGAAACCCTGACTTGAACCCCCTCCCCCAGAAAAAACATTCTCCATCCCCCCATTTATTTCTTAGTGAATCTTTAACATATTTAAATTTATAAACTGATTTCTTGAGTAGACTTACTATAAATATTGAAACTGGTTTCCCACTTTAAGAACATACTTACATGTCATTAGGCTAGAGGATAGACAGCCTTAGGCAGCATCCTCAGGAGATCTAGCACCTTCCTTCCTTATAGGCCTGAAGCTCACCAATTAGGCAGGACTGGCTGGCCAGTTAACCTTAGTGATCTGCCTAGTTCTCTCTGTAGTGCTCAGATGACAAGCAAGTGCCAGCATTCCTGGCATTTTTTCCTTTGAGTTTTGGGGATGAAACTCAGAGCTTTGCTTTTGAAAGGTAGGTGCTTTACCAACTGAGCCATCCCTCAGCCCTCAAAAAGTTGTAGTTAGTTCCTGTGAAGAATAGAAACAACATTTTATCCGTCCGTCCATCCATCCATCCATCCATCCATCCATCCATCCATCCATCCATCCATCCATCCATCTATGGGTTTCCCTGTGTAGCCTTGGCTGTTGCTCTGTAGACCAGGCTGGCCTTGAACTCAGAGATCCTCCTGCTTTCTGTCTCTTTTAGTGCTGGTATTAAAGTTGTACTTCACCACTGCCCAGCACAAACAATTATTTGTTTAAAAGAGTCCCCGAGCTAGAGAGATGGATCAGCAATTACTAGTGATTGTTATTTTTCCAGAGGACCCGAGCTCATCTCCAGCTCCTATGTGGAATGGCTTACAACTGCCTATAACTGTGTAGTGCCTCCACAGACACTTGCAGTCACATGTATCTGTATACCATGTGCATGCATGGTGCCTTCAGAAGTTAGAAGGAGTTGAAAGCCCTAGAATTGGAGTTATGGATGGTTGTGAACCATCATGTGTGTGGAATTGGATTTGGGACCCTCTGTAAGAGCAACAAGTGCTCTCAACCACAGAGCCACCTCTGATTGAAGTTTTTTAAAAAGGATTTTGCTAGCATAACAACATGAGCTACAGCAGTAGCAGTCTGGCAGATGTCATGCATTTAAGTGTATTGATATTTAACCAAAGTAGTATAGATTTTTACTGTAACTTTGTGTCTTTTGCTCATATCCAAGCAGTAGGTATTGCCATAAATGGATTTTTTTTTTTTTTTTTTTGCTTTTAAACCTTTTATTTAAAAAATTTAAAATGGGGGTTGGGGATTTAGCTCAGTGGTAGAGCGCTTGCCTAGCAAGCAAAAGGCCCTGGGTTTGGTCCTCAGCTCCAGACCAAAAAAAAAAAAAAAAAAAAAAAAAAATTTTAAAATGCTCTTACAATTTGTCTCAAATATTATACACCATTTTTCTAATTTGATGTAGGAAGAAGTTTCATTTTTCTTTGGAACTAGAAAAAAACGTAGAGTACAGACAGGTTTGAAGTTGGTCAGATTTGTTAAAAAATTTTTATTTTGACAATAGCTGTGTGACATTCATCATTCACATTAAAAAAAAAAAAAATTTTTGCCAGGTGGTGGTGGCAGCGGCGACTAGCATGACCTAAGTAGCAGGTTGTAGACCAACAAGGGATACACAGTGAGACACTGTCTAATAAATATCCTACTTAAATAAATTAGCAAATAGACAAAAAGAATGATGAATGTCAGCCAGGCAGTGGTGGCACATGCATTTAATCCCAGCACTCAGGAAGCAGGGGCAGGTGGATCTCTGAGTTCTGGGACGGCCTGGTCTACAAAGTTCCAGGACAGTCAAAGCTACACAGAGAAACCCTATCTCAAATATATTATTATTATTATTATTTTCTTGAGACAGGGTTTCTCTGTATAGCTTTGGAGCCTGTCCTGGAACTCATTCTGTAGCCCAGGCTGGCCTCGAACTCACAGAGATCTACCTGCCTCTGCCTCCCTAGTGCTGGGATTAAAGGCTTGCACAACCACATCCTGCCTCCCCCTTTTTTAATTTGTCCTATCTTTTATCTTTTAAAATGAGTATTGTATCTCACAACTCTGCAGAGTAGGAATAAAGATCTTTTTAAAGGGCTCCACTCAGTATCTGGCACATAATAAATTGTGTTTGGAATGTAGATGTTAGAGACAGAAGCCTAAATTTTGTTAGCTTAGACCTCAACATTGCATAAACTAGTAAAATTTCACTTGTACGGTGTCCTCTTCCCTACTTGTGTATTGAAGTGTTATGTGACAGTTTTACAGTTTCCTGCAGCTTACCCTTTTCTCAGAAATTCTTGACAAATGTCTTCACGTCTACACTGATAATTGTACATTGACTTCAAAGGATAGGTGGTGTTAACCAAGCTGATGATGAGGTGTTTGCCCGGTAGAGCAGTCCTTCAGTGAGGTGAAAACTGTATCATGCTTAACAAGTGCTTATGTCAGCTATCAGAAGGCCAGCTTTTTTTTTGTTTGTTTGTTTTCCTTTTCTTGAAATTTATTTCATTTTATGTTTTGCCTTCATGTATTTATGCATACCTTATGTGTGCCTGGTGCATGTGGAATGCGGAGGCCTGAAGAGGTTGTCAGGTCCCCTGGAACTGGAATTACAGACAGTTGTTATTTGCCATATAATGAGTGCTGGGAATTGAACTCTGGTCCTCTACGAGGAACAGCCAGTGCTCTTAACTGCTGAGCCATCTCTCCAGATCCAAGGACACCCAATGTTATGTAAAAGAAGAAAAGTTTGGTTGTCTGGAATGAATGAAAAGTATGTACTCAGTGCTAATGTATTTTATAATGATGGTTAATGATGAAGTATGGAAAGCTATATCCTAGCCTATCAATTTTACTCATTACTCTATTATTATTATTTGTTATTGTTGTTGTTGTTTTTAGACAGGGTTCCTCTGTGTAACAGCCCTGGCTGTTGGAACTTACTCTATAGACCAGGCTGTCCTGGAACTCACAAGAGATCGACTGCCTCTGCCTCTCGAGTACTGGGATTAAAGGTGTATGGCACCATCGCCTGGCACTCTAATGTTATTATTTGTAAAATTTTTTTTCTTTCTTTCTTTTTATTTTCTTTTCTTTTTTTTTTTTTTTTTTTTTTTTTTTGGTTTTTCAAGACAGGGTTTCTCTGTGTAGTTTTGGTGCCTGTCCTGGATCTCACTCTGTAGCCCAGTTTGTAGCCTCACTTTGTAGGCCTTAAACTCACAGAGATCCACCTGGCTCTGCCTCCCGAGTGCTGGGCTAAAAGGCATGTGCCACCACCGCCCGGGCGTTGTTTGATTTTTTTTTTTTATTTTAATTTTTTTTTTAATAATTTATTTAGTCCAGAAAAAAAACACCAAAGGCCTTTTTACGTTATAACTGTAGGGTTGAAGTTAAGATGAATCATAATCTAAGAATATAGCTGTGGAGGGGACTTTGGAGATCAACTAGAATAACCCTCTTATCTTGTTGATGAGAAAGCTGGCTGAGAGAAGTTGTAGCTTGCTCAAGGACATAGAGAGTAAGTAAGGACTGATTTCAAGTCGAATACTATAAAGGTAACTAGTAAAGTAGAGAGAGCTCTGGACTTTGGAGTCATTCAGACTTGATTTTAAGTCCATACTCCACTGCTTATTAACTGTGTGGCCTTTGGCAAGTAAAGCTGAGTCGGTTTCCTGCTCTCTGTAGGGGTCTTGAGAACTAAGATAAGTATAGCACAATGCCAGGCATTGCTCAGAGCTCAGTAAGTGCTGTTTGGTCTTTGTATTGTTTTCTTGATTACTTAAAACAGGTCATATGGCTAAGTGATTATTCTTTATGAAATGGGAATCGATGAGAATGGTGGTTTTATGCCAAAGTCCTTCACTGGAAATCAGAGTTTTTGGTTGATTGGAGGAGGACACTGTTCACTACAAAATGAGTTGAAAATTTTTATCACCTGCCCTGTATGGTGTTGACATATTCATTTATTTTTTTATTTTTTATTTTTTTTGGAGACAGGGTTTCACACATTAGCTGTCTTTGAATTTGCTGTATAGATCAAGCTGGCCTTGAACTCACAGAGCTCTGACTGCCTCTCATGTATCACCATGTCTGGATTCAACTTTTTTTAAAAAACCAACTCAGGACCCTTTTATCTTAAAAATTTGAGCATCTTAAAGATCTCTTATTTATATGTGCTATTAATTATTGGTATCCAGAAATTATTTATGGGAAATTGTATTCATTTTATTAAAAGAATAATTAAAAACATTTGTGTGTGTGTATGCACTCAGGAGTGCATGTATGCACATAATGTCTGTGGAGGCTGTCAGATCCCCTAGAACTGGAGTTACAGTTGTGAACCTCTTGATGTGGGTACTGGGATCTAAATTCAGGTCCTCATGGTAGCAGCAGCAAATACTCTTAGCTGCTGAGCTCTTTCTAGCCCCCTCTTTTACTAATTTTAAAATGCCAGTGAAACTTATATGTTATGTTAGCCTAGGTGATATGTTAATAGTTATTTTCCAAGATAGAAGAAAACTGAGTGAGAAAAGTAGCTGTTGCTTTTTAATTTTTAATTTAATGTAGTTTAATAGAAGATAACTACTTCTACATGAATGTAGTCTGTTGTACTGTGTTCTGGGTGAAGTATGTGAAGATGAAAAATTTACACAAATATGTAGCTGGGAAAGGGTAGTTTTTCAGATGATTTTAAATATTTTAAATATTATTCTAGTATTTGACAGGCTTTTAAGATTTATTAAAAAAAAAAAAAACTATGTGTATGTGAGCCATCAGAAGTTTATGTCCATCATGTATACCTGCAGAAGTCTATAGATTCCAGAAGAGGTCATCCCCTGGAACTGGAATTATAGGCAGTTGTGAGTCACCATGTGGGTCCTGGGAACTGAACCGACATCTTCCGCAAGAGCAGTTAGTGATCATAACAGTTGAGCCTAGGTATTAGTTTTTTAAGGGAACCAGAAATCAGATATGAATAGTGAGTGCATCAGTGACTTTTTCACACTTGAGTGTATTAAAATCTATTCTCCTGTTATACATTTTGATTATTTCTTTTATTTATATATTTTTTTGGTGCTAGGGATTGGATCGAAGACCATGTGCATGCTAGGTAACTCTTCTACCATTGAGCTATATCCCTAGCTGTCATTTTTTTGACCTTTTATTTTGAGATAAAGTCTGTTACCCAAGTTGGCCTTGAATTCACTCTGTAGTTTAGGCAGCCCTTGAAATTAAGAACTTCTGCTTTAGTCTCCTGAGTAGCTGGGAATATAGGCCTGTGGCACCATGCCTAGCATCCATACATATAAAATCATGTGTGCTCATTTTGGAAAATGCTGGCACACTGAATTAGGTTTATCTTCTGTCTTGGTTGTGAGCCTAGCCTTTAATGGCTAAGCCATCTCTCCAGCTCAGATTTATCTTCTAAATGTGACATGTTTCATCATAAATCATATTCACACATTGTATAGATTCTGGAAAATTCTCATGAATTAAAAATAAAAAGGCAGCTGGGCGGTGGTGGCGCACACCTTTAATCCCAGCACTTGGGAGGCAGAGCCAGGCGGATCTCTGTGAGTTCGAGGCCAGCCTGGGCTACCAAGTGAGTCCCAGGAAAGGTGCAAAGCTACACAGAGAAACCCTGTCTCAAAAAAAAAACAAAACCCCAAAAAACAAAAATAAAAATAAAAAGGCATAGTACCTTTATACTACTGTGAAAATTAATATTGACCTACCAAGATCCCTGGTAGGGTTTTGAGGGCCTTTGAAGGGTACTTGGACTACACTTGGAAAACCACAGATTTAGACAAATTGACCAGATTTACTATAATAAATAGATCTAGATGTTACTGTGAAATGGATGTAAACCTTAATCTTAGAAACCATCTTATTACTTGATACACAGAACAGTTTAATTTTGAAATGTGAATTGACCATTACATATTTGAATGTTTTTTATAGATAAGATATTGTATTATTACTACTTAGAGATAGGAATTATGAAAAAGTATTTCCTTATTGTCAGTTTCTAGTCTAGTTGGTGAGAGAAGGTATATAATATTTGGAGAAGATGACTGTTGTAGTGTTCTCTGTTGTGTGACCTACAAGAAGAGAAAGAAGGCAGTTGTCCTGATTCTAGTTAGATTAGACAGGAAGACTCATAGAATTAGAGTAGTCTTGCAAAGTTAAGTTGTAATTTACATTTGTACTGTCTTTGCTATTCTATTTTTAAAAAGATTTGTATAGTTTATTTCTAGTATATTTTAAAAAATTAATTAACTTTTTTGAGACAGGATCTCACCATGTTACTTTGGCTGGTTTGTTTGGAATTCACTATGCAGACCAGGCTGGCCTCCTGCCTCTGCGTCCTGAGTGCTGAGGTTAAAGGTATGCATCACCACACTTGTCTTATTTCTAGTGTTTTCAGAGGTTTTTTTATTTTTTTTTAATTTTTTGCCTTTTCAAAACCTTAACCTTAGCATATAACATTGATATTCTATATACGGGAGAGAAAGATTAAGATCACATGGGTATGAATTTATATATATGTATATATTAAAATATATAGTCTTGCCAGGCAGTGGTAGCACATGTCTTTAATCCCAGCACTTGGGAGGCAGATGCAGGTGGATCTCTGAGTTTGAGGACAGCCAGGACTACACAAAGAAGAAATTTTGTCTTGAAAAACCAAATATATGTGTATATTCTCATTACAGTAGGATTAAAATACTCAGATTTTTCTTTGGTGGGAAGAAATACACAGAATAAACATCTTCATGCTAACATTTTCCTTTGTAGAAACTGTGTTCTAATGCTTTGTAAGATACCTTGTGCTTACATGTTTCCTTACTGAATTGTTAAAAGGATTAAAAAATGTTGTAAAGTGCCTATGTTGTGTGACAATACTTTTCCTGAAGGGACACACATATATGTCTACTCACCTCAGATGGGGATCCCAAAATAGACCAAAGTACAGATACCACCCAAGTCCAGCTTGGTAAACCAATAAGTGTTTATTATGGTTACTTACAGGAATGTGGGTGAGGGGTCCCTTACAGGAGCAGAAATGACTCACAGACAGCTGCATCACCAATGCCCACCTGTGCACAGGTGACAGCTCACAAAGTTGGAGCACATTGTACAGCTTGCAGGCAGCTCAACAGGTTGAAGAGTGTCCTTCCTAAGTGACCGGTCTACACCTCTTCCCGGCAGCTCAGCTGGTTTCTGCTATTCCTAGACAGCTGCTCTGGTCTCAGTCTTCTTTGCAGCCCAACTTCCTTGGCTGAGAGGTTTTCTCAGCTTCTATTACTTACTCTGGTAGGGAGGGGGCCTAGTGAATCTGGTCAGTTTCAGAGAGTTTGTGAAGCTATTTTGAGTTGTTTACTTTTCCTGTTTAAAGAGCTTCCTTGCAGGATGGAATGTTTCAATCTTGGAGGTTGATTAAAAAACAGCTTGGCTTTAGAGCTACTCTAAAGATTTTTTTTTTATTATGTATACAGTGTTCTGCCTGTATGTATGCTTGCCTGCAGGTCAAAAGAGGGCGCCAGATCTCATTACAAATGGTTGTGAGCCACCATGTGGTTCCTGGGAATTGAACTCAGGACCTCTGGAAGAACAACCAGTGTTTTTAACTGATGAGCCATCTCTCCGGCCCCAGCCTGGCATTAGAAAACACTCACATAGAAGCTGTTATTTTCTGGCTCAGTATTACCTCTTAATATACTATTTATACAAGACATGAAGGCTTCTTAATGTTTTGGATAGCCTGATTTTTCTGTTCAACATAATAATGGAACTTTTCTTGCCTCTGTGGGATGTTGTTACTATGTTTAGGCACTGTGCTACCTGCTTCATGTACATTGCATCTCTAAAGCATCATAATCTCACCGTGAAGTGACAAATAGTTTCTATTTGCCAGGAGGTGGGTAGCAACGCCTTTAATTCCAGCATTGGGGAGGCAGAGGCAGGTGGATCTCTGAGTTTGAGGCCCTCCTGGTCTACAAAGTGAGTTCCAGGAAAGGCTCCAAAGCTACAAAGAGAAACTTTGTCTGGAAAAAACCAAAAACCAAACAAACAAAAGTTTCTGTTTAATAATGACAACACTGAGTTGTGGAATGGTTAGCTGTCCAAGGTACTTCAGACAAAGAACAACAAAAGTAGAGCTGGGAATTAAACCTATTCTGCTCTGTTTTTAGGGTAATCTTTTATCTTTCCACTTAGGCAGTACACTGAAGGAACTATTTGGATTATAATGGAATTTTTATGGGTTATCTGTATGTTGGGAGATGTTGGATGGTTATTCTCCCTTTTTAAAATACCAATTGATACCTAGATTCCAAAGCTGATTTTCTTTACAGCTGTCTGTCTGTCTGTCTATCTATCTATCTATCTATCTATCTATCTATCTATCTATCTAATTGACCGATCGTGCACATGTGTGGAAGTCAGAGGACAACTTTTGGTAGTTGATTCTCTTTCCACTATGTAGGTCTCTGATTGAACTTAAAGTTGTCATGTCTGACAGTATATGTATCTACTGAGCCATCTCATTGGCTCCTAACACTGACTTTAAAAAAAGTTACCGAAGCACTTAATTACTTGCTTGATAAAATTGTGGTAAAATAGTAATGTTAAAAAATTTGAGATCTCTTTTCAAAAATGATGCATTTGTAGGCTTTTACAGATGGTTTTAGGCCAAGCATTGGCTTACTTAAGCCATCTAGTAACATTGCCTCTCGATTGAATAATATGGTTATAGTCATGGTTGAAAGACTATTGTGGCTTAGAAAGCTTGAGGAAGAAATTCATTTGTACTGGCAGTCAGCCAATATTTTATAAGCTACGCTTTTCCTTAGAAAAACTGGTGGTTTGTAGCCCCATAATTTGTGGTTTTTCTGTACTTGTAAGAAGATCACGCATTTAAAAATGACCTTATCACTTCAATATTTTAATCGACATGTAACTGTCAGATTTTTGTTATGTTATAGCATTTATTTAAATTTCCTGGGCTGACAATCTCAATAATTTATGTAGCATGATTAGATCCCCCCATTACAAACAAACTTAAAAATTAAAAACACTTTCAGTAAGTCACAAGCACAGTTAAAGGCAAGAGGATGTGTCTGTGTTGCCTGTTAAAATCCTTGTAGAATCCATGAGATTTCATTATTTACCCACTGCTCCCTGGATGTGTTGAATTAAGTTTTGGTATGTGGTTTGTTTAGGTTTGTTCAGTGTTCTGCTATTTTTTAATTTTGTTTTTCCCCAGAGACAGTGTGTCCTTCATTAGTGCTGGTTGTCCTGGAACTTGCTCTGTCGACCAAGCTGGCTTCAAACTCAGAGATCTACCTGTCTCTGCCTCCCAAGTGCTGGGAGTGCCACTACCTCCTGGCCTGTTTTCCATGCTGCCACTGTTGTTTTTCCCATGCAGATGAAAAAGAACACTGTACTTGAAATGCTTCCTTTTGTACTTTATGGTAATGGTTTGTGTGTGGGTTGTTAAATTTGTGAGATTATTCACAGATTAGTGAGAACATAAGTCTTTTTGATTTTAGGTTAATATTAAATGGGGTATAATATCCTTCCTGCTTGAAAGATTTTGATAAGCCAAAGTAATAGTTCCATTTTTATGTCCATAGAAGATTCTCCCTGCCTCCTTTCTCTTTCCTCTCTCTCCACCTCTCTCCAGTATTGCGTAGGCTGACCTCCTGGGCCCAGCTCATCATTTCTCATCCTCTCAAGTAACCAATAAAGGCAAGTACTTTAAGTATCTGGCTCAGGGTTTGCTTAAAAAGTATTCTGTACTCTGCAGCTCTGGAGTCTACTCACTCTCACTCATAGATTGGAATTACCTGAGAGTTTGGAAAACCATAGATGCTTAAGTTTTTTTCTTAAGTGATTCTAATTTAATTGATCTGATATGGTGCCTAAGTCCTTATAGAGTTTTAGTAGTCCCAATATGCACCTGAGGCTAAGAATCAGTGTTCTAGAAGTTTATCAGTCCATTCAAAGGGGAAATACAAAACTTTTAACTTTGAGATTAGCATCTCATGCTATTATGTAAAAAATAATAAATCCATATTTGTAATGTTTCAAGAATGTTACATAAATGGAATCCTTTGTCTCTCATCCTGTGGGTCTTGATCCTTTTGGTCAAACATCAGATATCAAATATCCTGCATATCATATTCATATTACAATTCATAACTGTAGCAAAATTACAGTTATGAACTGTCAATGAAATGATTCTATGGTTGGGAGTCACCACAACATGAAGAGTTGTATTAAAGGGTCACAGTGTTGGGAAGGTTGAGAACTGCTGCTTTAGTATGTCAGCTTTTAAGATTATCCTTTTTTTTTTTTTTTTTTAACTCGATGTAATTCCCTTAAGATTCATACAAGTTGTATGATGTGTTAGTAGCTAAGTAGTTTTCCATGTAGGTAGATATGTATCACAATTTTTTTAATCATTCACCTGTTGGAGAATGTTTGGGCTGTTTCCAGTTTGGCTACTACTAATAAAGTTGCTGTTTGAACATGCCTTTGTATAGCCGTAATTTTCTATGTCTCTGGAGTAAATGTTAGTGCAGGTGCTGAATTGTTGGATGAAAGTATTGTTGGTTCCGTAAGGCACTTCTGTATCTTTTCAAGTCTGTTTTTTTGTTTGTTTTTCAAGACAGTTTCTCTGTGATGTCCTTGTTTTGTAGACTAAATTGGCCTCAAACTCAGAGATTCATTTGCTTCTGCCTCCTGAGTGCTGGGATTAAAGGCGTCCATCTTGTTGTATTTTTAAATATGTTCACCACCACTGTGTAAATGATCCAGTCTTTTCACATTTTCACACATATTTGCTTGCCATTAACATTTTAACAGAAAAATTGATAGTTTTTAAAGAGCAGTTTTGCTAATTTTCTAGTTGGATTGCCTCTTTTACTGTTTCATTTTGAGAATTAAAAAAATATATATATTCTAGTGAAAAATCCTCTATTAGGTTTGAGGTTTGGAATTTTCTCCCAGCCTGTAGCTTGTCTCTTGATCTTAAACACAGGCTATAATCTCTATGAGGGTATCTGTGAGAGACTTCCCTGTCAGGGTCTTGATTCTCAAGTTAAACAAGTCTACTAGCGCCGGGCGGTGGTGGCACACACCTTTAATCCCAGCACTCAGGAGGCAGAGGCAGGCGGATCTCTGTGAGTTCCAGGCCAGCCTGGGCTACAGAGTGAGATCCAGGATAGGCTCCAAAGCTACACAGAGAAACCCTGTCTAGAAAAACAAACAAACAAACAAACAACCCAACCAAACAAAAAAAAAAAGTCTGCTAGCTGTGTGTTCTAAGGATTTTTTTGGTTTTTTGTTTTTCCCCTAAAAATGAAAAAAAGAGGTTTATAATTTTACTTTTTAGTCTATGCTGCATTTTGAGGTGTTTTTTTTTTTTTTTTTTTTTTTTTAAAATAAAGTGTAGGGTATAGGTTGAAGTTTCTTTTTGGTCTTACAGATACCTAGTTCCTTCAGCTTCATTTTTTTTGAAAAAGCTATCCTTCCTCCACTGAATTGCTTTTATACTTTTGCAAAAAATTGTTTCAGTATGCTTTGTGTATCTGTGTCTGGGTTCTCTTTATGTTTGTCACTTTTAATACTGTGTAATCTTTGTTACTAAAGCCATACAATAATGCTTAAATGGGGTGGAGTGTTCCATTTTGTTCTTTTTCTAAACTGTTTTAGCTATTCTAATAGTCTATCCATCTGTCTGTCTGTCCGGCTGTCCATCTATCCATCCATCCATCCATGTACATAAAAAACATGTTGGGAATTTCCGTAAATTTATAGATAATTTTGGAGAGAATTGACATTTTTACTGTGGGTCCCTTTGGCATTGGATTTTGACAGATTGGTATGAAGTTAGGAAGTAGTTCTGTAGACAGTACTCAAATTGCTAAAAGTGTATTGATTTTTATATGTATATATATATGTATAGTTAGTAAAACATTAAACTTTTAAAAGCTTCCAATAAAGAGCATTAATACAATAATGGAAGTAGAAGCAATTATTCACTTTGTATCCTTAAGAGTTCTGTCATGGGACAGACACTGTTCAAGGCACTAGAATACAGTGGTGAACAAGATAGACATAGTTCCTCCTGTTAATGACCTTATGTTCCAGTGGAGTTAAAGGCAGCAGAGCCCAATAAATTTATTTGTTTATTTATTTATTTATTTATTTATTTATTTATTTATTTATTTATTTATTTATTTATTTATTTGAGACAGGGTTTCTCTGTGTAGTCCTGGCTGTCTTGGAATTCACTCTGTAGACCAAGCTGGCCTCCAACCCAGAGATCTGCCTGCTTTAGCCTCCAGAATGCTGGGATTAAAGGTGTGTGCCACCACTGCCTAGCTTGCCTTGAGGTTTTATGAAGTCTGTCCTGTCCTCGTTTCCTGCTCTTTCTCTGCTTCTGAACTGCTGATGCCCTACTCTTGCAGGCCTCACACTCCTGCTGCCATGCCTTCCTTGCTGTGATGGACTGTATCCCTTTTGGAACTGTGACCCAAATAAACCCCCTCTCCCATAAATTGTTTTTGTCACAATATTTTGTTACACCAGCAGTTAAGATAGTTACTGTGCTTGTGGCAAAAGTCATGGAAAGATAGGATATAGAAAACCAAAATTTTAAGTACCTTCTGGAAATGGAAGGGAATTTTGTGATCAGCATTGATTGGTAATGCTAACCAGGAGGAGAACAAATGAGAGTGAAAAAGTGATTTGTTAGAAAATAGGCTAGTGATACTTGCTTCATAAAGTCACATCCTCTGGGGTTTCTGTTTGTTCCTCCCCCAATTCATTGACTTGATAATAATAAGGAAAATGGAGGGCTCTTTAGATTTTGGCGCGGCTTGAAAACAGTAATTAGGGTGTGTATGTGTGTATGTGTGTGTATGTACATACGTGTGGAGGTCAAGGGGCTTCCTTTATTCTTATTTTTTGGGACAGTCTCTTAATCTGGAACTCATTGTTTCAGCTAAACTGGCTGCCTCCACTCCAAGGTGGGGGTTATAGAAATGTGCCATCACTCTTGTTTTTTTATGTGACTGCTGGGGAGCTGAACTTGGATCCTTAAGCCTGTGTGGCAGGCACTTTCATTGACTGATTCACCTTCACAGCCCCTAGTTAGGATCCCTGCCCCCCCAAGACAGTGTTTCTCTGTGTAGCCCTGGCTGCCCTGACCTCAAACTCAGATTTGCCTGCCTCTGCCTCTCAAGTACTGGGATTAAAGGCATGTGCCACCACTGTCCATTTTAGGATTTTAATATTTAACCACATAGGACTGAATGGAGTAGTACATACTTGTAATCCCCGCTCTTGTGGGATTGAGACAGGAAGAATTGAAATTTCAAAGCTAGCTTGAGGTCAACTTGGGCCACGTAGTGAGTTCAAGAAGAGCCTGGCTTATCTGGTGAGACCTCATCTCAAAAAATAAAAAATGGACTGGAGGGAGACACTGCTCATTTGCTGCTCTTACAGAGAACCTGGGTTTGTTCCCACAACCCAAATGGTGACTCACAACCATTGATAATTCTAATTCCAGGGAATCTGACACCCTCTTCTGATCACAGGTACCAGGCATGCATGTGGTGCACATGTATTACATGCAGGCAAAACACTCCTATACATAAATAAATCTTAAAAAAAGTTAAAAAACAAAACAAAGAAGCATTATGATATAGTGTTGTATATATAACTCTGGGTCTAGCATATTGCTGAATTTGGGGTAGACAACTGGAGTAAAGGTGTGTAGGCCTTACTTTCATTGAACTTTTGTGTAAAGAGAAGTCCAAAAGAAGAATTGGAGAGGATTTTTGTGAGGTGTCAGTTTTGAAGAATAAGCAGGACTCAAGTAGAGAGAGGAGAAGAGTAAATCTGAGCAAGAAAATAAAGCTGGAAATAAAATGGGCTTTGGTTAGAAGATCTTATTTGAATCAGGACAATCCTTTACTAGCTCAGTGACCTTAGATGTTCCTTGGAGTCCTTGATGGTTTCTTGGCCTTTCTTTGTAGAAAAGATTTATTTGCATGTAAATAAGTGTTTTGCCTGCATGTATGTATATTCAACCATATGTATGTCTGATGTCTGAAAAGGTTATTGGGTAATTTATTAAAATATTTAATAATTTGGATAATTAATAATCACATTTATGATTTTTTTTAAAAAGTAATTTGTGCATGGTTTCTGGTTCACTGCTAGGCATGTAGGTGTTATTATTTTACTCCTGTTAAAAGAATGGTGTACCAGAAAGAGATGTCATTGCCTTTCAGGAGTCTTTGATCTCAATTATAAGCCACATTCCCAAGACATATGCTGTTATAAAATGTAAGATGTATGCTATTGTGCCTAAGTTTGTGATACAAATACAAATACAAGTCAAGTCAGAATACTTATGTATCAGTGAGATTAAGTGTAACCCAGGAAAAACATGACAGTGGCTCCATATTAAGAAAATGTTTATGGCAGAAAAGCATAAATATGACTGCCACTGCTGCAGAAACTTTAGTATGTATGTATGTATATATGTATGCATGCATGCATGTATTTATTTATTTATTGAGGGCAAGGTCTCTTGGCTGGCCTAGAACTCAGAGATATCTGCCTCTGCCTCTCCAGTGCTGGGGTCAGAGGTGCATGCTACCATTATAGGCTTTTGTTTAAATAAAAAAAAAATTGTGTCTTGAGTGTTTGGTCTATATGTGTATCTATGTATCACTTGGATGTCTGGTGCACAAGAAGGCCAGAATAGGTATTCAGTCCCCTAGAATGGAGTTATAGATGGTTGTGAACCACCATGTGGGTGCTGGTAGTTGGATCCAGGTAGGTTCTTTAGAAGAGCAGCCAGTGCTTGCTTGCTTGCTTGCTTGCTTCTCCCTCCCTCCCTCCCACCTTCCTTCCCTCTCTCCCTCCCCCTCCCTCCCTCCCCTTTCCTTCCCTACCTTCCCTTTCCTTCCCCTCCTTTCTTTGAGATAGGGTCTTTATGTAGCCCTGGCTCACCTGGAACTTGAAGTGTAGAACAGGCTTACCTTGAACTCATAGAGATTCTGCCTCTGAGTGTACTCCTGGCCTGCAGCCAGTGTTCTTAACAGGTGAAGAGTCTCTCCAGCCTTGCTGGGGAATTTTTTTTTTTTTTTTTTTTTTGAGACAGAGTTTCTCTGTGTAGCTTTGGAGCCTGTCCTAGAACTCACTCTGTAGACCAGGCTGGCCTTGAGCTCACAAAGATCCTCCTGCCTCTACCTCCTGAGTGCTGGGTTTAAAGGTGTGTGCCACCACCACCCGGCTGCTGGGAAAATTTTACTAACATTTAAAGAGTCTCATTCTGAAACCTGTAGTATTTTAAGCCTGAACTTAGTGAACTTGTACCTGATTTCTAGATGATAATATGTAGAATTTATTTTGGGGTTACTTTAACTTATAAATCACATTATTTATTTATTTACCTGTGTGTGTGTGTGTGTGTGTGTGTGTGTGTGTGTGTGTGTGTTTGTGCGTATGGTGTTTGTTCCTTCAGAGGAAAACCTATGGCAAGTTGGTTCTTCACTATATGTGTTCTGAGGATCAAACTCTAGGTTATCAGGGTTGGTGGTAAGGCATTTGTTCTCTGGAGTATGGCAGTTTTAATTATCAACTTGACAGAAGCAGAATCTTAGTGAGGGATCATCTACCTTGCTTGGGTTGGCCTGTGAGTATGTTTGTGGATTAAGTTAATTGATGTGAGAAGATTCAGCCCACTGGCATCATTCCCTAGCCAAGGGGTTACTGAATTGTTCCAGTAGAGAAATTGGGCTGAGCCCAAGCAAGCAAGTGAGCATACATGTGTTCATTTCTCCCTCTCTTCTGTGCATGTGGTATGATTAGCTTGCTTCAGACTCAACCTGGAATTGTAAGTTGTTTTATTACAGCAAAAGAAATCAAGCTAAGACAGAGTGTGTATATGGTGGTGGTTGTGGGTCCCCCCCCCCAAAGTGAGTTGTTTTTGTGACAGACTTTAATGTCTGCTGTGGCTTTCCTGTTGTATATGTGTAAATTAATGAAGCTCTGATTTTATGTATTAAAATTTATTGGACAGGGGCTGGAGAGATGGCTCAGCCGTTAAAGGCTAGGCTCACAACCAAAAATATAAAATTTATTGGACAGGTAGTTTCACATCTTTAGATTAATTGGATTTCAGCTTTTTTTAAAATTTTTTCCTCCCTAGACAGGGTTTCTTGGCGTAGCTCTGACTGTCCTGAACTCACTCTGTAGACCAGGCTGGCCTCCAACTCAGAGATCCACCTGTCTCCACCTCAAGTGCTGGGATTAAAGTATGCGCCACTCCACTCCCCCATCCCCAGCTCTTTTTTTTTTTTTTTTTTCTTTGAGACAGGGTTTCTCTGTATAGCTTTGGAGCCTGTCCTGGATCTCACTTTGTAGACCAGGCTGGCCTCGAACTCACAGAGATCCTCCTGGCTCTGCCTTCTGAGTGCTGGGATTAAAGGATTATTATTTTTTTTTAAATCATGTGCATATGAGTAATGCTAGGGTAATTTTTTTCTCTCGAAAATCAGCTCTATCATTTCTATACAGTCAATACTGAAATTTTTTTTTTTGTACAATTCTGTTGGTGGCTATGGTGATTTTATTAAATAACCAGAACCTAGGTTATGCTTCTTTTATGTAGCTGTCTGATGTTACTGGCAATTGGATAGATGGCTTTTGGTTTGTCTGTAGGGGAATCTTCATATACTTGTATATCTCCTAGAACATGTCACATCACACTAGGTCAAAGAGAATTGGTGTTAGTCCTTCTGATCATACTTTCTTTTGGGACCACCAGCTCCCCAATAATGACACCAAAACTTACTATTAATTATGAGAGGTTGGCCTTTGGCTTAGGCTTGTTCCCAACTTGCTCCTATAACTTAAATTAACAGATTCTATTAATCTATGTTTCTTTCTTTCTTTTAACCTCTTTTCCATTAATGTACCTCTGACTGACTCAGTGTTTCACTGGTGTCTCCTTCCTGTGCCAGATTCTAATCTTGAGTTCCTCTATGCCTGGAAGTCCTGCCTAACCTCTTCTGCCTAGCTATTGGCCATTCTGCTTTTTATTACACCAATCATAACGACACATCTTCACACAGTGTACAAATAGCCTGCATCAGAGAATATATGGAAGTATTTTAGTGCTTCACTGATAGATGATTAGCTTTGTGAAATTGTGCAGGATCATGGTAGACTTTATAATTTTAATAAGAACAGCCTTACATTTACTGAATGTTGTGTACCATGCATTCTGCTGAGTAGCTTTAAATCATGGCAATACCTAATTTTATTTTTAAAATTTAAACATAGCAGCTCCGTGAAGTGTGAGTACTGCTTTTATTTTTCTTCCTCTTTAGAGGTGATTGCAGAAGTTACATTTCTAAAGTTACACAGTTAGCAAGGCAGGGATTTGAACCTAAGTTGTCTGACTTCAGAGCCTGTTTACTTTTTTTACCACTATGCTTTATTTAATTTCTCCTCAAATAATGCCTTTTTGGGAAACTGTAATCAAGGGAATTTTTTCTTTTATGTGTCCCTGTATGAGAACATTAGAAACCCGCTTTTGTTTGGGATTCTGTAATTGTATTCTTCTTACACTTGTTGCCTGTTTTATTAAATAGACTGGAAAATACAGTGAGTAGACTCCCAGATTTCAATGAATAGTAGTACAGGGAAGGTGTTTTACATTAGCACATGGCTCTCCTTTATAAAGGCATTTCGGGACCTAAGTGAATGGGGATTCTATCTTCAGTCCATTCCTCCAAGGTTTTTCTTACTGGAAATGTGGGACAAGAAATTTCCTTTTAAGCATGTGAAGTGACCATTGCACAGCATCCCTTCTAATTTTTTTTTGTTTTTTGATATAATTCTTTAGATATGTCAGCTAATGAAATACTTATACTCAAAGAGAATTGTTGTTAGTCCTTCTGGTCAGACTTTCTTTTGGGACCACCAGCTTCTTATACTCAAAGAAGTAATACTTTGTAATAAAGCCTTGCTTCTAGGAGATAAAGTGACACATAAACTAAGTAAAGGAAATAATTATAAAAATAAATTAGGAAATAAAACTAGAACAGTTATGCTTTCTTTTAGTAAATGTCTCTCTTCTCTTCCTCTCTTGTTCGAGACAGTTTCTTTCTCACACTGTTGCCCAAGATGACCTGGAACTTACAGTGTAGCTCAGGCTGACCTTGAACTCTAGATGATCTTCCCAAGTTCTGGTTTACAGTTAGTATATTTCTTGTGAAATATGGTGTTTATCTAGATAGTTTCAACTTTGTGTAAGAAGCCAAGACATACTCTGCATTTTTTTTTTTTTAAATTGGAGACAGGGCTTGGCTGTGTAGATCAAGCTGGCTTTAAACTCACAGAGATGCACCTGCCTCTGCCTCCCAAGTGCCACAATTAAAGTTGTGTGCCAGCATGTCCAGCTTTTTAATTTTTTTTTTTTTTTTGAGACTGTGTCTATGTAGTCCAGGTTGGTTTGAACTAGTGATCTTCTTGGCTCAGCCTTTTGGGTTCTTAAGTAATGGCATTTACCACCACATCCAAGATTTTCCTTAGTATTAAAGTGTTGTGAGTGGTGCTGCAGAGTTTTTGGTAACTTGAGTTAGGTATTAGAAGCTGTGGGCTGTTGCAGAATATTATTTGTATAGGTGGATTATTAATGAGAAAATAGGAGCTGGAGAGAGAGCTCAGAGGTTAAGAGCACTGGCTGCTCTTCCAGAGGTCCTGAGTTCAATTTCCAGCAACCACATGGTGGCTCACAACCATCTGTAATGAGACCTGGCACCCTCTTCAGGCAGAACACTGTGTACATACTAAATAAATAAATAAATAAATAAATAAATAAATAAATAAATAAATAAATTGAGAGAATGAAAATAGTGTGGAAACTTCAGGCTATCCCCTACTCCTTTTTGAGACAGTGCCTCACTATGCAGCCATAGCTGTCCTGGAACTCACTATGTAATGTAGACCAACTGGCCCTGAACTCAGAGATCCACCTGCCTCTGTCTCCTGAGTACTGGGGTTAAAGATGTGTGCCACCATGCCTGGATATCTCCATTTTAACATACCAAATTTTATAGGCCTATTCTTTTTTTCCTTTTTAAATTTTTGGATTACTTTTCTTGGGACTCTTGTTAGAGATTTTTTTTTTTTTAAAGATTTATTTTTATTTTATGTGCATTGGTATTTTGCCTGCATGTACTGGAGTTACAGCCATGAGCTGCCATGTGGGTGCTGGGAATTGAACTTAGGTCCTCTGGAAGAGCAGCCAGTGCTCTTAACCACTGAGTCATCTCTCTAGCCCCTTGTTAGAGATTCTTTTCCTTAATTTATTTCAGAAAAGATGACTTTAGTGTAGCTAAATTTTACTAGAATCATTATTTTATTTTTCTTTACAATAAAATGCCCTTTAGCTATCCTTACAGTTTTAGTTTTGGTATAAATGAGAATAGATCAGACAGACAAATACCATATTCCTTCCCCCTGCCCATATGTTCTCCAAGATCAAATTCAGGGCCTTGTGCATGCTAGACAAGGGCCCTGCTATAGCCAAATCCACAAGTACTGTTCTTTTTGTACCTGGTTTATGACCTATAATCTTTTAGAGTAACAGTGTACTCTATTGAAGATATAGTTAATTTTTGGTTGATAGGTTTTCAATAAATTTTTAGTAATTTATATCATAAATTCCCTGAAGCTTGATTGAGGTCTATATCATTCAGGTTAGCATTCTTTGGATGGTTTTGCAAGAATATAGTTACCTAGTGTCTTAGTTAGGGTTTTTATTGCTGTGAAGAGACACCATGACTACAACAACTCTTAGAAAGGAAAATATTTAATTGGAGTGGTGGCTTACAGTTGCAGAGGTTAGTCCATTATCATTGTGGCAGACATGTAGGCAGACATGATGCTGGAGAAGGAGCTGAGATTTCTAGTTCTACATCTATAGATCCACAGGCAGCAGAAGCAATTGTATGCCACAGAGCTTAGTTTGTGCTTAGGAGACCTCAGAGCTTTTCTCTACAGTGACACACTTCCTCCAACAAGGCCACACCTACTCTAACAAAGCCACACTTCCTATAGGGGCCATTTTTTTTTTTTTTCAAACCATAACACTTAGCTTTCTGTAGCCTGTTATTTTAACATATGCATATTGAGTAAAAAGGAAAAGCTAGATTAAGGAAAAGTTAGTTACATGTAAATTTTGTCCTGCCATTGGCTAAGAATGGAAAATTCTGTTATTACCTCCTTATTTGCCTAAAATAACCTTTAAGTCGTTTAAATAAAGCTCAGCTATAATTAGTTACAAGACAGGTCATTTGAATCCTGGCCGTAATGTGATATCTGTATTTACCTGTATTAATAACATGAATGTCTAGTAAAAATAAGAATTAAGCCCTTAAACAGATGCAAAATACTGCCTAGATGAAGTACTCCATGTAATATTACTCCCCTGAGAAAAGGGGAGGAAGATGTTAAGTACATACTAGGGCAGACTAGGGAAATGGGTCAATGGACAAAGAGTATTTTACTCTGCAAGCATGAGGACCTGGGCTCCAATGCCCAGTCTCATGTCAAAAGGTGGACATGAATGTGTGTGCCAGCACTTGGGAGATGAAGGCAGGTGCATCCTGAGAGGTTGCTGGCCAGTCAGCCCAGGTGACATGCTGACCTTCCAGTTCAGTGAGAGAACTTGTCTGAAGGCAGTAAGACAGAGATAGAGTAGGGCACCCAATGTCCTGCACTGGCCTTTGCATGTACTTTACATGACTCACACATAGCGCCCCCCCCCCCCAAAAAAAAAAAAAAAAAAAAACGTAGATGAGGATGGGAAGGGCATGAGCCTGGGATTTGAGCAGTGTCACAAAGAAGTTACTTGGTAATCTTTGCTAAGAATCTTCACTCTCTAGAGGCTTATATTATTATTATTATTATTATTATTATTATTATTATTATTATTGAGAAGTGTTCTTGTTTTAGGCTTTTGACCAGTTTTAGAGTCTCTGGTTATGTCTGTTTGCTTTGTGAAGAAAGTTATTAGCATAAAGCATCAAGTTCTTTTTTTGTTGTGATGTTGACTGGTTATGATAATAGAAAACTGATTTAGATTTTTCTTTGTAAAACTAGTTTTAAGGGGTTGAGGATTTAGCTCAGTGGTAGAGCGCTTGCCTAGCAAGTGCAAGGCCCTGGGTTCGGTCCTCAGCTCTGAAACAAACAAACAAACAAACAAACAAACAAACAAAAAACTAGTTTTAAAGAGGAATGAAATTGAAAGTACTTTATTTTATATTTTAGTTGTACTTCACTGTTGTCTTTCTCTTTGTTTACTTGTTTGAGATATCCTCACTATGTAGCCCTGGCTGGCTTGGAATTTGCTATTTGGCACAAGTTGGCCTCAAACTCACTTGAACTTATCAAGATTTACCCAACCTCTGCCTCCTGTGTGCTGGGATTAAGCTATGCCTGTTTTATGGTTGTCACTTAAAAGAAGCAGGTAAACTAGAAAAATAGACTCAGCACTTTGAAAACTACTGCCTAAAGAAAGGAAGCAACTTAATTATACTAGTTGAATTTCTTTTGAGTTTCCACTGTAAGGCTAGGGCAACATATATAATCTGTTAGCCTGAGTGCATATATGTATAGAAACTAGTTCTATAAATAAGTCAGTGCAGTGTATTACTGCTATAATTCTCCCTGATTTTGTTATGAAAAATCTTAAGCATGCAGGAAACTGAAATAATTATAAATGTTATACAGTCAGTGCAACATCAATCCTAGTGCTAATATTTCCTTTTATTTACCTCACATTTTCTATCAGTATCTTTTTTGATGAATTCTTGTTTTCTGTTTTAGATTTATGTCTCAGTGTTTTGCCTCCGTGTGTGTGTGTGTGTGTGTGTGTGTGTGTGTGTGTGTGTGTGTGTATGTGCATCGCGTGCGTGCCTGTTGCTGATGGTTAAAAGAATGTGGTATATTCTCTGAAATTGGAGTTATCTATGGTTTTAAACAACCATGTGAGTCCCAGGAACTGAACCAGTGTCCTCTCCAAGAACAAGTGCTCTTACCCACTGAGCCATCTCTCCAATCCCTTATTTCATCATTCTTTTAATTAAAGAAAAATACCACCACCCAGCAAGATTCTTTTTCTTTTCATCTTACAATATAGTCCAGATCCAGGACAGGCACCAAAACAACACAGAGAAACCCTGTCTCTAACAAACAAACAAACAAACAAACAAACAAAAAACCACACACACAAACAAATCCAAACAAACAAACAAACAAACAAAATATAGTCCAGATTGTATAGCTCATCCTGGCCTTGAGTTTAAGATCATCTTGCCCCTTTCTTTTCAATGAGGAAAAGCTATGCATCATCACTAGGGACTTGTATTTCTTTCTTTTTAAATCACTAACACCTTCACTTCCATCCAACCTTGCCCCCTACTTCTCTAAAGACAATGAAGCATTATGTATCTATGCAGTTTTTGCCCTCATTATTCTTATTTTTTAATTATTTTTTTAACTGATTATTTGGGAATCTCACATCATGAACCCTGGTCATGCTCACCTCCCCATCTTCCCATGTCCACCCCTTTTCCCCTCTGACCTTTCCCTCCAAAAACTACCCCCCCAACAAGTTTTGTGTGATCCATATGTTCACCAGAGCATGGTCAAATTCCTAGTGGCCAGCCCCCAAGGGCGGATGAGTCTTCATTTGCATCTGTGTCAGAAGTCATCAGCTGAGGAGAGCCATTAGGTGGCCTGAGCAGACATTAACATTGCTTCAGGACACAGTCCTTATTATAGGCATCTGCATAGGCTTTGGTGGTAACATGGGCCACAGACATCAAGCAAGATCCTTGGCTGTATCACCACCACTGACCCACTCATGAATCTCAGCAGCTGCATGGATCATGAGCCTCAACATGGTCTCAGGTGGCTCCATAGGCCACTCACATCAGCATGGCTCTCCGAGGCAGCAAAGCCTGAGGAGGTCACCAAGGCATCAGGCAGGATCTCAGGCTTCATTTTGGCCTGGGCCAACAGCATAGACCACCAACACCTATGTGACATTGGGTGGTGTCATTGACCATGGTGGTCATTTGAGGAGGTCCAGTCCAGAAAGTGAGCCTTTCCTTAACTGTGGCCTCCATCATTGACCAGAGCCAGGGGAATCCTGAGACTGGGTGGCAGGTTAGGGGGCTGTGTCTGCATCTGCATAAGCTCCAGGCTGTTGTACACCATCCTGCCAACCCTACTGGGCAATGATAGCATGTGGACCTTAGTCCTCTGACCTGTCACCATTATCATGTCTCCAGTTCTCTCTCCCTAGTGCATGTACTGCTCCATTTATCTGCCTTTCTCACCTTTCCATCACATATTTGTTCATTGTAGTGGCCCTTGGTGGCTTTTGGCCACGTGGTACTGAGGGCCCTGGGCAGCACTTGGGTGACTTCTGGCCGTCCGCCCTCATTTTTAACCATAGAACTACTTGTGCTTTTATTAAATCAAATTCTTATGTACTACATGTTATCATCTCCTTCCAAATACTCAAGATAGTGGTGTAGGAATCCCTTTCTTCAACTTTCCTCTATGACCATGGTTTTGTTTTAAAACACATAAATGTAATTTTACTCATGTTAAATCAATTGACCTCATTTTAACTGCCAGATATCATTCTTTTTTTTTTTTTTTTTTTTTTTTTTACTGAAATGTAATCCATATGTGGTGGTTTGAATACGAATGTCTCATATATTTGAATGCTTGATCATTAGGGAATGGTGATACTTGAGAGGCTACTTGAGAGTGATTAGGTGTTGTGGCCTGTTGGAGCAAGTGCATCACTCTGGTATGTCAAGTGTGTAAAAAGCTCAAGTCAGGCCCAGGATCTCTCTCTTTTTGCTGCCTGAGGATCTGGTTGTAGAACTCTCAGCTACTATGTCTGCCTGCATGCCACCATCTCCCCACCCTGAGGATGATGGACTAAGCCTCTGAAACTATAAGCAAGCCCCAATTAATTGCTTTCCATTATTAGAGTTGCTGTGGTTATGGTGTCTCTTCACAGCAGAACACTAAGACATGATATAACAAAAAATTCAAGGGTATGATTCTGTGTTTTAATGTATTCTATCCTTGTACATCCATTCCACTGATTCTAGAACATTTTTATTATTCCTTAAAAAGCCCTGAACAATTTCTGTCGTTTTTTTCCCCCAGTCCCTGGAAATCACTGATCTACTTGCCACATCTATAAGGATTTACCTGTTCTGGACATTTTGTATAAGTGAGATAATGTAATACATGGTCTTTATGTCTAGTTTCTTTGCCTAATTATGTTTTTGTTTAATGTTCTTGTTGTACTGAAGGGGAAAGGATTAGTTCTGGCTTATGGTTCCATGGCAGTGAAGTCCATCATGGTGGGGAAGATAGTGCACAGGTGCAGGAAGCTGGCAGGTCTCATTGCATCCATGCAGAGTGAACAGAAGCGAGACCAGGCTATAAAACCTTAAGGCCTGCTTCCAGAACCTTCCCAAGCAGAGCCATTAGCTGGGGACCAAGTGTTCAGATATGATTTTATGAAGGACATTTTGTTACTTATTAAGTAGCGCTGTTTACAAGAGAAGCCATGAGGCACAACGAAGCCTACTATAAGAGTTTATTAAGGGGAAGGAACAGAAGGGGTGTGCATAGGCCTATGGAATGACCGTGCAGGAAGAGAGAGGAGAGGGAATAGATGAACCCGCTTTTATAGGTTCCCCCATACATGCACATATGGGCTTATGTAGCTATGCCATGCATGCACATAGATTGTGTGATCATGCTACGTGCAAATTACATGATCCTGACTAGCATCTTGCCTGGCTCCTGGACAGCGCTTGTGTGGTCGTGTAGCTGGGGAGTGGCTAGGAATTCTAACACATTTAACATTCAAACCATAGTGGTTTTCAAAGCTCATTCATACTATACCATGTTATTTAACCCTTTGTTATTTTTTATGGCCAGGTAATACTCCATTATATGGATACACCACATTTTGCTTACTTGGTCATTAGTTAATGAACATTAGATTTGTTTCCATATTATGGCTATTATGAAAAATATCTATACATGTATTTATTTTTGAGACAGGGTTTCTCTGTGTAGCCCTGGCTGTCTAGGAACTTACTCTAAACCAGGCTGGCCTCGAACTCAGAGATCCACTGCCTGACATTTTTTTAAAATGTATTTTAAAAATGCTTATGGATGTATACCTAGCAATAGAATTGCTCAGTCATGTAATATATTTGATGTTTTGAAGAACTGGCAGGCTGGTTTCCAAAAAAATGATTGCGTGATTTTATAGTCCCACTGGCAATATGACAGTGTATGACTACTTGAGATTTTCTTTATCTTGTTCTTAAGCCAGTTTGTATCAGGCTTTTTCTGCCTTTCAACTTAAAATGCCCTTGACAAGGTCATGAGTAGCACCAGCATGCCTACATTTATAGTCTGTTTTCAGTCTTCATTTAGTTTGATGTAAAAGTAGCAGTTGGTGGTTGAGTACTCTGATACCTCCTTAAGTACTCTTGGCTTTCAGGATGCTGTGTTGTCTATCTTCTGTCTTCTTTCCTACCCCTACATGTTATTGCCAAGTCCTTGTCAGTTTCTTTTTCCTTCCTTGTTTCTCACTTCTTTCATTTTAAAACCTTGAGAGCCTGTTGAGGACCTCATCTAGACTTTTGTGTCTTCCAGTACCATCTTCAAGTACTGTTTTTTCCCTAGCTTATAAGTTAGTACCTCTAGCTGAGATATCTCATCTGGAGAATACATTTATTCAGTCATTTAATTTATTCAAAGCACTTAATTCCACTAAGTCTTGGGCTTTTGAACTTTAAAAGTTACAACTTTCTAGTTTGAAAGGATAAGCATTGTACTGGGGACACACACATACATTTGAAAAATAAATTGGGTTTTCTCCTTATTTTGGAAGGGTGTTTTTTTTTTTTTTTTTTTTTAAGACAGGGTTTCTCTGTGTAGCTTTGGAGCCTTTCCTGGAGCTCGCTCTGTAGCCCAGGCTGGCCTCAAACTCACAGGATTCACCTGTCTCTGCCTCCGGAGTGCTGGGATTAAAGGCCTGCACCACCATCACCCGGCAGTTTGGAAGTTTTTAAGGTCTCCCCCCCCCCCCCCCCAAGACAGCGTTTCTCTGTGTAACTGTCCTGGCTGTCCTAGAACTCACTTTGTTCAACCAGGTTGCTCTTGAACTCAGAGATCCACCTGCCTTTGCCTCTCACTGCTGGGATTAAAGTCCTGTGCCACCACTACCTGGTATTAAGGTTGTTTTTTTCTTTTTTAAAGGTTGATTTATTCATTATCTACACAGCGCTCTGTATTGTATATATAGGGGTATCAGATATCATTATAGATGGTTGTGAGCTGCCTTGTGGTTGCTCAGAATTGCACTCAGGACCTCTTGAAAAACAGCCAATGCTCTTAACCTCTGAGCTCTCCAGTCCCAATGTTGTTTTTCTAAAAATTACTTGAGTTTTTTATTTGGGTTTTTTTGTTTGTTTGTTTTTTTGAAACAAGGTTTCTCTGTGTAGCTTAGGAGCCCTTTGCAAACAGCAACTGCTGAGCATTCTCCAACAGAACTTTGAATTATCACTTTGCCACTTTCTTACTTTTATGTGAGTAATTACTTTTTATTTTTTATTTTTTGAGTTTTGACTAGTCAAGAACTAGCAACCTTATCTCAGCCTCACAAGTATTGGGATTATTGGTGGATGTATTTCACCATGCCTGGCTATTGTGGGTAATTTAGTGGTTTTTTTTTTTTTTTTTTAAAGCTTTAGTTTTATTTATGTGTATTTGTTTTTCTGTTCATACCCTGGTGCCTATGGAGCCAGAAGAGGGCACCAGGTCCTCCAAAGCTGGAACAACAGGTAATTGTGAGCTTCCTGGTACGGTTATAGGAATTGAACCCTGGTAGGGTTAATGGGAGAACAGTTAGTGCTCTTAAAACCACTGAATCATCTCTCTAAATCCCAGCTATCCTTTTAAAAATCTCCAGGTTTGGGTCTGTGAATTGTAGTTTTGTGAAGATTAAATGAAGTAATGTATGCTGTATGTACAATAATGCCAGGAATACAGAAAACATTATTTAAAGTGTTTATACATAATCTGTTATTGTTATGTAGTTAAGTGCTTATTAATGTTCATCCCAGTGCCTAGAAAATGGGGGATTACAATTCTACTCACTAGCAGAATGTATATGGGATACACATTTTTAATCAGAGTTTATTTTCATATCTTTGTACCTGATTGGGAATGTAACACTGTTGAAGCTGTTTTAACTGTAAATAATGATGTGATTCACTTAGTGTCTGTTCATATCATAATTAAAATTGCATATTATATATCATTCCTAGTTCACATTTCATTTAATTCATTTTGTAGGTAAGTAACAATGAAGAAAACATTCCATGTTAAGAATCCGTAGTTAAAAAGAGAGGGAAGAAGTTACTATTGAATCTGTGATGAAGCAATGCATCATGGAAGGAGGCTCTAAAGATGACATAGGAAAAATACAGTAATTATTTTAGTTGATGAATTTAGAAATGTTATCTAAAGGTACTATTTAACCTCTTCAGGAAATTGTTTGCAACCTGAGGATGCTAACCAAGCTTCTTTCATAAGCGTGAAGAATAAAAATTGCCTCCTCTGTTAAAATTTTATGCCACAGGAAATAGTTTAAAGCCATTGAAGCATCAGGACTGACAAGCAAGAAATGCATTTAAATGAAGGTTCGTTAATCTTTTTTTCTTTGGGTTTTTCAAGACAGAGTTTCTTTGTGTAACCCTGACTGTCCTGGAACTCACTCTATAGACCAGGCTGGCCTTGAACTCACAGAGATCTACCTGCCTCTGCCTCCCAAGTGCTGGGATTAAAGGTGTGCACCACCACCATATGGCAAAGATTCATTAATCTTTACAAAGTTGAAATGCAAAGATGTGTCAGAGAAGCTAGTATAGACTTGCAATATTAAAGTGCCAGTGTCTTTAGATATTGCCAGTAAAGGACAGTGGAAAATAATTTAAGAATGGGCACTACTTATGCATTTATTTTACTGTTTGGAGAGTTCAGCATTAAATCAGATGCCTTTAGGGAAAATAACCTAACAAGTCGCTAATTGTAATTTGAAGTGTGCTTTAACATTTATCTGGCAACTGTTTATTAGGAGTCATGTAGATTTGCTTTGATGAGAATGATTTCATTAGATATTTTGCCTTTCAGTGGGATATAATGTGAATCCAGAGAATCAACACTTGGTGTTGTTTCTTAGATAATAGTATTTAGGTCAGTGGTTTTCAACCTTCCTAAAGCTTTGACCCTTTAATACAGTTCCTCATATTGTGGTGACCCTCAACCATAAAGTTATTTTCATTGTTACTTTATAACTGTAATTTTGCTACTGTTATGAATCATAATGTAAATATCTGATATGTGCCCCCTGTGTAAGGGTCGTACAACCCATTTTTTTTTTTGTGTGTGTGTTCTTTGTGTTTCTTATAGATTAGCAAACAAATATCTTTGTATATAGTCAGTTATTGTTGAAATATTGTGCCTTTTATTTCTGATATGCTTTCCTAGACTTCACTTGATCTTAATGAAGTTACACACACATGATGGAGTCTCTTAAAAGATATATTGTACTTAGAGAAAATAAGGGATATGAAAAACTGAACTTGCTAGAGATGACTTGAAACTTGACTGGTGGGATTATTTTTTCTTTCTCAGTGTCAACTGATACTTGACATTTTATATTTTATTCCCATGTGACACTTCTAAAAATTAGGGGCCTTTATACTGGAAAAACCAGTATGAACAAGTGACTGGGGCTGGTGAAATAGTTTAGAGGTAGAGCATTTACTTAGCAGATAAGAAGCATTTGGGTGAAGATCATTTCTTCATCCTTATGGTTTATTTACTCTGGCTACTTTTAATAAATGTTGAAATGTTCTTAAGAGTCTGATTCTCATTTTTAAGTCCAAGTTCTGTATCTGTAAACTTTTTCATTAGCTTCTTCATTTGCAGTTGACCTTTTCCATGTGTTGTGGTCATCATATGTTGCCTCCTTTTATAGTTTCTTCATCAGTCAGGTTCTCTTCATATAAATTCAGACAGCTTCTGAATGGCATGTAAGATTTAAACATACTGTTAGAAACTGCACTATTTAATACAGAGTATATGTCCAGTGTATTTTTAAGAGGAAAGGAAGATAAGATACAACATAAACTTGTTCTGTTACCATTATCATCCTCTGCCGCCTTGATCCTATGTCCTTTTGATAGGTGCCATCTGCCTTGCAGGGCCCAAGATAGCTCATCTTAGTTCTGATCACAAAACCCTTCCCACCCACCCCTTTTTTGCTTTGCCTGCCTCAGTCTCTCCTCTTTGTTCTTCTCCCACCTCCCTCCCTGTCTCCCCCCCCCACCCTCTTCCCCTTTGTGGTGCTGGATTGTTTGTATGTGATGGACAAGCTGTTTAACTGAGCTGTACTCCCTGCTGAAAACTTTTGAATAGAACATTCATGCACACTGTTAATCCTGAAATTCATCAGAAAAACTAGTTCTACCATTTTGGCCAAATTTAAGCAAGCTTTTATCAAAATTTTAAATACTGACCAAGATGGAATTTGGTCAGGACCACTATGTGGAAAATTTCCAGCTATGTGGCCCTGAGATGCCTGTTGGCAGGGCTTGTATGGATAAAACTCCATAGGCCACTGTACCCATGAGGTTTTGTTGTTATTTTTTCAAGAACTACAACTCTTAGAATCCCAGGAAGTTACCTGGTCTTCAGGCAGGTGGGGCTCACAGGTTAAGTTCAGGTCTAACATTCACCCCTGAAGTTTTATCCTGGGTCAAATCCTTGACTCTATGATGGGTACTGGTTTATATTTGGACCTAACAACCATTAGCTTAATGGTATCCAGAAAGGAATTACCATTCAGTTACTGTATCAGTGATGTAAGAGCCAATAGTAATTAGCAGAAGCAAAAGGGCTCACGGTCCTGTGATGGATATATTTTTGTTTTGCATAAAGCAGGCCAAGTGTCCTATCGTGGTAGAACCATTTTACTTAATGTATCTACCTGTTGATAAATTTGATCCCATTTTTTTCTTGTATATCAATTGGCATTATAGATTATAAGTAGCCATTTTGTCCCTAACATCAGGGAGTTTTCTTTTGACTTAGCCTTTTTTGGCCTGTTATGAGGAGAAGGACGATGTAACTTCTGTAACTACTTCCAGCTGAACTGGGGCATTGATTGTCAGGGCCCAGGAAGGCTGAAAGGCTAGTCAAAGGCTGAACAATGGGGCATTTATCAGAAGCATGTGATTAGTTGATCCAGGTGAAGGGACAGGGAGCAGTCACATTGGTTGGACTGGTTCATATCACTCAGCAGCTTGCAGTTTGCAGGTGTTCCCTGGATGGTGTCTGTCAGCCAGGTAGAAATTTGCTGAGATACAGACTAGGAGACAGAAGTTAAAATTCAGGAATTTTAAGTAAAACTTTATATTTGGAACTTTTTTGTTTGACCTGTTGACAGGTGAATCCAAGCCTTATGACTTTGATTCCTTGAAGCTTACATGAATTTTAGTTTATCAAAGGAGATAAAAGTTCTAGAGATATTAGCATTGCCATTGTATTGAAATCCACATTTAGAAAAAGCATAACAGGTGTCTGTAAAACAGCTGGGACAGATTTATACCTTGGTGTCATAGCAGAGGTTATGGCTTTGTGTTAAAAAGCATGAATATAGGTCAGGCAGTGGTGGCACACACCTTTAATCCCAGCACTTGGGAGGCAGAGCCAGGTAGATCTCTCTGAGTTCAACGCCAGTCTGGTCTACAGAGCAGGGTCCAGGACAGGCATCAAACCAACACAGAGAAACCCTGTCTTGGGGGGAAAAAAAAAAAAAAAACATGAACATTTTTCCTATGTCTAGAGAGCCTAATATATATTTAAGGCTAATGAAAAGCACCTAACAAACCCCAAGTATGAGGAACCCGTCCATCATCCAATTTTAGAACTTAGGGCCAGTATGTCTTGCGCATATTTTACTTTACTACTCAGTTATTTTAAAGAAAAAAAATTCAAGAAAAATCTCAGATCTTCATAAAATTTCATATGTAAAATACTTTGGTATGCATCTCTAAAAGATATGAACACCTCCCCCCAAAGAGACGCATATGATTTCATTTTTACTTTTTTAAAAAATTACTTATTTTTATTTTATGTACATTGGTATTTTGCCTGCATGTGGGTGTCAGATCCCCTAGAACTGGAATTACAGTTGTGAGCTGTTATATGGGTGCTGGGAGTTGAACTCAGGACCTCTGGAAGAGCAGTCAGTGCTCTTAACTGCTGAGCCGTCTCTCCAGCCCCTCATTTTTACTTTCTAGAAATCCAAAATGTTCAGGTTCTGAAATAATGTTCAGGTTTCCTCTGTTGTTTGTTTCTTAGTTTTTTTGGTAAAATGTTTAAAAATATGATTGTGTTGAAAAGTCATATTCTTTTAAGGAATAAGTTAAATCTGTTCCTATTAGATGTACTTAGAGAGTTGTCATTTATCATAGGATTGTGTTTAAAAAAACTGCCTAAAAAATAATCTGAGTGTAGTCTAACTTAAAAATGACATTTATTTATTGTAAATGTATGTGGGTGTGTGCGTGCATGTTAGCTCATGTCTGTGGAGGTCAGAAGGCAGCTCTGAGGAGTTGTTGCTGTCCTTCCACCCTACGTTCCAGAGATGGATCCATGTTGTCAGGCTGTCTGCAAACACCTTTACTTGCTGAGCCATCTTAGCATCCCACTCTGTAATTTTATAATGAAGGAGCTGAGACTCACGCAGAGAAGTTAGGTTTTGTTGACAGCAGACTAGCTCAGTCCTCAGATGTAACTAGAATGAAATCTGACCATAAATCTGTTGCTTTCATGTT
The DNA here is from genome assembly GCF_004664715.2 of Peromyscus leucopus. NCBI lineage: Eukaryota > Metazoa > Chordata > Mammalia > Rodentia > Cricetidae > Peromyscus > Peromyscus leucopus. The sequence continues at coordinate 1,942,822 of NC_051066.1, forward strand.
AATTAATTATGTAGACATCCATTTTTCTTTTGCTCATAATCTCTGTTAATGTTCTAAGTCTAATACTTAAGTTTGTTTTTCTTGTGGCTTTTCGCAGATTATCAGTAATATCAATCTTGTGATTTATGTCAGAATTTGTTTTAGAAGGAGTTTGTGAAAGGGCTGAACTACAATACTGACACATGAGCCAGAGATACTGAGCTGCCCTGAAAAGGTTCCTGTCTTTTCTGACCTAGATACACAGCTTCTAACCTGATGAGGGATGCAGGAAAGGGGAGTAAGTGCTGGCAAGAGCTCGAAATTGTTGGATTATTGAAGAGTCTAATATATTTTGTAATATTCAGTAATTTTGTGTAACTTAAACTTTATTTTGATGGCAAAAATACTTTGCCTAAGTGCAAACAAAACTTCTATTTTCTTTTAAATTGCTAGTTTTTTAACCTTATTGGGTATTGAGAACTAGATTGCAGCTCTCAGGTCATTTTTTGCCAACCTGCCTAATTAAGAGAAATATTTGTGTTTATTCCATCTTCAGGTAGTTTCTTTGTCACGCTGTTCTGCAGAACACCAGCAGAAGAGTTTTTGAGAATTAAGTTCTGTTGGCTTGTTTACCAGGGTGTTGGTTTACCCTTCTGGGATAAGTGTGCTGCATTGGGTGCAGGAGACAGGAAACACTAAACTGTTTGTTGACACCCCCACCCCACCCCTTTTTCCTTTTGGTCGGAATTTTCACAGGATCTGGAAATTCTAAAGATAGTCTGATGACTTGTATCCCAGCCTTTCAGTGAGAAGAAAATCAACAGCTGCTGTGGTTCACACAGTTGAGTTGCTGTTCCGTGCTTGGGCGTGGTTTAAAGGAAAAGATGTCAAGTTGAACTTTTACAGATTATTGTGCAAAAATTAAATCCTTGCTCTTTCAAATGCTCATGGAGACATTGATGTGAACTCAGAAGGAATCTGGACATACTGGTTGCATGGATGGTTCTGCCAGTACCACACTGTGATTGTAGAAAAGTCATCAAACATGTGCTTTCATGCTATAAAATAAATTTATACCATTTGTTCTTTTTTTTCACTACTTCTCAGGACTGTTGTGGCCATTAAATGCAGTGCCATATAAGAAAATACTTAGAGAAATTCTAATTTTTCCTTTGTACCAGGAACTGTTATAGGTATAGAAAACAAGTAAACAGTAAAGCTTTCAAGTACCAATGATACATCTGTTTGAGAATAATACAGCAGGTGTATTTTGATGGGTATTCTATTGTCTGTAGACTATTAAGGAATTGGGTTTGTGATAATGTGGAATTTGAATGCATTCCTGAAACACATTTTTGAAACAATGGGGGAAGGAGTTACATGGATATGAAGGGTAAACTACTACTAGCAAGATAGAAGTTCCAGAGTGTGGACCTTAAGCAGATATTCTGGTGTGGATCTAACAGTGAGTGTAGACAGTGACAGAAGAGGCCAAGAAGTGGGGATCAGATCATTGGAGATTTATATCCTTAATTATGAACAAGTGCTTACTAGGACATGCAAAGATTTGAGATTTTTAAAAATCAACTCTGTGCTGTTTCTGAGAATAAATACTATATGGGAGGGACTTAAGACATGTTGGAACCAAGCCGGGCGGTGGTGGCGCACGCCTTTAATCCCAGCACTCGGGAGGCAGAGCCAGGCGGATCTCTGTGAGTTCGAGGCCAGCCTGGGCTACCAAGTGAGCTCCAGGAAAGGCGCAAAGCTACGCAGAGAAACCCTGTCTCGAAAATCCAAAAAAAAAAAAAAAAAAAAGACATGTTGGAACCAATAGTATAGTGCAGATGAAGGATTTTGTTGGTTCAGACTTATGGAAGATAGGATTGATCAGATTTTAGACAGCCAGAAGCTAAAGATGAAAGGATTTGTTGATGGAAGAGAGGAGTTTGGCCTGAGCAGTTAGAGGGATGGAGTTTTTGAGTAGAGGGATGAGAAAGAGGAAAAGAGGGAGGGGGGAAGGGTAGTTGGGATTGGAGGAGTGGGCTATGTGTATGTTTATAGTTGATTGAAACAATAAACTAGGCATCCAGGTCTCTGTGTTTCTATACTTGACTTTGAGTCTGGAACTTGGGGGTTGATAGAAATTTAGGAATCTGTAGTGTACTAACGACATCTACAGGAGTGTAGTTTCTGAGTTCTGAGGTACTCCAACACTTAGAGGTTTTAGAGAAAGGGAGACAATGTGTTGGGGCTGGGGTCTTGCAATAAAGGGGGAAAGACTATCAAAGTCTATTAAACCAGAAGCAAACTTTATTCCAGAAAAATAAAAAATAAAATTAAAAAATAAAACACTGTGGGGGTACAAAAGCTTATCAGCTAGCTGAGACCCCAGTCAATGTTGGAATTCTGAGGCTATGGCAGTTGGAGGGGGGACTATGAGTGTCTTTTTATAGTAAAGGGTAAACATGAGACATAGAAAAGGAATTTTTACAGTTTTGAAGTTAAACTTTTAGAGACAAATTGTTTTAGGTGTTTATAATATTTTTATTAACAAGGTTTTAGGGGGTTTTAGCTAAACAATATTTGTATATCTCTGCAGTCTTTCTTCATACAGCTAATTGATGTTTGTCCAAACATGCAACTTCTTTTTTTATTTTTATTTTTTATTTATTTTACAATACCATTCAGTTCTACATATCAGCCACGGGTTCCCCTATTCTCCCCCCTCCCACCCCCTCACCTTACCCCCAGCCTACCCCCAATTCCCACCCCAATTCCCACCTCCTCCAGGGTAAATCCTCCCCCGAGGACTGCGATCAACCTGGTAGACTCAGTCCAGGCAGGTCCAGTCCCTTCCTCCCAGACTGAGCCAAGTGTCCCTGCATAAGCTCCAGGTTTCAAACAGCCAACTCATGCAATGAGCACAGAACTTGGTCCCACTGCCTAGTTGCCTCCCAAACTGATCAAGCCAATCAACTGTCTCACCTATTCAGAGGGCCTGATCCAGCTGGGGCAAACCTGCAACTTCTGACAGCTCGGTTCCCATAGCGGGGAATATAAAACAAGGCAAGGCAGGTTGTCACGTGGAACTCATTAAAAGTGAACTTTGGTTTCCGTAGTGAATGGGAGAGGGTTACTGAAGAATAGCTAACCCCAGGGCTGCAAAAGGGCAATCTTTAGTAAAAAACTAACATTTGGGTTGTTGACAGAGCTGCCCATTGTAAAACATCGAAGGGCCCAGTTAAAGGTTAATCCTTTTTTTTTTTTTTGTTAGCAAAAATGATGGCTGTCAGTTTCCATTCCTTAAGTTTGTAATTTTATATTTCTATATCCCTGGACCCTCCAAATACAGTAATTTATAAAGTTGGGCAAGAATAGAGACTGGTGTCTTGGATGGAAGCCAAGTGAAGTAAAGTGGAGCAAGTAAGGAACACCTGTTGCTGAAAATGTCAACTAAGAGAATGAAATCATTTACAGCATTTACAGTATGTAGATTCTAGGAGATTGTGACCAGGCCTGTTTTCAGTACTCTGGGGTGGATTTTAGAGGAAAATAGAAGGAGAAAAAGAAAAAAAAAAAAAGTCAACCAAAAATGTAAGCCCAAAGAATTGTGCCCTTAAAAGAGGAACATAAAAAACGTGTTTGTAGCTATAGCCATGCAAGAGGTCAAAAGCTTGTGAAAATTTCTTTCTAAAGATGGGTGTAGCTATAATGTGGGGCTGCTGATAGAAGGTGGTCCAATAGAATGGAGGGAATTATGATATAGATGACAGGGCTTGTGAGTAGACACAAAGGGATAGGAACTAGTAGGGTTGAAGTTCAGAGGTTTATATTATATAGGAGTGGAAATGGTTCATTCATAATACTAGGAAAGAAAGAAAAATACATGATATAAAATGCACTAGTTGGGCGGTGGTGGCACACACCTTTAATCCCAGCACTTGGGAGGCAGAGGCAGGCAGATCTCTGTGAGTTCGAGGCCAGCCTGGTCTATAAAGTGAGTTCCAGGAAAGGTTCAAAGCTACACAGAGAAACCCTGTCTTGAAAAACCAATAAACAAGTGAACGAATAAACAAACAAATAATAAAATAAAATAAAATGCACTAGTATAGGGGCATGTTGCATGAAATAGGAAGCAGGGTTACTTGTCAAATGTAAGGAGGTAGGAAAAAAGTTTACATGTTCAAGAGAAGATGTGAAGAAATCAAGAGTGAGAAAGCTGAGCTATACAAGACCCACATAGTAGAAGGGGAGAACCAACTCTTGGCTTTCACGTGTATCCAGTGGCATATGCACACCTTTCCCCCTTTACACCAAGTAAATAAAAATGTAATAAAAAAAGTGAAAAAGTTGAACAATTTGGTTTCCTAATGAGGATTCTTATTTGCCTCTTAGCTTGGGCAGTCCTTGAACACTGAAGCACATCTAGAGCCTTAGGTTGCTGGTAACCACCAGGGATCTTGTTTTTCCAAATGCCAGGACATCACAATAGGAAACAGCATTTTCTTAAAAAAAAAAAAAAAAAAAAAAAGTGTGTGTTTTTGTGCACATGCATATGTGTGTGCCTGTGGAGGCCAGAAGATAGATGGCTTGGAATTCTCTGGAGTTCACAGGTGGGGGTGAGCTGCCTGATGCAGGTGCAGGGATCTGAATTCCTCCTCTTTAAGCTTCGTACTTGGGTCTCTAGCCACAGATTTAGCATTTTAAATTCCCCCCCCCCCCAAGGGTGTAGCACCACCTTTATTTGAGGGAGCTCTTCCTTGGTGAGTCTTTGAAGGTTAAAGCTGTTGATAAAAAAGAAGATTAGCTTGCTGCTGACACTGGAGCCTCTCCTGTTTTCAGCTGCCCAAGGTTACTGGCTTTGGAGCCAAGAGGATTGGATTTAACCAGGGCTGCTATTTTGTCAGGTGAGGAAAGGAATTGCTGATGTGAATTGCGAATGATAGATTGCAAAATTTGAATTAGGTAAAATTAGATAAAAGTGAGGGTCTGAAAAGGAGGAGGAACTGTGAAAAAATGGTAATCAGTCAGGTTAGACTGTAGGTCCTGGCCTGGTGAGGAGTAGTTATCTAAAATAGAAAAGAAAATGAGATCTGTAGAGGACAGGAATATAAAGTAACATGCCAGACTTTTAGAACCACTTTTGTGGTTATTAAAATTCAAAGATTTGTGACAGAAATAGAGTTGAACATCTATCAGTGAATCACTAAATATTATCCTGGGGCAGTGAGAAGAGCTTTTGAGACAGGGTTTTTGTAGCTTTCTCTGTAGACAAGGCTGGCCTCCAACTCAGAGATCCACAGGCTTCTGCCTCTCCAGGGCTGGGATTAAAGGTGTGTGCCACCATTCCCGGATTTTTTAGTCTATGTGCATGTGTTCATGTGTGCACAGCTTGTGGGATAGAATCTTTTACTCTGTGGGTCCCAGAGATTGAACTCACCTGGCCAGCCGGCCTAGTTTAATTAGTGATTTCCAGGCCAAGACCCTATTTCCAAAGGGGAGAACCCTGGTCCCCAAAACACAAATAACAACAAAATATGTGGACATGGATAGTATCTGAAGGAAGGGCATTTGTCCCCTTGCTTCCACATGCATGTGGACACACATGAATGCCTGCACACACAGCCTCCTCTTTGTCTCCTCAGTGCTGAGTGGGTTAGTGGAGTGCACTACTTCACTGGCTTGCAGTTTATTTTTTACTTTTAGTTTCAAGGCCAGAATTTTAACCACTAAATTGACTATTTTTAAAAAAAGATAAACTCTGAAAAACATTTCATTATTTCTCCCTGGCTGCTTAGATTGTACTAAATATAACTTTGTTTTATTTATTTTATATTTATTTAAATATAAAAAATTACTTTGTTTTTCTTGCATGTATCGTGATCACATGTGGTGCCCATGGAGGCCAGAAGAGTGCACTGGATCCCCTGGAACTAGAGCTGCTGTATGGGTGCTGGGAATTGAACCCAGATCCTTTGGAAGAATAGCCAGTGCCCTTATCTGCTAAGCCATCTCGTCCCTCCTAACCCCATTTCTCCTTTTTTCCTCTTAAAGTTAGATTGACAAAGTGAGGCAAAAAGCCTTGGACTATGACTTAGATTTTTTCGAATGTGCCCAAACTTTTGACTTTGTGACATGATGATGTCATTTACAAAGTTCATGCTTGAAAAAAAAAAAAAAACCCACACAGTTGAGTTATGAAAAAAGTTCACAAAAATTTAATGTTTTAAGTAAGCTTATAATTGTGTGTTGGACTGTAATTGTAGCTGTCACTGGCTGCATGTGACCCATGTTGGACCTGCCTGTAAGACATGATGTACATGCCTTGTATCTGGTTAGTAGTGCGACTTTAATTTTTTATTCTGTTCATTTGTAAACAGTGTGAAGTTGAAAGAGATTTATGAGTTCATTTATAGCCACTCCCCAGATCTGTAGACACTGCTTTTATTATGAATTACTGTATATGTTGTTATACTGTGAAGTTGTCAGAGGTTCTTGTGTGTGCAGAGGAGTTGTTCTCTGTGTAAACCTTGACCAAGTCAGGGTTCCGTTGAAACATCAGAAGTATTCTTGTCATGTTGTTCTTGTTTTTTTTGCTTTCAGTTTGTTCAGATATGTTTTTGGTTGTGAACCTAGCTTTTACTTGGTGAGCCATCTCTCCAGCCTGTGAACTTTGAGTTCTTACTGAACATAAAGCAATCTTTGTAGCTACTGGATTCACAGCTACATAATGAATGGTTGACTCCCTTAGAATAAGATATTGTTTAGAATGGGAGGTGCTGAAGACTACATGGATTTTATATGAATGTTAAAGATTTAGTGAAAAGAACATTTTTGAGATACCTCTTTCCAAGAAATGTTTTAGTACTGCTATGGTGATATTTTATTTGTACTGAAATGCGATTTTAATTTTATGTTAATAAATAAAGTTGCCATGGGGTCAGTGCTATTAGAGCCATAGCAAGAGCGTGATGGTTAGAAGAGCTAGGTAGATTTCTGTGTGTTCAGGGATACAGCCAGTATTGGAGACATATGCCTTTAAGACCTGGAGGGCGGTACTTACAGGCAGTGATGAGGCAGTCATGTGGTTGAACTAACATGGGTAGCAGAGTGATTATTAAGGCTTCTGGCAGGTAATCCAGGGGAGTGGAGAGTGGATATCCAGGAGTAATGAAGAAATGAAGCCAAACTCTAGTGGGGTTTCAGGTCAAGGGAATGCTCGAGTTTATGGTTTTGTCTCCCCCCCCCCCCCAGTCTCTTTAAGGAGTTAAGGCACAGAGCCAGAAGGGTATTCTGAATTTTAGTCCTGAAAACAAAAGACTAAAAGGATAAACATTATGCCAACATGTACTGTCAGCCTAATGGCAGTATTAAGTGGGAAAGTATCATGATGGATTAAGATGCTCTACTCATTGAATTTTCATGCAGGTCTGACAAAGTATCAATTTTTTATTGTAAATCTGGTTAGTTGAAGCATTGTTGCCACCTATAGCAGTATTGCCTTTTTAGGTAGTGACTCTTTAGTGAGAGTCTGTCAGCCTTTGCAAATACATTTGTCAAGGAGGGCTAGGGATTCAGTTACCACACTGTAAATACCAGGAGGGTTGTTTTTTTCTGCCCATATCCCTTAGATTTCTAGACCTAGGCCAGTTTTGTTTGAGATAATGTAATTATTTAGGGGGGGGGAAGAGACTCCAGAGATGACATAGTTGTTAAGAACAAGTAGTGTTCTTCCAGAGGACCTGTGTTCAATTTCTAGCATCCATGTATGTACCAGGCTTGCTTTTTTGGGCCACCAACCAGCTCCCAAATCACAACACAGTGACTTAGTGGTTATGAATGCTCTGCTTAGCTTAAGCTCCTTTCTGGCTAGGTCTTTTAACTTAAATGAACTTGTTTCTCTTTTTCTACTTTTTGCTTCAGGGCTTTTTACCTTTCTTCCTTCTGTATATCTTAACTTTCACTGCTTCTAGTGTCTGGCTGGAGGCTGCCTGGCTTCTTGCCTCAGGCACATCCCTTTCTTTCTTCCTCTTTGTTCTTTTCAAGCCTAGTTTTTTTCCTCCTGTTTATTCTCTGTACCCGTCAGCCCTGCCTATCCTTTGTCTACCTGGCTATTGGCCATTTAGCTTTTTATTACACCAATCAGGTACCTTATGAAGGCAAGGTAAAACAAATGCAACACAACTTTACATCGGTAACAAAGGCAGCAGAAACAAATGTAACACACCTTCTTTACACAGTTAAAGTAATGTTCTGCAACATAAACAAATGTAACACATCTTTACATAGTTAAATATTCCACAGCACATGGCTTGGAACTACTTCTAACTCCAAGGGATCCAACATTATCTTCTGGCTTCCCTGAGTACCCACATAAACACAGAGATACAAACACTCATAAATATAAGTAAATAAATAATAAAAGAAATTAGGCAAATTTTGTCAGTAAAGTTTGTTTCTTTGAAATCAACATGGATTATGTTTATGGGCTCCACTTTTAGATTTGAAACTAATTGTAGACAAGCTGAAAAGGTGTTTTTCTTTTTTTCTTGCAGGTGTAATCCAGAGAACAATTTTCAAACATCTTTGCTCATATTTGACACTGAGCAGTCAGGGGATTCAGGCATATGAGGAGGTATTGTCACACAAAACAGTGTCTAGTGAAGACGACAAGAAAGAGAGAGAAGGATCGGAAAAAGAAGTTAAAATACCATAGGAAACCATGGTGAGTAATGACTGGTATTTCTTTCATTTTTTTTAGTTATAAAAGATTATGTAGTGTAAAATTGGAAATGTTAACAGTAAAGGTAGTTAGTGAACAGTTGTCTTGGTTTCAGTGCCTCAGATAAATATGGTTACTATACTTTTTTTTAACATGATGTGTGTATGAAGGTCAGAGGACAACTTAAGAGAAGTTGATCTCTCCCTTCTACTATGTGGGTCCTATGGATCAAACTCAGGTTGTCAGACTTTTTTAATCATTGGAAAAGATTAGAGGGAGCTGGGAGGTGGCTCAGAGAGAGGTTAAGAGCATTTCCTGCAGTGAACCTAGATTGGATTCTCAGTAAGCACATGGTGTCTGACAACCATTTCTAACTCTGGTTCTGGAGGATCCAATGCCCTCTTCTGGCTTCTTTGGGTACTGCATGTGTGTGATGAACAGTCATACATGCTGTTTGGCAAAGCACCCACATACATGAAATTAATAATAAACAAATCTTAAAAAAATGATTAGAAACCACATTTTAGAGCCCAAGCTACTGTATACCATAACTCACTAAATACAAAGAGTAGGAATGTTTATAAATAGTATCTTATAATAAAACTGGCATTAACAAATCACTATAGCTCAGTAACCTTGAACTTTAAATAATTTCTATCTAGACTTTTACATGAAGTCCAGATTTTTTTCTCATGAAAATTAAATAACTTGTACACATGAATTGTGGAGGAGTTTCTAAAACATGAATGTTTTAACTCTAAAGGTTCCTTTTTACATGCTTTTAAAATAATAGAATTAATTGTTGAATATACTAAGGAGTGTTAGAGTGAATGTCAAGGAAGCTTGGATTTTGTGAGAGGTCAGACTTTGAATTCATGGTGTTAGATGAAGTAATTATCTCTGGTGTCTTGGTTTTATTTTATTTTATTTTATTTTTTTGTTTGTTTCAAGACAGAGATTCTCTGTGTAGCTTTGAAGCCTGTCCTGAAACTTGCTCTATAGACCAGGCAGGCCTCGAACTCACAGGGATCCACCTGCCTCTGCCTCTCGAGTGCTGGGATTAAAGGCTGGTCTTTAAATTTTTAAATTACATTTTTGTGTATTATGTGTGTGTGTGTGTGTGTGTGTGTGTGCACACGTGCGTGTGTGCGTGCGTGCGTGCGTGCGTGTGAATTTGCATGCCGTGGCATATATGTGTAGGTCAGATGACAGCTTACAGAAATGGGTCACTTCCTTTTCTATGTGAGTGCTATGGATCAAACTCAAGACACTTAGTTGCAGGTGCCTTTATCAGCTGGTGCCTAGGATAAGATTTACTGAGTTTCCCCCTTCATATTGTAGTTCTAGAGGATACTGTGTAAATTTTCTCCCTCAAGTAAGAGGTTTTAAAAGATGTAAGTTAGGAGAAAAAGCATAAAATAATAATTACCAGTGTATTTTGAAATATATTGTTTAGTAAGTATGGTAGTATTTCTTTAAGTGTTAATTTGCTTTTAAAAAGTATTTTGCCAAGGTCTAAAATCAGGTAATTTGCTTTTACAGAGAAGAAATTCTGTAATATTTCAGAATGGTGGGGGAAAAATGTTAACTTGGTTTTTTTTTTTTTTTTTTTTTTTTTTTTGGTGAAATACAGAAAAAACAGTGTGACTTGTGTTGCCTTCCTTGTGAATTAACTGCTTCTAACAGAATTTAGTTTGGCTTTACTTGTAGTCTTTATAGACCTATGACTTAATGTCATATATATATATACATATAAAACTTTCTTTTATAGTTTATTTTATTTTTTTAAATTTTAGTGTAGATGTTTGATGTAGAAATTTTGTGTTTTAATTAATTTGATTAATCATTTTTCTTTTTTATTGCTGCTTCTGAGTTTTAAGATTTGAACAATCATTTTTCTGTTTTATTTTATAGTTCTTCTGATCTAATTATCTTAATACTTAAACATGTTTATCTGGAGCTTATTGGATAAGCCTTTCGTGATTTTGATCGTGAATGAAATACATGTGTTAATTAGCTGGGGAAGTTGATTGCTTTGGAATTCATATTTTCACCATTATGAAATTTGGATTGCTTCTTGTTTAAAGGCTTGCACCAACGATTTGATGTCAAATACTAAGCATTACCGAAGGGTTTTCCATATTCACATTATAAATTTGTATCTTCTATTGTTACTGTATTATACAGTCTTAATTAAAGGTCTGAGAATGTCTAGCACTTTGGGAGGTGGCTAGGTGTCATGTGTGAATCACCATTATTCATTTTTAGATATTCATTTTCCTTCTCTGAGACAGGGTTTCTCTGTGCAGCCCTGGCTGTCCTGGAACTCACCCTGTAGACCAGGCTGGCCTCAAACTCACAGAGATCTGCCTGCCTCTGCCTCCTGAGTGCTGGGATTAAAGACATGTGGCACCACCACCACCACAGAGTTTCTAGAGACTCTTGAGGCTACAATCTCATGTGCTATTTGATATGGATGATGGCTTGATTTTTTTTTTTGGTAGGGGTAATCAGAAAGCACAGGTTCAGCCAAAAGACATAGTGTGTACAGTGCTTAGTGTGACTGATTTGAACCCTATCATCATATGAGTGAAATAACTCCTATTTTTGGGTATGGTTTAATAAAATAGGACTTGACTTTCTATTCATGAGCATAATTTTATTAACTGCTTTACAGTGGTTGGTGCTATGTTGACTTAAAACACTTATGTTGTTATTCTTTCAAGGTGACATTTCTTTTGTTAAAGTTTTTTTCCTCCCCCTTCTGACAGAGATCTATTAGATCTTTTGCCAATGACGATCGCCATGTTATGGTGAAACATTCAACAATCTATCCATCTCCGGAGGAACTTGAAGCTGTTCAAAATATGGTGTCTACTGTTGAATGTGCTCTTAAACATGTCTCAGATTGGCTGGATGAAACAAATAAAGGCACAAAAACTGAGGGGGAGACAGAAGTAAAGAAAGATGAGGCTGTGGAAAACTATTCCAAGTGAGTGTCGAATAGCTTTTATCAAGCTTTGCTCAGAAAAAACTTGTGGGTCTTGTTGAGTTGGTGATGTGCTTGCTGTTCTTTGAATTTTGTTATATGTGGCATAACCAAGGAAGTCAATGTTTCATGGCGTTTTTTTCCGAGTTACATTCTATAGGAAACCCATGAGTAGATGAAAAAAGAAGATGGTCCTTCAGGACCCCTTTTGAGAGGACACCAATGTTTGAAGGTTATGACAGGTCATTTGCTCTGTTGTTTTAGCCTCCTAAGTTCTAGAAAAAATAGTAATGTTTTCTATTTCAAGAAAGTAATAAAATTACCATTTTATGGTGGTGCACGCCTTTAGTTCCAGCACTCTAGAGACAGAGGCAGCTGGATCGCTGTGACTTTGAAACCAGCCTGGTCTACACAGTGAGTTCCAGGACAGCCAGGGCTACATAGTGAGAACCTGTCTCAAAACAAAACAAAGCAAAAAATACCATTTGTGTCAGACATTTTGAAATCATGGTCTAGAAGAATATAGGAAAATATACTAGCAGCGTTAACTATCTTTACCTTGTTAATTCACAGAACATATCAATATCTTTGTTGCACATTGTTACATAATGTTAATGTTCATTTTGTATATTTGTAGAAGGAAGGACTAATGGAAGCCTGGCCTTCTAACAGTTACATGAGAAGTGTTGTAAGGTAGCAATAGTAGCGATCCATAAGATGAAACCACAGTGCTGCCTGCAGTCAGATCATGAGATTCTATGTCATGCCAGTTTGGAGGTACTGTTTTGAGCCCTGTTACTGTGATTAGAGTAAGTCTCTACCTACTCTGGAAAATGAAGTTTATTTGATCGGTTATACCATAATTATAGGTTTAAAAACATTACTTTAGTCTTGGCTTATATAAATGGAAAGTAAAGGCTTCAGAATTTCCCTCCAGCTTTCAGTTCTGTTTACATCACTGTGGTAAGTAGACAAGGAAGAGTAGGAGAAAATTGGTGAATGGATGGTCTGTACTGAAAGATAGTGCAGGCTTTTCCTCTTCATCTCAAAGATAAGCAGTGAGCTTCATGCTGAAGAGCATGGCAGCTGCTGTTACATGTAACTGTACACATGTGTACAATTTGGATTGTGTCTCAGTTTGTAGGTTCTTGTAACAAATCCAGTTTTTCTTAAATAAGATGCTTTAAAATGGTAATTCTTTAATTTGGGGCTCATGTTAATTAATGGTATTTTCCAATGACTGGATTACTAGGGACCTATATACTTATACTTGGCTCTTTGTTGTATATATTATAGTTCCTATGCAAGTTAAGTCATTAATGGTTTCCAGATTTAAATTGTAGCATTTATATTGCTTTTTCAAAATTTTGAAAAATTAGGGTTTTATACATATTTTATAACATGCCTCTTCCTACTCTTTATTATATTATTTTTGAGTATATATTTCATGGAAGTTTGTACCTTTTAAATGGATCTTCTAATTTTTTTTTTGAGATTGACATAGTTTTAGAAAGCATTCAGACATTTTGCTTATTTAGATGAAGTTACTATGCTTTAATTAAATGCTTTTGAAAGAATATGTGCTCCACAGTTTCATTCAGTCTTTAAAATACAGCTTTATGTTTGGACACTCCTTTTTGTCTGTGTAAAGTCTTTGCATTTGTGGAAAAACCCCAGGTTGAGTGCTTATCTGTGATTTCTTGGTGGGACTCAAGGAGCACAGAGTAGATCTGTTTCTTACTCTATGATGAATCAGGGGCTGATAAGTCTTTAGGTTTAGAACTGTGTTCTATGTACACCCATATTTGGGCTCCTGGTTTATAAGTGTTACAAAGAGCATGAAAATCAGTGAGATGGGCAGAACTTTGTTAAGCACAGTCTAGTGTCAGACACTTGTGCACAGCTGTTGTTTGTGATTTGTTTATCTTTTTACAGTCTGACTCCAGGGCCCTAGGTCTCACAATTTACATGACTAGCAATGTTAGAACTGTTTTCTCAGTTCTAACTAATTTATTGTATTGGTTTGCTTGTTTTCCAGTAACTGTTAAATTCAAATTCATTATTTAAGTTCAGGACTTCTGAATTAGGGATTAATTTCTCTGCTCAACCATGTGGGATGTAAGATCAAACATTTCATGGCTATGATTTAGAATTTAAGAAGTGAGCTAACAATGGCTACTTACATTTACTGTGTGCTACCTACTAGTCCAGATCATTTTTCATATTATCTTTCAATAAACCAACTAGTCTGTTACTATTGTTTCTCTTTTTTATGCTGACATTTTGCTTATTAAATTTCCACCATTTTATATTTGCTCATGAAGAGAGTTAACTCAGAGACATTAATGAATTTTAACTTGAAGATTACTCTGTACTCCCTCCCTCCCCCTGTCTCTGTCTCTGTCTCTGTCTCTGTCTCTCTCTCTGTGTGTGTGTGTGTGTGTGTGTGTGTGTGTGTGTGTGTGTGTGTGTGTGTTGGCAAAAGTAGTCTCTGCCTTCCAGATTCCCCTTGCTTCCTGTTTTCCTTACTTAAGAGTAGACTTGAGCATTCGAGGCAAATACTCTACCATTCAGCTATATCTCATCCATTTTTTCTTTGTATCTGTGCTTCAGTTTCCTCTAGATAATTAAAGTACAGAGGAGGGAGAGATAAAATGTTGTTGTTTCTGGTAATCAGAAAAAGCTTTAATCCTAGCAGTTGGGAGGCAGAGGCAGGTGGATCTCTGAATTTGAAGCTAGCCTGGTCTACAGGGCCAGCCAGGGCTACACAGAGAAAGCTTGTCTTAAAAGAAAGGGGTAGGGAGAGAAAAGGGGCGGGGGAAGAAAAAGGAAGACTTTATTAAGGAGGTAGTATTTGGAAATGGCTCAGAGGATCTGGTAGGGTTTTGGTAACAGTGAAGGCAAAAGCAAAAATCTCAGCAAAGGTTTAGATGTGAAATAGCCATAGGGACTGTTTAAGAAACATTTAAGAAAATTATTTACTGAGGTTTTAATATATGTTGAACCTCTGACAAAGTTCCTTGCTTACATTGAATTCTATGAGAATTGCTATATGAGAAAAGGTTTAGTCTTGTTTTATGGAGAAGGAAGCAGGCTCAAAGAAATCAAGTATGTGTAATTCATCCCCTCTTCTTGTATAATATTAGAGGGACCAGCCTTAATATTAATACTTACCAGGGGCTCAGGAGAGAAACTGTGAACAGTGAAGACTGTTTTTGGGAAATAGAATCTCAGCACACTGAGCTCTATAGTCCACTTGCTTTAATTCCTCTGGCATAACATCCTATTTATGCAGTTTCAGTTCTGTTCTTGTGCCTAGCTCCTTCCTTGCCTGATTTCTCTCTATGTTTATCTGCTGCTCCCTCTAAGTTCTATCTCAAGTCTCTTGTCTTAATTCTGCCTCATTTAGGTCCTTTTCATCTCGTTCTCACCCAGCTAGTACTTCCCCATCTGACTCTTTCTCATCTTCCATCTCATCCATACGTTCTCTCTGGTCAAAATCTTCCTTACCAACCTCTCCGTTCTCCATCTCTAAGTTCTCCACGTTCCTCCTAAGTCTCCCAGGAATCCAGTTATAAACCCAAGCAATAGCAATCCCCTGGTCGAGCAAGGTCACCAAGACTTCTTAAGCCATGACTTGACCTTTGGAGAAGTCCTTGGCTTTTCCAAGTAGTAGCTTTTGTGAGAGTAGCTGAATTCCATTACGATTTCCTGTGGCTTGCAGCACCCTCTCACACAGTAATAGAGCCAAGATGCAAACCAGGAAGCCAGGAAGGTCTTCTAGACTGCCTACTACTGTGTTGAATGTCGAAATGTTCTGAGGGACATGAAGGGAAATACATGGGATGTCATCCAAAAGAACAGTTTTGGGAGGTTATATAGTATTCTGCATGGAATAGATCAAAAGTGCTAGAGGTAAGGCTGATAAGGAAGGAGTTATTCAAATAGTCCAGTTGAGAACTTGAACATGTACTCACACATGCACATACACACACCACAACACTATTTTGAAGTCAAAATTTTTGAGGATGATTATGCAGACTGGACTGGACACATTAGGAACCCAGAGAGGGTGAGACAGTAGAGTAAGGAACAACCCAAGATGACTGAGAGAGTCTTAACAGTTGCTTGCACTTATCTCCATCTCAACTTGCACTATCTTTGTTTATTGAATCTTTCCTATGGCTTAGGCACTGAGTAGCTAGTTAATTTTTAACTTCCTGTCTAGTTTGCACCACAATATACTCTCTTCTTCATTTCATTCTCAACTTCACTTGTTTCTGACTAACTGGTGATTCCTTGCTTCTAAACCGCACCCCTCTAGTCTAGCCAAATCAAACCTTGCTTGCCATCTCTAATTGTAACAGTTTCCTTGAGAAGCAACCACAGAATGTAAAGTGCCTGAGTATTATGGTCAGCTCTCCTGAGTTTAAGTTCAGGCATTGACATGTTACTTTAAAAAAATAATTTTATTTATAATGTGTGTTGGGATAGTGTTGTGGTGTGTGTATGTGCATGTGTGAGTACATGGCATGTGTGCTTCACATGTTGGGGCCACAGATTGATGTTGGGTTTTCTTTCTCTGTCTCTCTCTTTCTCCTACATTCTTTAAAATGTTTTAAAACATCTCTCACTAGTCACCAACCACCAGCTGCATCCCCAGTGTTCCTGCACTCAGTGTTTTTGTGGGTGCTGGGGATTAGATTTCAGGTCATCATGCTGTATGGCAAGCACTTCACCCACTGAGCCATTTACCCCAGTCTTTCTCATAGGTTCTTTAGTTTATTGCTAAAAATTACAGAAGTTTAAAAAACAGCAGTTGAAAAAATGTTGGAGGGGTTACAGTATTCTTGGGATTCTTGAGTAAGAGATGTCATAATGAATTAAAATACCTATAGTGTGACATATGATCCTTGTTCAGTCTTTAGGGAAAAGTAACTTTAAATGTGAGAGCCTTAAATCTGAGGTTTAATTTGTAGATTTTTGGATGTCTGGGTGTACATAATAGTTTATTTATGTAGGTATTCAGGAAGCCAAGTGATGATTAATTGTAGCTTGGGAAATAGGTTATAGAAATAATAATACAGGCTTTTTATTTGTAGGGATCAAGGTGGCCGGACATTGTGTGGTGTAATGAGGATTGGCTTGGTTGCAAAAGGCTTGCTGATTAAAGATGATATGGACTTGGAGCTGGTTTTAATGTGCAAAGACAAACCCACGGAAACCCTGCTAAATACAGTCAAAGATAACCTTCCTATTCAGATTCAGGTAAGTACTTTTTAACTGCATTTGAGAATTTGTAAAGGGTTGAGAAACAGTGATCTTGATGACTATTAACAAGAATTGGTAAGTCAGGTATAAAGATAGGTATATAAAAAAAAGAATGCTAGCATGATTTGGTCAGTGAGGAACTCACACTTAAAGCACATTTCTGGTGACTTATACTCAGGATATATTTACCAAAATAAGGACATTAATATACAGTCTTTTGATTTTTCGAGACAAGATTTCTCTGTGTAACAGTCCTAGCTATCCTAGAACTCACTCTGTAGGCCAGGCTGGCCTCGAACTCACAGAAATCCATCTGCCTCTGCTTCCCAAGTGCTGGAATTAAAGGTGTGTGCCACCACCACATGGCCAATATCTTAAACCTTTCAGGCATGTCTTGCTTAGACTCTTCATCTCCCCACCCCCAGACTGTGTATGTCTCTGAGTATTATAAAACTCTTGGAGCCAGGTGGTGGCGGCACATGCCTTTAATCCCAGCACTCAGGAGGTGGAGGCAGGGGTATCTCTATGTTTAAGGACAACCTGGTCTACAGAGTGATTTCCAGGACAGCCAGGGATTCATAGAGAAACCCTGTCTCAGGAGGTGGGGGTGGGGGGTGGGGGTGGGAGTGGGGGTGCGGTGTCCAAACAACTGTAGATAATTTCATAATGATACTTTAAAAGTTATTTTGAATGTAAAAATGATTTGAAGATTTGTAGGCTGGAGAGATGTCTCAGAGGTTAAGAGCACTGAGTGCTCTTCCAGAGGTTTTGAGTTCAGTTCCCAGCATCCTACATGGTGACTCATAGCCATCTATTATGAGATCTGGTGCCCTCTTCTGGCTTGCAGGTGTACATGCAGGCAAAACACTGCATAAGTAATAAAAAAAAAATAGATCTTAAAAAATGTTTACAAAGTGGAAGATTTGGTTAAAAATTTTAATTTATTATTGTTTTGTGCGTGTGTGTATTTGTGCATATGTGTGTTAATATGTGAAGCTGGAGGATAACTTTGTGGGGCCGGTTCCCTTCTGCCTTTGTGTGGATTCTGGGGACTGAACTCAGGCTATCAAGTTAGCATGCTTTGATAGCCTTTGACTGTTGAACCCTCTTGCAGGTCCTAAGAACTAGTTAATTTAAAGTCACTCATTTGTTAAGTTTATGGAAAGTCACTTAGGTTTCCAGATTCTTTTCACATTGGGTTGGGTTTAGAAAGTTCTAATGCTGGCCTGCTCTTGGGTTCTGGCTACCTTAAGACCTACTTTGCCACCTATCCCAGAGATGTGTTCAACAATGATTAGGAAGTTGAGATTGTCTTTCATTTCAATTATGTGTTACCTGTAGCTTCTTGGTAATTTAGGTTGTATTCATATCTGTGTCACAGAAATAGATGTCATCCCGTAAGTCTAAACTTTTGAGTTGGTCAAAGCTCACTTGTCCACCCATGCTTGCTTGCTTCATTCATTCATTTTTGAAGAATAATGTATTATTAAATATTTTTATTTTATGTGTATGAGTGTTTTCCCTGTGTGTATGGGTGCTCAGAAGACATCATTGGATCCCCTGGAACTGGAATTAACAACAGTTGTGAACTGACATGTTGGTGCCGGGAACTGAACCTGGGTCTTCTGAAAGAACAGCCAGTGCTCTAAACCACTGAGACATCTCTCTAGCCCTCTTTTGTTGCTTTTTAAATTTGTATTTCTTCTAAATGAAGGCAGATGCCTTTAAAAAAAAAACAAATAAACAAACAAAAAACCAGTGAGTTTATTTATTTATTTTTTTTGGTTTTCGAGACAGAGTTTGTAACATGAATCTTAAAAGATCTTATTAATAAAACATTGGGGTGAACGCTGAAAGATCAGAGATACAGAACAGGCCACAGCTAACCTCACCTCGCTAACTTCTCAGCCGATCCTGTTTCCTCAAACTGGAAGCCTCTGAGTCCTCAATCCAGAATGAATCTCAGCTGAACTAAAAGCCTACAAGCTTAACCAGGCTCTAGTTCCTAGTCCTCACGCCTTATATACCTTTCTGCTTCCTGCCATCACTTCCTGGGATTAAAGGTGTGAGTCACCATGCCTGGCTGTTTCCAGTGTGGCTTTGAACTCTCAGAGATCCGTATGGATCTCTGTCTCCAGAATGCTAGAATTAAAGGTGTGGGTGCCACCATTTTCTGGCCTCTATGTCTAGTGGCTGTTTTGTTCTCTGACCCCAGATAAGTTTATTAGGATGCACAATATATTGGGGAACACAATATCACCACAAGGGTTTCTCTGTGAAACAGTCCTGTCTGTCCTGGAATTCACTCTGTAGACCAGGCTGGCTTCAAACCCACAGAGACCTGTCTGCCTCTGCTTCCCGAGTGCTGGGATTAAAGGTGTATGCCACCACTGCCCAGCTTAATTTGCAAGTTTTAAAAAAATTAAATAGGAAAATCAGTGTATATTCATTGTATAGAATATTAGATTTTATTGGGTGATTCTGATGCATATGGACCGTGTACTTTGATCCTATTCACTTATTTGTTTCCTTCTTTTGCTGTTCTTCTACTTGTTCCTTTGCAAATGTCTTCCCTTTGCTTTCAAACAAACAAATGCTTCTCCTGACTATTTACTTGCTATGGAAATACAAGAGTTAGTTCTCTCTACAATGTAGATTCTGAGGATGGAATTTAGGTCATCAGGCTTTGGGAGCAAGCATCTTTAGCCACTAGAGCTAGCTGTCTTGCTACCCTGCTTTCCCCTTTTTAAAGTCTAGATTCTCATAAGAAAGAGAACATAAAGGTGGGGTCTGGAGAACTAGCTCAGTGGTTAAAAGCACTTGCTATTTTGCAGAGGACACAAGTTCAGTTCCCAGCCCTCACAAAGGTGACTCACAACTATCCAGGGTATCTGATGTCCTTTTCTGGCTTTCATGGGCACTGCACATGTGGTGGACTAACATACACATAAGCAAAATATTCATACACATTAAATGAAAATAAATAAAACTTTAAAAAAATAAGAGACTGCACATACTATTTGTCTTTGTGACCCTGGCTTATTTTGTCTACATGATGCTTTCTGGTTCCATCCTTGTTCTTGCAAATGATATAACTTAACTTAGTATTTGTTGAGTAATATTCTATTGTGTAAAAGTGGCCTTTTCCCCTAGTTATGTAATTTGTTTATAGTTTATTACTGGGTCACTTTCTCTATATTGTACATGTACATAGTAACTGAACTTCAAAACTTTTTTATGCCTCTGTTGATCAAGTTCTGACTTTAAAGGCTCTTATAAACTTTTGGGATACTATTTTATTCTGTTTTCTTATTTAGGAAAGTATATTCTGAAAATATACTTTCCTAAATAAGACTATATTTGACTTCTATTTTTAATTTTGGTGGAACAGTGTTTTTCTTCTTTTACTAATTTATTTACTTTTATTTGCATTGATAATTTGCCTGCATGTATGTCTATGTGAGGGTGTTAGATCTTGCAGTTACAGACAGTTGTGAGCTGCCATGCGGTTGCTGGGAATTGAACCCAGGTCCTCTGGAAGACCTGAACCACTGAGCCATTTCCCTAGCCCAGAGCAGTGTTTTTTTTTTTTTTTTTTTAAATCTGTTAAAAGCATTTAGTTTCTTCCTGCCTTCCAGCATCCCTCCCTTCTTTCCATCTTTCTTTTATAACTATTGTGAGATTTGAAGATGGAGAGTGATAAGCTGAGTGAATTACAGGATAAAGGGTTTTGATAGGGTAAGTTTAGTAACATATTTGGGGCTAATAACACTTTTTAGTTTTTTTTTTTTTTTTGAGGAGAGGCAGGGTCTTCCTACATAGCCCTGGCTGTCCTGGTACTTTGTGTAGACCAAGATGACCTAGAACTCTGATTGTAAACCAGGCTGGCCCTTGAACTCACAGATATTCACTTGCTTCTATCTTTTCAGTGCTAGGATTAAAGGTGTGTGCTACCAGACCTGGCTTATGACAATACATTGTGTTAACAGGTTTTTTTTTTTTGAGACAGGGTTTTTCCATGTAGCTTTGTACCTTTCCTGGAACTTACTCTGTAGCCCGGGCTGGCCTGGAACTCACAGAGATCCACCTGGCTCTGCCTCCCGAGTGCTGGGATTAAAGGCATGTACCACCATGTGTGTTCCAGGTTTTTATTGTTTAGGAATTTATCTTTTATACTTTAGTGCAATGAGCATTGTTACTTTTTGAGTCTATAATGAAGTAATGACTAAAGTATCAGCTAGGTTCCTGTTCTCTATTAGTGAGGCTTGTTTTGTCATATTCATCCTCAGGTATTCCAGGCTGGAAAAAAGGAGTACACTGCTATACTATTACTCTGACAGTGTATCCCATTTCTTTAGCTTTGAAGATACAGTACAGTCTAAACAATAGTGCTTTCTCTGTGTAGGTTGCACTTGTTGAACTCTGCATTGTTTCTTTCTCAAGTGATCTTTATTTTTGGGTACCACAGTTTTAAAATGTTATTGTTGATCTAGTAAGTCTTCAAGGACAAATCCCAAGAGAGAGTATAGATTATGCAGACCATCTCAAATTTTAGGAACTTTGTGCTTTCTAGTCTAGAGAGGACTAAAAAGACAAATATTCTGAGATCTTTGAAGGGTTATATTAGAAGAGGTGAAAGAGGCTTTAACACTTAGGGTGTGGATATTATGAGACACATATTTTAATTTAACATAGTAATTATAGCTTCCCAACAATGAATTTTCTGTATCTGGGTGAAGGTACATTTCATTGGAAAGTGGTAATCTTAATTGCCCATTGATGTTAAGAGTAAATTATACAAATGTACTCACATTTCTCTCTAAGCATACATAATTATTGTAATATTTCAGGAAATAATTTTTAGTGTGACCTTCACAAATGTCCTACTACTCTAGTAGTTTTGTGTGTGTGTGTGTGTGTGTGTGTGTGTGAAATAATAATCTCTGATATAGGACCTTCCTTTCTTACAGACTAAATACCTTTTCTGAATACTTACTCTAGGAACAGTTTGGTTATTTACTATCTTAATATAATTGAGGTGGAAATACACCCTTTTTTCTCTGTACTCTTTTCCAGGGTGATTTTAGAGCTTCTTTGAACAAAGAAGGCAGAGGATGACAAACTCAGTAATCTTTGAAGTCAGTCTAGTCCAAACTCCTATGTTTATTTACTTTGGATATGTCTTATAATTGACAATTTTAGTTTGACTTCCAATAGATATTTTAAAATTAAAAAATTTATGTGCATTGGTGCTTTGCTTGCATTTATGTCTGTGTGAAGGTGTCAGGTCTCCTGGAACTGGAGTTACAGGCAGGTCTGAGTTGTATTGTAGGTGCTGGGAATTGAACCCAGGAAGAGCAGCCAACCCTTAACAACTGAACCATCTCTCCAGGTTGAGTAGGTATCTTCGTGTGTGTGTGTGTGTGTGTGTGTGTGTGTGTGTGTGTGTGTGTGTACACGTACATGCACACATTTGCATGTGGAGATCAGATAACAGTTTGGTGTGTTCCTCTTCCTCAAGTACTGTTCACCGTGTTTTTGAGACAGAATATCTTGGTGTGTGACCTGGGGCTCCCTAATTAGGATAGGCAGGATGGCTGGCTATAAAGCCCCAGGGATTCATCTGTACCCACTTCCCCAGTTCAGGGTTTCTAGGCAGGTGCCACTGTGCCTGTTACTTATATTTATTTGGTGTTGTGTGCACCATTATGTGATGCCCAAGGAGCCAAAAGAGAGCATCAGGTCCTCTGGAACTGGAGTTCCAGATGGTCGTGAGCCACCATGTGGGTGCTGGGAGCTGAACCCTGGTCCTCTGCAAGAGCATCAAGTGCTGTTAACCACTGAGCCATCTCTCCAGCCCTGTCTATTGTTTTATGTGGGTGCTGGGATCAGACTTGAGTCTTTGTGCTTGTGTGGTAAGCACTCTATAACCAACTCATCTCTCCAGCCCTTTAATAGATAACTTTAATGATTTTTCCCCCATTGGCATAATGAATGTAAGTGTGTGTGTGTGTGTGTGTGTGTGTGTGTGTGTGTGTGTTTGTTTATTTCACTTCTGGTTCTTTCATTCATGGTGAGGTCTTTTCCTTCTTTGGCTTCTTCTGTTCAACACTAGGGTAATAATGAGTTTTCTTTTTCTTACTTTTTGGGAAGTACTTAATATTAAAACTATATTTTATGTAAATGATGAAGTTCTTTTAGAACACACCTTGTATTATTTCCTTCAGCCCATTTTATGTCAGTTAATATATATTAAACTTGATCATTAAGAAATGCCTTGTAGGATTTATTTAGTTATAATTTAATGTCCAATAATATTTAATATATGATTTGGATTATTTTATGAAAGCCCTAGGATTGTATGTTTATCTCCAAGTATGTTAAAAGCAGCAATGTAAATTTCCCTGTGGATGTCATTTGCATTATCTCATAATGATAAGTCTCAGTGGAATGACTTCTGAGATCTATTGTAATTATATGAGGCAACTGTTTCTACTCATTCTTTCATGTGAATGTAAGTCTTTCATACTTTCTTGATTTACTTAAGAAATTTGTATAATCTATTTCATAAGTCCTTGGCAAGTAGTTTTGATTGTTCTGTAAATAGTGCTATAATTTTAGAGAGCATTTCAAGCTATCTACTGCTGTATAATAATTTACAGGAATCATTTCAAGAATAATTATACTCTTGTAATGCTGTTGGTTACATTTTACATTGAAGAAAAAGTGGTTTTAAATATTGTTTCATAATTGTCTACATGGTAGACATTATGGTCCTTTTTTGAGGGATGGAAAATGGATTTGCTTAAGTTATCCCTGAAGTAAGGAACTAGTTAGAGTTGTGGATTTCATTTACTCTTTGGCTTAGTGATACTAATAGTAATATTCATGAACTTAGCACAAGTTTTCCCTTTTAGGGATTTTAATATGATTGAGTGTTTTTGATATCTTGGTGACTTTCAGAAACTGACAGAAGAGAAATACCAAGTGGAACAGTGTATAAGTGAAGCTTCTATTATAATTCGGAACACGAAAGAACCCACACTGACTTTGAAGGTGATACTTACTTCCCCTTTAATTAGGGACGAATTGGAGAAGAAGGATGGAGGTACATGTGTGTATATATATATACACATACATACATATCTATGTTTTGTTTTGTTTAATAGCTCTTTTCTGTACTATACTAACTAATCCTTGAGATTTAGGAGGTTACAGACTTCATTTGCTTGTGTATGCCACCCCATGATATTTTTAAAGTTTTGTTTTTACATAGTCTATTTTTCAGTTTCAGAGACCTGTGTGCTGTGTTGCTTTAACTCTGCTTTCATGTTTTTACATCTTGATGAAGTGCTTTACCTTGTCTAGTGTAACTTCAAGTTACTGGTATCTGCTAACCTGTTCTATTATACTGGCCTACTGGTCAGATTCAGGATTAAATGTGGTTCAAAACAATTATTTTTAAATTTGCTTGCTTATTTTGAAATTACTCACTTGCATGTTGTGTTTGACTTCTAATAATTATATACCCTTAAAAATTTTGGTTACTTGTGTGTAGATTTGGTTTATAGAATAATGAAAAAGAATTAGTGAATATATTTTACTCAATAATCTTTCATCTTCAGAGAGTGTATATATAAACACACACACATACATACACATGCAAATTTTTATTTTGGAGATAGGATCTTACTGCATAGCTTTGGTTGGCTTGAAATTCGCTATGTGGAATTGGATGGCCTCGAACTTACAGAGCTCTGCCTGCCTCTACTGCCTCAGTGCTGGGATTAAAGGCTTGGGCCAACCACCTGCCTTCAGTAAATTTTTGAGAAGCTTTTTACTCTGTTACATTTTGAATAAGATGTATGTCCAAAAAAAAAAAAATCACTATATGACACTGTCACGCTCATAAATGTAGAATGAGAAATTCCTTAACTGTTATTTGGTATTAAAATACCAAAACTGTTGGTAGTTTTGAAAAGTAATGAAATATGTGTGGTGAGCTTCATTTTTTTTTTTTTTTTTTTTTTTTTAATCTTGTCAAGTTGGCTTTTTTTGTACTCTTAGTACTGTTCAAAGAAACATGCCACATGATACTTTTTCTGTGTTGGACCTTTGACCAACTGGCCACTCGGTTGTAACAATTTAGAGGCCTATGGTATATATGGGCCAGTAGGGTATTTGCCATTTTCCATTTGTCAGATTTCAACAAATCTCATTGCGTACCCCTTTACCATAAGTACCACTAAAGTGAAAAGTAGTATAGGTCAGTTTTGTAGTTTACTTCAAACTGTTGATTAGTATAGAAAAAGGCACACTTAACTGTGAAGTAGATTTTTGAATTTTAGTTCCTAGACATGAATCATAGAATCCTGGAACTAAAATAGATGGTCATCTTTTTAAAAAAAAAAATTTTTTTTTTGAGTGAGGGGTGGGTTAGGTTGTGTGGTCGATTAAAATCAGAAATTTTTTAGAAATCAGATACATTTTTGAGACATAATTTAAATAAAAATACATCCAATCTATAATTGGGTTTAATACTCATACTTTACCCCTTATGCAACATGTCTGTAGCACCTTGGAAGAACCAGTCTCTTAAATGGCTTAATTTTTTTTAACATCAGATCTAGGATTTCTGGTTTCTGGTGTACCAAGATGTGTTAATTTTGGTAAGCTGTGTTCTCCTTGACCCTGTCATACAGAACCAACCATTTCTATGTAGAGCTGTAATCATAGGTGATACTAAACATTATTTTTCAAAGATTTTTTTTTTTAATTTTCTTTTGATGTTTTGAGACAGGGTTTCTCTGTGTAGCCTTGGTTGTTCTAGAACTTTCCCTGTAGACCAGGTTGGCCTCAAACTTACAGAAATCTGCCTGCCTCTGCTTCCCCAGTGCTGGGACTAAAGGTGTGCGCCGCTCTCACCTGGCTGTAAACATTATTTTTCTATTGAGAGGTGTTTGTTTGATCTGCTCCTTGTGTTACCTCTTTGAAGGTATCAGGAAAATACAAAGCTTTTTCTCTTGTAGTTTTGTGTACTCACATGGGATTTTTGTATAGCTGTCAGTGTTGATTCCCTCAGGCTTATCCTGTTGCTTTAAAAAAAACAACAACCTTAATTTTGCTTCAGAGAAGCTGAAAACAGGCTCTTGAGTGTATTATACCTTTGTGGAGCACTGTTAATCATAGAATGGGATTTGTGTCAAACAGAATTGCAGTGTTTGTTGAAGGTGTTTTGAGTTACTAATGATCTAAAGGCCTCCATGTGCTGACTCATTAGCTGATATGTGAGCTTAGGTTAGCTTGGAGCTGATGTTTAACAGATGTTACTTCTCTTTTTGAATGGCAGGAAGATTTGCTTTCCTGTTCTTAACATCCCAGCCCTGCTGACCAACTTGATATTTTACAGCTTATTCATTTTGTCTAATCTGGGCTTTGTCATATTTTTGTCTATATTCCTGGGCAACTTGGAGCATCCAACATAATTGAGCATCTGCAATCTGGATTATGCAGTTCTGTTTGTTCACCTAGACACTACTCTTTGCCTTGATGTAACCCTTTCCATTTCCATAGGATTGGAAACACAAAGCACATTGAGTTTTCAGGGATACCTGGCACTGACAGATAGTGTCCTCTTCCCTTCTGTCCATTTTCTTTCTCAGAGTTAAACAATGACCCCGAGACACTTTGTCATAGTATTCTGACTTGATTTATCACTCCCAAATACACAGTTTGCAGTAGATACACAAGTCATCTATTTCTTCCCTTTCTTAACTTTGCTAAATGACTTTGACAGAATCTAAACGAGAGGAAAGGAAGGTTGAGAACAGACAGAATATTTTCTGTGTAGAAATAGATAGCCATTCACATCAAACCACCATTTATTTTGTAAGTTGTCAAGAGTGAATAAAAGATTATCCTTTTTAAAAAAATGTTGTCACAAGTAAGACTTCTATGCTATCAGTGTTAGCATGCTCCAATACTAGAAGGCCTTGTAGAATGACCATTTCCCTAGTATTGTGTATTTCCTTTAAAAAAACAAAAGTACAAGAGAAAAAGCACAGCTCTTGCTGTATAACATCTGTGTGTTCAGTTTTTCATTCTATTAGCGTTGTGTGACATTGGGCATACTTCTTAATTTCAAAATAAAGATAATAAACAGTAAGTTGTCTGCAGGGTTCAGTGAGAGACTCCATATACAGTGGCATATGCAACTAACTTCTAAATAGTGAAGTTCAGAAACCACTCAGCTTACTAAACACTCCTACCTACTCAACAGAGTGATGTGATCACATTAGGTTCTGACAGTTGAACCTTAACATAGCCTAACTGTCTGTCTATGTATGTATGTATGTATGTATGTATGTATGTATGTATGTATGTATCTCCCTCCCTCCCCCTCCCTCCCTCCCCCTCCCTCCCCCTCTCTCTTTCTCTTTCTTTTCTTCCTTCTTCCTTCTTCTTTCTTTTCTTTCTTTTCCTTTTCTTTCTTTCTTTCTTTCTTTCTTTCTTTCTTTCTTTCTTTCTTTCTTTCTTTCTTTCTTTCTTTCTTTCTTTCTTTCTTTCTTTCTTTCTTTCTTTCTTTCTTTCTTTCTTTCTTTCTTTCTTTCTCCCTCCCTCCCTGTCTCTGTCTCTCTGTCTCTGTCTCTCTGTCTCTCTGTCTCTCTCTCTCTCTCTCTCTCTCTCTCCAAGGACTTGCTAGCTCTGACTTGCTAGCTCTGTCTGCCCTGGAAATCAATAAATACACCAGCTTGTGTTTAGACAGTTGAACCTTAACATAGCTGAACATACATACATTCTTCATTCATCTATTTATTTATCTATCCATTTATCTGTCTATCTATCTGTCTATCTATCTATCTATCTATCTATCTATCTATCTATCTATCTATCATCTATCTATTTTTCTACCTAGCTACCTACCTATCCACCTATCTATCTATTTTTGAGGCAAGGACTTGCTAGCTCTGTCTGCCCTGGAACTCACTAAATACATCAGCTTGATATACCAGGCTGACCTTGAACTCACAGATATCCTTCTGCCTAAACCTTCTGTGTGCTGCCCCTGCCACAATCATCCACATAGCTAAACTTTAAACCACACTTGAAATCCAGTATTAGTCAGTATGCAGTATACTCTGAGCTGGATTATTGTGTAGCTCTATTCCTTGGATGGCAGATCTCCCCCTCTCCCCCACCTCCTCCTATTCCTGTCCTTTATCCTAAGCACCTAGAATCATACCTGATACAGAGGTAGATTACCAGAGAGTACCACACATGAATCTTCACAGGGAATTCTCAGTCAGCATATTATCTGAGAAAATATAGTCCAGTGTATAAAAAAGGAAAGTTAACAATAAGCAGCATCTTGCATGGCTTAAATAATATTTACTGAAGATGTATTTCTGTTACAATATTATGCCCTCCATGTTATAATCCTCATATATGATTTATTTAAGGAAAAAAAAATCTCACAGTAGCCCTAAAAGGGAGGTAGCTGTTGCTGTTATAAGCAGGAATGTAACTGTACTTTGGCCAGCTATCCTGACAGAGTCCAGTATGGAATCCTCTTTCTTCTTCCTTCCTGGGGTTGCTACATGTACACTTTAGCTGATTGTTTCTTTCTGACCATTACAAAGCCTCAACTTTGGTGCTTGTTACTTTAAACTAGAAATATGTTTGCTATTGGGGGAGGTGATAAATTTTTTAAAGTTATGTTTACATTGTGGTTTTAAACCAAGCAGATAGCGAAAAATCAAGTCTTTTCTGTCATTAGTATTGAGTAGAGTCAAGAGCATGATAGAGAAGTGAGTTCTTTTTCACCTGTTGATGCCAGGGTGTATTTCTGACTCTTTTTTGGCAGAGGTTCACTGGTATGTTTCCTGCTAGGGTCATGACATTAGATTGTTCCATACTTGTGCTGCAGGCTTTATTTCCCTCCCTTCCCCAGGTGCCAGGTATGTACTGTGCAGAGAAAACATGGTCATTTTCTTTCCGGTGCTCTGCTGTCACAAAGATAGCATTGGTGGCATAATTCAACTAGGGAAGGGACAGTTCCACCTTATTGCTACATGTGTTTGTTCATATTACCATGTCCTTATGTTTTTCATGAACAGTATAGTTCAAGCATAATGTCTTTCCAGAAAGCTTTAAGGAATTGAGAGAAAGGAGATTTTAAGAATATCCTTAGACATACTAAAAAATTCTGTCAGGATGAGCTGAGAGCTCGGCTTTGTCCAGATTGTCATGGAGCTTGCCATGCTACCCCAGCTCAATTATTTTACTTTTCAAGAGTGGGGTCTAGACACATAACACAGCCAGTCATTTCTGGCTTTCCCTGTTTCTCCTCTACAGGCTAGTGTTTTGTTAACGGGGCAGATAGTCTGCATGTAAGGCACTGAGAAAAATTGTGTGAAAACACTGCAGAGCAGTGTCTTCTGGTCACTGATCTAACTAGCCTCCAACCAGGCAGCAGGTTTACGAATGACAGCCTCTTTCCAGTGCTTCCATCGATGCATATAATGTTGTTCCAGTGCACATACATACATACATGGTGATGGCAGGCTACAAAAACATTTTTAAAAGCAGTATTTTTCTTTGCATTTGGCATTTTTGTTAATACTTGTCCATTTTGTGCTATTTATGTTTCCTACAAAGCAAGTGAAATGGATCATAGTTCTGCACTTTATTATTTATTTATTTAGGTTTTTTTGTTTGTTTTGGGGGCACAGGGAGACAGGGTTTTCTTATGTACCCCTGGCTTGGAAATCCAGGCTGATCTGGATACCATCCACTTGTCTCTGAGGGTGCTGGGATTAAAAGTATTTAGACCACAAGCCCAGCAGTTCTGTTATTTTTAATTAATTAATGACAAATATATTTTTTAAAAGTAAAATCTCTGCTTACCTAATAAAGTTGAAACACACACACACACACACACACACAACTGTATTAAGGTCCTGAAATATTAAACTTGAGGTTCTATCAGGAGGGTCATTATTTTCCCAGTAGTAGTTCTGTGATTGCCACATTAATTTTTTTTTTTTTAATCAGTGAAAATATGTAAAACTATATGACTAGCTATAGAAAGGAAATAGACAAGCTGGGCTGATAAGTAGTGCTGTAATGACATATGCTTGTGTGTCACATAATACAAAAATCTTTCAAAATAAAATGTATTGTTACACCTCTGCTCTTTCCAGCTTTATGAATAGTAAAACATTTTGGATCTTTTGAGTCTCAGAGTGTGAAGAAACATGGCCATTTTGATGTCAATGTGAGCAGAATCTGCTGCAAGTTCTCAGTGCTTTTCCTTTTCATCTTTTTTTTTTTAGTAAAATCTGTTTCCAAATGTTGACTGTAGCAAGCTGTGGTTTTGATTTTTTTTAAAGTAAGAGTTTATAGTAGTAATCTCATTTTGAGATGAAAGAAATCAAAAATATCTTTCTCTTGTCACCATTGCAGATATCTGTCACAATTAGGATAAGGTACTTACCATCTTTAGCCATTTGACAAGATGAACAACGAGTTCTGGCTTCTTAGATCTTACCTCTATCTATCCCCTCTTCCTTCCTATGCCCCTCTTCCTTTGTCATCCTCTTTCTGACATTTTGACTCAAAAGGATAGGTAGAATAAAACTTAACACTCTTTACTGTTCATTTAAAAATTGAAGTTATAACAAAAAAAAAATTAACCAATTTGGATTATGTTCCATAGCAGTTAGTCAACCTTTGTCATATTTACCTTTCAAGAGATTCTAATAATTTACCAGGCGGTGGTGGTGCACGCCTTTAATCCCAGCACTCGGGAGTCAGAGGCAGGTGGATCTCTTGAGTTTGAGGCCAGCCTGGTCTGCAGAGTGAGTTCCAGGACACCCAGGGCTACACACAGAAACTCTGTATCGAAAAGCAAAACAAAAGAATAAGAGTACTCTAGTAACTCATTTAGAAATATTTTATCTTCTATATGAGCTTTACACAGATGCTTGCATTGACAATTTGATGATAAAACATTAAAGTGACTCAGTTGTATTGTTTGTCCCTGTAAACACAAGTTCAGGAGCTAGATCACCTGTGAGTACCATATTTGTTTGGGTTCATAAACAACTCCACATTGATAATTCTTTTAGAAGCTTGTGATTTTTGTTAGTAGAGATTAATGAAATGAGACCCAGCGTTGTTTTTGCTGGCAGTGATTAATAGGAAACAATGCAGGCATCTGCTGTGTAGCTCACTTGGCAGGAAGTAAGTGTGTAGCACTTCATTGGTTAGTGTTGCAGCAGTACAGGGAACCCACAGTTCTTCCTTTTATAGTTGTGGTTTTAGTTGGGCATTATGCCTTCAGGTTTAGAAATATTTTAACTAGTAGAATAAACACTAAATTTGCCTCTATAGAGTCACTGATAACTAAGGAATCAAAAAAGTGTCCATGTTCTTGTGCACCATTTAAAGATATTTACATCTCTTGGACCATGCTGTATACTGCATATCTACTCTTAATGAGAATATTGAGAAATGTTGGCAGGATGCATATTTAAAAGCGTTCCTAAGAGAGAATGATGAATCTGACTCAGGGTTAGACAATTCTTCTGTAGGAATCCATTTGTAGAACTATGCTTTTAAATAATGCATCAAGACTTGAAAAGTTGACAAACCTGCTTCTCTATACTTAGTAGAAATGAACTTGGTGATAGAAACTTAGATTTAGTATCATGTAACATCTCAAGTATGTGGGTTTATTGTTTACCATGTTTCATTTTTGCTGCTTTTGACCATCTCAAACAATTGTGAAATGTAAGGCAAATGAAATGACCATGGTTATGTAGCAGTCTATGAGTTGCCTTAAAGAAAAAGAGATCAATAAATATGAAATACATTTCTGTTTATTTTATATTTGTAGTTTTAAAAATTTGGCTCCAAAAATAAATACTGAATGAACTTCAAGGTAACTGTTGAGATCCTCATTAGTGGAGTCAAGTTTCTAGTGGTAGTTATTTTAGTGACTGGGGTTGTATAGAAGCAAATAATTTCTTTTTTTGGTCACACACAGTATACTTTCAGCTTATCCAACTTTACTATTACATAAGAGGTCCAACTTTTTTAGACTCTGATCAGTGATCAAACTTTTTTCTATTAAAAAGTTTTTAATTGCTGGATGGTGGTGGCACACACCTTTAATCCCAGCACTTGGGAGGCAGAGGCAGGCGGATCTCTATGAATTTGAGGCCAGCCTGGTCTAGGACAGAGTGAGTTCCAGGACAGGTTCCAAAGCTCCACTGAGAAACCCTGTCATGAAAAACAAACAAAAAAAGTTTTTATTGCTATTATTCCCAGATGCCCTTCTTTGTAGCTTGCCAAATGAAAAAGTGCTATGTATTTATTTTTTTCATTGATGGTATACATGTTCATTAATAAGATACCTGATTGATTATAAGAAGCAGTGGTCACTGATTCCTTTGCTGAATGAATTCTTCTAGTTTTCCTTGTACTTTTTCACAGAATTTGATGACTGTTTATTTAAATAATGTGCACTTAATTAAAAAAGAACAAAAAACCAAGTTATGAAAATTTTTGGAGTCTTATAACAAATGCTGCTTTCTTTTGGTTTTTATTGATAATTTCTTAAGAATCCCCTTTCAAACTGTATCTGTTTTCCTTTATCCCATTTTGCTACTAGAAAATGTTATGATGAAAGACCCTCCGGACTTACTGGACAGGCAGAAATGCCTAAATGCCTTGGCTTCTCTTCGACATGCCAAATGGTTTCAGGTTGGCATTTTGTTATTTCCTTACTGTTCTGTGTTGATTTTATTTGGAAAACCTTCCACTTAATGTTTTCTGTGTGTTATATAAACGGAGATACTTTGTAGCTCATAGAGTTATTGTTGGAATAAATTAGATCCTTTGGATAAAGTACCTAGAATAGCTTCAATTGTGGTGTGTGTGTGTGCGCGCGCCAGAGGTCAACTCAGTGTCATTTCTCAGGAGCCACCCGTGTTGTTGTTGTTTTTGCCCTTTTTGGGGCGCCTACCACCCAGCTCCCAAATAAGTCACACATGGAGGCTTATTCTTAATTATAAATGCCTGACCTTAGCTTGGCTTATTTCTACCCAGCTTTTCTTAAATTATCCCATCTATCTTTTGTCTCTGGGCTTTTCCTTTTCTATTTCTGTATACTTCCTTTGTTTCTTACTCTGTGGCTTGCTGTGTAGCTGGGCCACTGGCTCTTGGGTTTTCCTGCTTCTTTGGCTACTTCTTCCCTCCAGATTTCTCCTTCTATATCTTCCCTCTGCCTGCCAGCCCTGCCTATCCTTTCTCCTGCCTTGCTCTCCTCCGTTCAGCTCTTCTTTAGACTGTCAGTTTTTTCAGACAGGCTCTGTAACACAACTTCACAGAGTTAAATGAATGCAACATAAACAAAAGTAACATACTTTAAAATAGTATTCCTCAACATTCTGACCTTTTTTTTTTCTAAACAAAAATGAAAGGTTTTAACTTTAACATAGTAAGACTGTATACAATAAGAAAAATTGTCAAGTAAAGATTACATTCACAATGTACTGAATTCCAATTCATTTGTGCCTGGTAAATTTAAGAAAATATTCAATAATCTATCTTATCTTAGTAAATCCAAAATTTTATACTTAATTTACTTTTTATCATATCTAAGAAAAACTGCAACTTTTAAGTATCTAGTCTTCAACTCCATCAAAAACCCCAGAAGGATATAATATTATTTGAGTAAACAATAAATACATTGCAAACAACTTCCAAAAACCCTAGAAATGACAGAGAAATATGACTGCCTGGATAGTCACCCAAAGTTTCTCTGCAGCATTGGAGCATCCATCTTCAGCCTACAGGTCCATAGTATCTGGCAGACTTTTCAATGAAGCAGGAAATTTGAAAGACTGTCCCACCTATATTGGTAAAGTTTAATAGTCACTTTCCTCTGTGTTTGGCAGTTTCTTCTGTGAAGCAGGAACCCTGGAAGGGCTATCACCCTTGTTTTGAAAAGTTCAGCAGTCACTTTTCTGTGGGTCAGGCATGTCCAGTTTATACAACATACTGTCCAGCAATTCAGGCAAGAGCAACTTCTTGCCCAAATGGCTAGCCTTGTCATATTGAAAGCAAACTCCATAAGGAGTTTCTTCGATGCCCATCATCTCTGAAGTAAATTGGTACTTCAGAAACAGATGTGTCTCACTGTCATGAAAAGCCCTAAGTTAACAAAACATTTTAAATGCCATATTCTGTAGGTCTTTGAAAGGTTTGAAGACCTATCTATCTATCTATCTATCTATCTATCTATCTATCTATCTATCCATCCATCCATCCATCCATCCATCCATCCATCCATCCATCCATCCATCCATCCATCCATCCATTCATCCATCCATCCAAAATATATCTATATGATCTGGAAAGCATACCTAACATTTATAATTTTGGTTATTATAAATGACTAACCACTAACTTACGTTCCTGATTATCCTATATAGTTTATAATAGTAATTTTCAAAAACTACAATTTCACCCTGTATTTCCAAATGAACTGCATAGGCACAATACCTCAAACAAAAATAGAAACATGCATACAATATGTTGTAACAAAAATAACCTTAAATTTGTATCAATATACAAAAATCCTTTAAACAAGAGTAGGAACATATATACAGTATGTTATAACAAAAATGACCCTAAATTTACATCAATATACAAAAGTCCTTTAAATAAGAGTAGAAATATATATAACAAAACTTAAATTTGTATCAATATACCATATTCTAAATGATATCAAACATCCATAACCCACCAAATAATCAAAAAAACCCATACCCCCCAGCTCTTGGGAATGTGGGCATAGTTTTCTCTAGACTGTTTCTTGCTGGCTGTGGGCAAAAGCATCTTCTTTAGGGGTCCCTGAGAAAGTTTGAGATAATGGCCAAGTCGTGGGAAGACCAACAGTAACCTTTGCTGAATAGATATCACCTGTCAAGATTCAGGAGGTCTCCCTTGATCACACCTGATCAACATTCCTGAAGAAATCCCCAACCTTTCATCTCCCATGGGAACAAAACTCCAAAGCATTTTTGATTTCTATTTGTCAAATACATTTTTTTACTTCTTTTTATTTAAGGCATTCCTAAAGTATCTAGATTGGTTCAGTTTAGCAGTCAAGTTCACAATCCCATGTTTCTTAACACCTGTCTTTTGCTTCTCAACAATCAAAAAATTCAAACTCAACACAATAACATACAGGATCCAGACTCCCTGTCTATTTCCCATCTCGCATGGCTTTTTTCTTTTACTCTCAGTTTAATGACTTTATTTTTAAACTCTTTCTTTTTATGACTGTTTATACCCATATTCTTTCTTTCTTAAGCCTACACACATTGTAAAACACACTGGAACCTGTTTAGAGCTTTTTTCCATCTGGACTTCTTTTACTGCATATCTTTTAGCATTTTTTAACCATGAGAGCAAACCTTTAAACTGCTAACCTACACTTGGATCCTCCATGAGTGATTCTCAACTGGCTCTGCCTGCTTCTCGGGTTGTGAAAGTGAAGCCTAAAGTTCACAGGCCTGGTCGGAGGTTTGTAACTGAGAACTGCATTCTACTTTCCTAGAGTTCTGGAATGCTGAATCTTGCTCTGTGGCAAGCATTTTTACTTAGTTTTTGTTCCTACTTAACATACTAGCTGCTCAAGGGCTTAGTGTCTGGCAGAAACTCTTAAAGAAGCTGTATTTCTTTTTTTTTTCTTTAAGCTTTCTCAGGCCCTATGGAAATTTGAGCTCCACATTGGGCTCCAAAATGTGTTGTTTGTTTTTGTTCTTTTTGGGGGGCCTACCACCCAGCTCCCAAATAAACCATACATGGAGGCTTATACTTAATTACAAATGCTCAGCCTTAGCTTGGATTGTTTCTTACCAGCTTTTAACTTTAAATTATTCCTGTCTATCTTTGGCCTCAGTGCTTTTTCCTTTCTCTATTTCTGTATACCTTGTCTTTCCTTCTTACTCCTTGTCTGGCTGTGTAGCTGGGTGGCTTGGTGGTTAACCCCTAAAGTTCTCCTCCTTCTCTGGTTACTTCTTCCCCCCAGATTTCTCTTTCTATTTCTTCTCTCTGCCTGCCAGCCCCGCCTATCCTTTCCCCTGCCTTGCTATTGGCCATTCAGCTCTTTATTAGACCATCAGATATTTTAGACAGGCACAGTAACACAGCTTCACAGAGTTAAACATATGCAACATAAACAAAAGGTAACACACCTTAAAATAATATTCCACCTTACTTTTTTTGAAAAAGGGCCTCTCACTGAGATCTGCAACTCACCAAGTAGGCTACACTGACTGGCCAGCAAGCCCCAGGCATCCTCCACTGCTGTTTCCCCAGTGCTGAGATTCTAAGTGTGTGCCACCACACCTGGCTTTTAAAACATAGGTTCTGAGAGTTGAACTCAAGCCTCCATGCTTGCATAGGAAACACTTTATCCACTGAGCTGTGTCTCGGTGTTTTGTTATCATGTTATTCTTTTTGGCTTACTAGTCTGAATAGTGGATAGTGCCTTGTAATAGGCACTTGTAAATCTAAACAAGGAAAGGCTGAAAGTTAAGATAGTGCCTGGAATAGGGTTGCCATGAGTTTACAAAAACAATTTTTATATTATATTCCTTTTACTTGACTTTCTGAACTTGCTATTTTTCATAACTTGTGCTTGATAACCAGTAAATCATTTGCTAATTGGTATTCATTTTTTAAAAACGTATCCATGATCAATGTGTTTCAAATTAGGAATGGATTTTTATAGGGATATTGGAATCATTTTGTTTGTTTTAGGCAAGGGCAAATGGATTAAAATCATGTGTAATTGTCCTCCGAATTCTGCGTGATTTGTGCAACAGAGTACCTACATGGGCACCATTGAAAGGATGGGTAAGTACTTAAAAGTGATTAAAAACAAATCTGAAGCTATAGCAGAGGAAATTCTAGAAATGATGTTACTATAGAATGACTGTATTCTGAGTTAATTAAGGCATACATTGTCTTTTTTTGCCCTAGAATTAATTATGCAATTTTATAAATTCTTTTATGCATATAACTTGTCTCTTTTGTCTTGTCATTTGTGTTTTAGACTTGATATATGTATATGAAAATTGCGAATCTCTCTCCCTTTCTCTCTCTACACACACACACACACACACACACACAATCCCGATCTAAAGGTTTTATACCTTTTAGAAGTAAGTCCTGTTTTGCTTTAACTCTGGATTGATGATTGATCACTCATGAATCACTTGCTGCTGCTGATCACCTTCTTGGCTGGTCCATTGCCCTCAGTGTGTTGCTACATTTCTGTGGAGACTCTGATAGAGAGTCTTGGAGTAAGGCTCATTTTGGTGTCTTTGTAATTCTCATGAAATGTAGACACAGATCCAATGTGTTAGGTTAAATGCAATGTATTTAATAGCAATTAGGTTAAGTGCAGTGTTTGCCTGATATTAATTACTAATTAGAGACATAACATATATTGTAACATTGACTTAATTTGGAAGTTATTATGCCTGATCCAGTCAGGACTATAAGTTACAATTTTATGAAAATAATTTAAAGTTGTAAGGGTTCATTTATAAAATAATGAGCAATTATGAATATTTATGCAGCTTCATAATTTTCAGTGTATCTAATACAGTGGTGTAGTTCTTTGTTTATTATAATTGTTGCTCTTGGAGAAGGCTATTTGAAGGAACTCAACTTTTATAGTTGAGTGCTTAAAAACCTGCCTTTCTGAACTATAACTTGCTATTTCTCATAACTTGATTTTTTGGTTTGCTTGATAACCAGTAAATTATTTGCTAATTGGAATTCATTAAAAAAAAACTTATCTATGATCAGTGTGTTTCAATTGAGGAATGGATTTTCTACAGGGATATTGGAATCATTTTGTTTGTTTAGGCAAGGGCAAATTGATTAAAATCATGTGAGTGTTTCCTAACTTAAGTGGGATTTAGATAGACCAGTTGCTACCTTGGTTATTTATTAGCTATTGCTCATATTAAAACTTGTTAATCTTAAATGAATTATATGACTATAATTTATTCATTTTCTTTCTAAAAAACCATAAAGTTTTTGTCTCAAATATTTTCAGAATATATCTAAAAATCCTTGATTTAAGAAATGATTGCATTAGAGTAGATAATCATGGGGGAAGAGTTAAATGGACCTTAAATATTAAATTGTCTACACTTTTTTGGCTTCCCTTAGATAGAAATGTCAGCTCACATTTAACTGGAATCCTTTTAACACTTGGTGCATGTACTAATTTGTAATTTAATATCTTCTAGCCACTAGAGCTTATATGTGAAAAGTCTATAGGTACTTGTAATAGACCTTTGGGCGCTGGGGAGGCCTTGAGACGAGTTATGGAGTGTTTGGCATCTGGAATACTACTTCCTGGTAAGGGTTTCAAACTCTCAAGGCAGAAGAATAAGAAAAAAGTCTTACTTTAGTTAATTTATCTAAACATATGCTAAATGTTTGTCCTCTGCAGAGGAAAATGATGTGTAGGAGTTGTGATCTTTGGAATTTTAGCAGCTCGAATGTTTGTGTGTGGAAGAGTGCTATAAAGCTTTTCCATAGTTCTAATTTGTGTTTTATATGTACTAACATAAAGGGTACTAATAGATACTGTGTCTGCTATGCATTTGCTTCACCTAGAAGTCTGAATCTGGAAATGTAAATGCTTATTTGAAAAGTATGAAGTTCATTTTGATTGCAAGTCTGTTATTAAATTTAGAAAAATTAAATATGTAATCTATTTAAAGTTTCATCATGTTGTTGTAAATTCTTGGAGTAAGGCTCATTTTGGTATTAGGTGACTTCCCGTAAAAAATGACAGGTGCTAACACTGCAAATGACAGATTGTCCTTAATACTCTACTTATATGAGCAGACTTTTAACTTAGTTCTACAGTTTTTTCTCTTCTCTCTTTGTTATTTTGCTATGTTTTAAACTCATTTCTAAATTTTTATTTTTTCTTGCCTTTGTCGAAGGGGGTCCTGGCCTTCATGATCCTTGTGAGCGAGACCCAACAGATGCTCTGAGCTACATGACCACTCAGCAAAAAGAAGAAATCACTCATAGTGCACAGGTATGAAACTGGTGTATCACTGATTGCTTAGAAAGATACCATATTTTCCATTTCTGAATTGTTCTGTGTGGTTACATTTCTTGTATGTTTAAGTTACGGAATTTTACCAGTATAATAACATCAGTATGTAAAGAATGTCATTTGAGTTAAATGTCATATAAGCAAGAATGGTTATTGAGATTTCATTAAATATAATGTTTTATTCTTTAGCATGCACTTAGACTATCAGCCTTTGGCCAGATTTATAAAGTGCTGGAGATGGACCCCCTTCCATCTAGTAAGCCTTTTCAGAAGTATTCCTGGTCGGTTACTGATAAAGAAGGTGAGTATGAAAAGGTTTTTGTTGTTGTTTTGTTTAATTAGAGTTGAGGGTTAACATTGGTGGTGTGCACCTTGTTTAGGGAGCTTAAACATTGGTCATCCCAGTTATTGCTTTTCTTAACTTAATTTGCTTCTATCCAAAATATCAGTGATATCAGCCTGCTATCTTGTTTGTTCTTATTAGTGATCAGCTTATTTTCCTGTGTTGCTAGATTTTGTTACTGCATAGACTTAAGAACCATACTTTAGGCTTCTGGTCTAAGAGGAGATAAACCATAAGTTAAGAAGAGACATTATCTCTGTGCACTGGTCAGTGTGATGAACTTTCTGAAGTTTGCAAGTGATTTGTACAAAGAAAGAGAAACAAAAGTATAGGGGATGAGAAAAATGTATTGGGAAATTCACGGCCACCTGTTTGTACTTGTCTGCCTGTACTTATTGTGTGACAAAATGTTTCCTGGGTAGATGAAACACATTCATCTTCTCACCCCAGATAGGAAACTCAAAACAGACCAAATTACAGATACCACCAAAGTCCAACTTGGTGAACCAGTGAGTTTTATTGGGGTTACTGTGGGTGAGGGATTACTTACAGGATCAGTAATGACTCAGAGGCAGCTACATCACCAATGCCCACCTTTGCACAGGTGACAGCTCACAAAAGCTGGGAGCCTGGAGCACACTGCCTGCAGGCAGCTCAGCAAGTTGGAGAGTGTCTTTCTAGGTGTTTCAGTTGGTCTAAACCTCTTCCAGGCAGCTCTTTTTGTTCAAGAATCTTCTTTGAGCTGGGTTCTTCTTACTCTGGCAGAGAGAGGCTTAGTGAATCTGGTTAGTTTCAGGGAGTTCTTGAAATGGTTTTTCCATTTTCTAGGAATGTCTGTGATTTCTTTTTTAATGTCTTAAAGTTTTTATTTTATATGCTTTACTTTTATAGTTATTCTGAGATTGTGTGTGTGTGTGCTATATGAATGCTGTTTTATTTCTCTCTTGGCATGTTTGTTGTTT
This sequence comes from Peromyscus leucopus, assembly GCF_004664715.2. Classification (NCBI taxonomy): domain Eukaryota; kingdom Metazoa; phylum Chordata; class Mammalia; order Rodentia; family Cricetidae; genus Peromyscus; species Peromyscus leucopus. The sequence goes on from NC_051066.1 coordinate 1,983,259, forward strand.
CTATATAGGAAGGCTGCTGAGTTTTGTGTGTTAATGTTGTATCCTGCCAGTTTTCAGAATGTATTTATGAGCTGTAGAAATTTCTTGGTTGCATCTTTAATGTTTAAAATCATACTGTCTGCCAATACCGTTACTTACTTTGACTTTTTTTCTTATTTGTATCTTCTTGATTTTCAGTTTATCTGCTCTAGCTAAGACTAAAACAAGATAGTTGTTTTGTTCCTGATTTTAGTTTAGAATGATATTGGCTATGGATTTGCCTTTATTATGTTGAGATTTGACCCTTGTAACCCTAGTCTCTTCAGGACTTTTATCATGAAGGGACATTAGATTTTGGTAAAGGCCTTTTCTGCCTCTGATAATCATGTGGTTTCTGTCCTTTAGTCTGTTTATATGGTGGATTCCGTTTATTGATTTACATATGTTGAAACATACCTACATCTCTGGGATGAAGCTGACTCAATTATGGTTGATGGATCTTTTCATATATGCCTGCATTCAGCTTGCAAATATTATAGAGAACTTTTACTGTATTTATCAGAGGTGATGGCTTATCATTTTCTTCTTTTGTTGAGTCTTTTGTGATTTTGGAAATACTGACTTTGTGTTGTAATGTCTCCCTTTCATTTCTAATTACAATTAAAAATTATGTGTATAAGTGGTGTTTGTTTTTTTTCCCCCCAAGACAAGGTTTCTGGTGCCTGTCCTGGGTCTTTTTTTCTGTAGACCAGGCTGGCCTTGAACTCACAGAGATCTGCCTGGCTCTGTCTCTTGAGTGCTAGGATTAAAGGCGTGCGCCACCACCGCCTGGCTGTGTATGAGTGCTTTGCCTGCAAGTATATCTGTGTGCCATGTATGTGCCTGGTGTTCATGGAGGCCAGAGGAGGGCATTGGATCCTTTGGAATTGAAATTATGGATGATTGTGGGCCACCATGTGGGTGCTGGGAAACAAATCCAGATCCTTTGCAACAGCAACTAATGCTCTTAACCTCTGAGCTGTCTCTCTAGCCCTCTTCTCTAAATTTGGATCCAATTTGGATTAGATCCTTCCTGGTTAATTTGACTAAAGGTTTGTCAATTTTGTTGTTTTTTTTCCCCCCAAGAACCATCTCTTTACATCATTGATTCTGTGTTGTTTTTCTTTCCTATTTCATTAATTTCAGCCCTGTGTTATTTTTTCCTGTCTACTTTGTTTGGGTGTTCTTGTTTTTGTTTTTTTAAGCATTCAAGTACCTTCTTATCAGGACTGCCTTTACTGTGTTGCATGGATTTTGGTATGTTGTTATGTTGTGTTTTTATTTTGATTCAATTTTAAGAAGTTTTACACCCCCTTGGTTGTCCTAGAACTTGCTCTATAGACCAGGCTGGCCTTGAACTTGGAGATCTGACTGCCTTTGTCTACCTAGTGCTGGGATTAAAGGCATGTGTTACTCCTGCCTGGCTTAAATTTCCTTTTTGATTTCTCCCTTGACCCAATTTTCATTTAGTACCTTGTTTCCATGAGTTTGTCTGCTTTATGCCATTTCTATTGTTGTTGGAATTTAGCTTTATACTCTTGTGACCAGAAGATGCAGGATATTTAGTTTTCCTATATTTGTTGAGACTTATATTGTGGTCATTTTTGGAAAAAGTTCCATGGGCTGCTGAGAAGAAAGTAAATTCTTTAGTGTTTGCATAGAATATTCTGTTAGGTTCATTTCATTTATGATGTCATTTAACTCCAGAGTTTCTCTGTTTAGTTTGTGTCCAGATAACCTATCGGCAAGAGCGGTTATTGGAGTTGTACACTTTCACTGTATTAGCATCAACCTGTGAGTTTCAGATTATTTATTGTACAAAATTGTGTGCCCCTTTGTTTGTTTTGTAAATGTTTAGGATTGTAATGAATTGTAATGTGCTGTTGCTGAATTTTCCCTTTAATGAGTGTGAATTGCCTTTTCCTGTCTGTTCTGTCTTGTTTTGGTTTGAAATCCATTTTGCTGGGTATTAGAATAGCCTGTTTATTAATTCGAATAATATCTTGGAATATCTCTTTCTGTCCTTTTATCCTAAAGTGGTATCTGTCTTTAATGAGGAGATGTGTTTCTTGTAGGCAACAAAAAGACTCATCCTGTTTTCTAATCCTGCTGTTAGTCTGTTTTTATTGGAAAATTGAGACTGTTGCTATTTAGAGTTACTATTGAGCAGTGTTTATTAATATTTTTTTTTATTTTGTTGTTGTGGTTGTATTGATTTTTTTTTTTTTCAGACCTCTTATGGTTAACTGTTCTGGGGTTTTTTGTTCCTTCCTTCTCTTGGGTATGCTTAATCTCTTTAGACCAAAGTATTACTTATAGTATCTTCTGTTGAATTGGCTTACTAGACATGAATTCCTCAAATTTGTTTTTATCACGAACATTTTTCTTTCTCTTCCAGTTATGATTGAAAGTTTTGTTGGGTATAGTAGTTTGAGCTGACAGCTGTGGTCATTCAAAAACATATAGAATGTCAGACCAGGTCTTTCTTGCTTTCAAAGTCTATATTGAAAAATCAGGTGTTATTCTGATGAGTCTGCCTTTATATGTGACTTGGTCTTTTTTTTTTTTTTGGAAGCTTTTAATATCTTTTCTTTGTTCTGTACATTTAGAATTTTTATCATTTTGTCTCTTACCCCGTCTCCATCTTGTTTTGTTTTCTGTATGCCTCTTGTACCGTGATAGCATCCCTTCCCTTAAATTTCGGAAATTTTCTTTTACTATTTATTTTGGAAAGTATTTTCTGTGCCTTTGACCTGGGTTTCTTTTCCTTCTTTTCTACTTTGTATTCTAGATTTGATTACTACTAGGGGTGAAGAAATTTCAACTACTGTTCAGAGATGGGAGTACATGTTGCCAATGCATTTTGTGGAGTGAGGGCATTCTGAAATTTCTAAGTGCATTGTTTTTGAGATGCATGTGTACACATACTATGTTCAGGTTAAGGAATTAGGTTGCCAAGTACACTTATTAAAATGTGCATGTGTGTGTGAATCTGTATACATAACCCAAACTAAATTGGGGTCCTAGGTACTGAACTCCTGTATGTGCCTACTTCACTGTTATATGGCAAGTTGTAATTAGTCTCCATCATACGTGACTAAGCAAACAGAGAATAGAGGTACTGTTTGTCCTTAAATGTTAAATACTTAAAATTGCCTATGTGTAGATTATGCTGAAAATATTTGTTATTGAACAGATGCATGTATGAGTTTATAATGGGAACAATAAGGGGTACTGGCTTTGAGTGCTTCTGAGGATAAAGTTGTTACACATGAAAACTAAGGATGGTACCAGACCTCAGAAGTGATCTCATTACCAGACCATGAAGGTTATAAGACTTGCTTTTTATAAATGTAAGCCCATATTTTCCCTTATTAGCCCCAGGTATTCGAGTTCTTTTCCAGTGGCAGGGCTGATAAAATGAAGCCACAGAATTCTACTCATGTAGCTTGCATACTTAAATCCATGTATTTAACCAGCTTATACTTTCTAGTCAGGGAGCTGCTTTTAATAATAGGATAATGAGTGGAAAAAGGATTGAATAAACATAGTTCCTATTTTAAAGCTTCTATTTCTTAAAAATTTCACTCTAGAAGACTAACATATTTATAGTTGTATGCAAACAAAACAGCAACGTTAGGTAGACATTGCTTCTTGTTGGAGAACATCAAGTTTGAGCTGACTGGAAAATATTGACTCAAGCAATTGCTGAACTGTTTATGCCAAGGGACAATAAATCTTGATATTGAGAAAATACAGAATTTCACTGTTATTACATATTTTTCCTAGAATTATCTAGAAATTTTGTGGCATGAATATCTTGAGCATAGTTTTTCTTAGGACAAGTCCTGTGAACTAATTTTTAAGTTGAAGACAGAATTCATTAATGTACTTTGGCAGGCTGATGACCTTTCCTCTCTTTCTCCTTTGAACCTTTGGCAGCAAAGCACTTTTATTAGTATTATTTTCTTTAGGTTCCTTTCCATTATGTTGTTTCTACCTCTCATGTTAAAATACTCTATAAAATAGAAGACAAGTAGAAAATACCTTTGACCTGCACCAACTGCAATTAAGGACACATAAAATGTATATGCAAATAGGCAATACTACACAGTGTTCTGATTAAGCAGGAAGGTGATAGTGGGTAAAAAGCCTTATAGAAAACTGTAAATAAAATCTTGTGAAAGACTTATAATTCGATGATCAGATTTATAAAAGTGTAAGATTTTAATATATTGACAATTTATAGAAGCAATTTAGAACTACTTGAAAAGGTAGATCAGTTCTTCTAAACCAACTATTGTTGGTTGTTTTTTCTACTCTTTTATGGGGGCCTGCCACCCAACTCCTAAATAAATCACACATGGAGGCTTATTCTTAATTATAAATGTCCGGCTTTAACTTGGCTTACTTCTAGTCAGCTTTCCTTAACTTAAATTATCCCATCTATCTTTTGCTGCTGGGCTTTTTCCTTTTACTTCCTTAATCTTATTTTCACTCTTACTCTGTGGCTGGCTGTGTGGCTGGTCCCTAGCATCCTCCTCTCCTTGTTCTCTTGCTCTTTCTTCTTTTTCTCCCAGATTTCTTCTTCTATTTATTCTTGGCCTGCCAGCCCTGCCTATCCTTTCTCCTGCCTCACTATGGGCTGTTCAGCTCTTTATTATACCATTAGGTATTTTAGACAGGCAAAGTAGCACAGCTTCACAGAGTTAAACAAATTCAACATAAAAGAATGTAACACATCTTTGCATCATTAAACAAATGTTCCATAGCATAAACAAATTAACACATCCTAAAATAATATTCTACAACATTTCTCCCTTTTTGTCTGCATAAAAAAGTTTCAACTTCAACATAGTAAAACTGTACACAACAAAAACAGTTTTCAGGAAAGAATCAAATTTTACAATATTCTGTCTATTAGTAGTTAGCATATTCAGAAAAAGTAATGCACTATCTATCCTTAGTGAATCCAAAGTTTTACACCTAACTTACTCTATCATAACTAAGGAAAACTGCAGCTATAACTATCTAGTCTGCAGCTCCATCAAAGACCTAGAAAAATGTAATATTATGTAACAATAGAGACCGTTGGCTGCCTGGACAGTCACCTAAAGTTCCTCTGCAATGTTGGGTCATCCATCTTCAGCCTACAGGCCTAGAGCATCTGACAAATTTTTCAGTGAAGCAGGAAATTTGAAGGACTGTCCTGCCTTGTATTGGCAAAGTTCAGTTGATTTCCTCTGTGTCCTGCATGTCCAGTCTGCACAGCACATTGTCAGCAATTAAAGGCAAGAGCAGTTTCTTTGCCCAGTGGTTAACCTTGCCACAGTGAAAGCAAACTCCATAAGGAGTTTCTTCAGTGCCTATTGTCTTCTCTGCAGTAAATTGGTGCTGCCAGGAGCAGATGTGTCTCATTGTCATGAAAAAAGTCTTAGGTTGACAAAACATTTTAAATGCCATATTCTGTAGGTCTTTGAAGTGTTTGAAAACCATTTATCTGTCTAAAAATACATACATAAAAAATCTGTATGATCTTGAAAGCATACCTAACATATCTACAAATTTTATTGTTATAGATGACTAACTACTGACCCATGTTTCTTGATTATCCTAAGTAGTTCATAATAATAGCTTTCAAAAACTAGAATTTTTTACCTTACATTTTTAAAGGAACTGCATAGGTGCAATATCTTAAACAAGAGTAGAAACATATATACAGTGTACCAAAAATAACTTTGTATCAATATACTATATTCCCCTAAATGATAACAAACATCCATAACCCACCAAATAATCAGCTGCCTCCCATAACCCTACTCTTTGGAGTGTGGGCGTTGTGTTCTCCAAACTGCTTCCTGCTGTCTGTGGACAAAACATCTCTAGGGTTCCAGAGAGAAGATTTGAGATAATGGCCAAGTCCTGGGAAGAACAGGAGTAACCTTTGTTGATAGATATCACCTGTCAAGATTCAGGAGGTCTCCCTTGAACAAACCTGATCTATATTAAGCCAGAATGAATCCACAGCTCTTGTTTCCTGTGGAAACAAAAGCAAAACCTCTTCTCCAAAGCATTTTTGATTTCTATTTTAAAGTTAAGGCATTCCTAAAATATCTAGGCTGGTGTATGTCATCAGTCCCTCTTTCAATTCCATGTCTCTCAGCAGCTGTTGTTTGCTTGTTAGCAATCAAAACATTCAGAATCAACACAATACTGTACAGGATCCAGACTCCCTGTGTATTTCCCATCTCTTTGTGGTTTACTTTTTTTTATTATTTTACTTCTCTCTTTAAAGACTTTTTTTTATTTTTAAATTCTTTCTTTCAATGACTGTCCATACCTTTTTTCTTTTCTTTTTTAAGCCTCTGCCATTGTTAAACACATGGTAACCTTTTTAAGGGTTTTTTCCATCTGAACCTGCTTTCCTGCATATCTTTTAGCCTTTTTTGACCACACTGGCAAACTTTAGACTGCTAAGCTACACCTTTAGACTGCTAAGCCTGGCTCTCTTGGCTTGTTCTACCTTCTTCTAGGTTTGTGAGAGCCAAGCCTAAAACTTGTAGCCTGGTTGGAGGTTTGTGACTGAGAACTGCATTCAGTCTTCCTAGCCTAAGCAAGCTGGTACTTACGTTGCCATAGTGTTTTTACTTAGCTTGATGTTTCTAGTTTCTATTTAGTGCTGCTGGCTGAACATCAGTGCCTCGTGCCTCTTTTCATTTCTTTTTTCAGCTTTCTCAGGCCCTAGGGATATTTGAGCCTCACATTGGTATGCCAAATGTAATTGGTTGTTTTTGCTCTTTATTAGACCATCAGGTGTTTTTTGCAAGCACAATAACACAGCTTTACAGAATTAAACAAATGCAGCAAAAAGATTGCAATACGGCCGGGCGGTGGTGGCGCACGCCTTTATTCCCAGCACTTGGGAGGCAGAGCCAGTTGGATCTCTGTGAGTTCGAAGCCAGCCTGGTCTCCAAAGTGAGTTCCAGGAAAGGCGCAAAGCTACATAGAGAAGAAACCCTGTCTGGAAAAACAAAACAAAACAAAACAAAAAAAGAATGCAACATATCTTTGCATCATTAAGCAAATGTTCCACAGAATAAACAATTGTAAAACATCCTAAAATAATCTACAACAACTAGCTACTTTTAATCATCTGACACGTAGATGATAGGCTTTTTGTTCAGTTTTATAACAGATGTGAATATATGCCATTCTAGTTTGGTCTGTGCAGTAAAGTACCTTAGACTGGAAAACTTGTAATTACAGTTATGCAAGCTGGAAGTTTAGGCCCAGTGCTCCAAGAGAACAGATGTTGGGTTGTCTGGTAATGGTCCTTTTCTTTTTTCTTTTTGGTATTTTGAGACAGGGTCTACATAGCCCCGGTTGTCCTGGAATTTACTATGTAGACCAGGCTGGCCTCAGACTTAGAGAGATCTGCCTGCCTCTGTCTCCTGAGTGCTGGGATCAAAGGTATGTGCTATCACCGCCCAACGCTTAGTAATAGTCTCTTTCTTTTCATTTTCTTCCTCTTCTCCTCCTCTTTCTTCTTTTTCCTTAAAGAAAAAAAAAAAAAAGAAAAAAAGAAAAAAAAACAAGGTTTCCCTGTATAACCCTGGCTGTCCTGGAACTTGCTCTGTAGACCAGGCTGGCCTTGAACTCAGATGTGCCTGCCTCTGCTTCTTAATAGATGGCACTTGCTATATGTCTTATTATGGAAGAGGCACTCTTTTTCAGGCATATTTTACAACTCTAATGTTCATTAGGGTTGTGTCTCACAACTTCCCTCAACATCTTTGCATAGGGGATTAAGATTCAGCATGTGAATTTTAGGAGGATAGAAGCATCCAGACTAGCATAGACATACACATATCTGAATAAATGTAGAATAGGTATTTATAAAAATGATAATAAATGGTTTCAAAAGATCATTGCACATTCTAGATTATAACTATGGCATTTTAATTGATCATTGAAAAACTTGTGTGATCTTTTTGAGATTTTTCTACTCAAACATTAAAAGGATTCTTGTTTTAACTGACAGTGAAGATCTCAACATTGTTTGTAGGTGCTGGATCTTCAGCTCTAAAGAGGCCATTTGAAGATGGATTAGGGGATGATAAAGATCCCAATAAGAAGATGAAACGAAACTTAAGGAAAAGTATGTAAATCATTATTCTGATTGTGGGAACTAGAGAAGGTTTATTGCTTCAGAAAATAATAAATGAAGAGTTTCATTGACTTGAATTAGAATTTTAAGAATAGACCTAAGTTGACAAAATTGGTAATTGAACTTTGAGTTTCATTGCTTAAGACATCAATGCTGACAAATAGAAATTAATGGGACATTATTTTTAGCAGCCTATTAGTATAAGAAATTTAAAGACTACTCATGGAGAGAATTTGTATTTTAAAATTCTCATTTTTGTAAACACATGAGAAATTTAAAAACATATTTATATTATTAGACATAATAAATGAATGTTTTGCCTGCATTTGCCTACAATATATATATATTGGCTTTCTAGTTAATTTCTAATCTATTTTCTTTTTCTTTCATAGTTCTGGACAGTAAAGCAATAGACCTTATGAATGCGCTAATGAGATTAAACCAGATCAGGCCTGGGCTACAATATAAGCTTTTGTCACAGTCTGGCCCAGTCCATGCCCCAGTCTTCACAATGTCTGTAGATGTGGATGGCACAACATATGAAGCCTCAGGACCATCCAAGAAAACAGCAAAACTTCATGTAGCAGTGAAGGTACAGTATTCTTTTACTTGCCAGTGCTCCCTTTGTTTTGTTCAGATAAAGTGCTTACCTATATCTGTAAGGCTTTAAGGACAGTGACATAGAAACTTCTTTCACTTATGCATCACATTTGTTAGTGTTGTGACATAATATGTGTTGATTGTATGCAATTTAGACAATACAGAAATTGTATGCCACATTTCTGAGGCAAAGATAATATTTATACATGGTTCATAGTGATGCTTTGTTCTTGAGAATATTTTTATAGGGAATAATAATGATGTTTGAATAATCATGCATATAGATAATCCCCAAATAATGAATCTCTCAATAAATTTGATTTATTGTAGACTAATGCCAAAATGTCACAGATCATGCATGTACAATGAAGACTGATTTTTATTCTGTCATTTAATAGTATATGGTATAAAATAGAATTAGTCTGTTTTCATGGATATTACATTTGCTAAAATAGTGTTAAAGTAGAACAAGCAGTATGCTAGATGCTAAGGAAAGAGTTTATGGAGTTTATGGAGTTTAGTGTGGCTAGGATGGAGCTACAGATAATGCATATATGCAAAGTATATAGTGTGCTAGTGATTAGAACTATACAGAAAAATAGTAACAAGGTGATAAAAAATACCAGACAGTCCATTCTGCTTTGTTTATAAATTTAAAATGAGACTACAAATTGAACCCAAGACTTAAGACTAAAAAAAAAACGAGTTTAATAACTGCTTTAGTTGTTTTCTATTGCTGTGTAAAAACCATAATCAAAATCAGTGGGGGCAGGAAAAGGTTTATTTCAGCTTACATCTTACATACATCATGTAGGGAAGACAGCGCAGGAACCTAGAAAGAAAAATTGAAGCATAAGTAAGCTATGGAGGAATTCTGCTGAACTGGTTTGCTCCCTGTGGCGTTCTCTGTCTGCTTTTTTATTGCCTCCCGTGGTGGCATTGTCCCCAGTGGGCTAGGCCCTCTCACATCAATCAGTTAAAAAAAAAAAATACTCCACAAACTTGCAGACAGGCCAATCTTATGGGGGCATTTTCTTAATTGAGAGGTTCTCTTTTCCCAGATGACCCAAGTTTGTGTCAAGATGACAAAAACAAACCATTGCAAATGAGTTGTGCTGAATACCCTGAGAATGAACTGAAAATTTAAAGCTAAATTCTGTAGTGAGTAAGACAAAAAGCTTGTGAAGTAAACTGTTTATGGCTAAGAACAGTCAGTTGGTTTTTGAGAGTCACAGTTGTGTTTGTTAAGCGTCAGGTGGGCATTTCTTCTTGGGTAGATCTTTACAACCTAGGATACCAGTGATCCTTAATGGATTGTCTCCTTTTACTGTATGCTAATAGCCTCATAGCAATTTGTAGTTCATTTTTTTAACGCAGTGAATTAGATGCTATTTTTATTTGATGCAGTGATAACAATATTATACATGATGGATTATTTTAACCTAACTTTTAGTAAAAATGGTGGACTTGTAGACTTAGAGTTTTTCATTTTGCTTTTTTACATTCTGAGGGTATATAAGCACACATCTGAAGCATCAGTTATAATCCCAGTGGCATTGGGTCAGAGGAGTGAGTTAACATCCTTTTTATAATTAGTGTTTCAGAAGAAGATGACTTTCTTGCTTTTTCTCTTTCTCTCCCCTTCCTTCCTTCCTCCCTTCCTTCCTTCCTTCCTTCCTTCCTTCCTTCCTTCCTTCCTTCCTTCCTTCCTTCTTCCTTCTTCCTTCTTCCTTCTTCCTTCTTCCTTCTTCCTTCTTCCTTCTTCCTTCCTGTCTTTAATTGCAGTTTGGGTAGAATGTGCAGTTGAGTAGTAAATCTGAACTATGAGAAGAGTTGAGATTTGCCTGTTTTGAATGACCACTCAATTAGATTGCTGATCCACTCAGAGGAGATGAAATATCAGAGTAAATCAGCTTTGAAGCTTTGGATACCCCTCTGTGGATAATTTGTTTGTTTGGCTTATAATTATTCAGCAGTGTGATAAGGAGATGTAGTCAGAAGTAGCCTGTGGTTCGTTTTGGGTCTCCCCAGTCTTATACTAGTTTGTGTACTGGATAGCTATATTCTAGAGTTTGCTTTCTGTGTTGAGGCAAAGAGTTCTTCCTAAGGTTTCTAAGTTTTAATGTGTGTGTGTGTGTGTGTGTGTTGGGGAGGGTGTACATGTGTGATGGTATGAGTGACTCTCAGAGTACAACTTTCGGGAGTCTGTTCTCTATTTTTAACTTATGAGATCTACAGATCAAACTCAGGTCATCAGATTAGGCAGCAAGTACCTGTATCCTCTATCTTGCCAATACAAGCTTCTCAGGTAGTTTTTATTGTATACCTGGCTTTGCAAAAGTTGGCTTTTCTTTTTCTTTTCTTTTTTTTTTTTTTTGGTCATGTATGTTTGTTGTAGTTTAGAGAATGAATGAAACATCCTTAATTCCAACAGTTAGAAATAACAGCAACAGGTTTTACATTAAGTGCAGAAGGTGTTTATTTTTTCCCAAGCTTTATTTTTACTTAAACTTGCAATTCCAAAATTCAAGGAAGTTTAGCTGTTTGATGTAATCATGGAATTTGTACTAATTGGGTGGCAAGACCCAAGCTGAATTGATGCAGGGCGTTTTTAAATCTTTATTATTCCATTTAATGTTTCTGTATATGAATATAGGCAAGTACCTGAGAATTCACTTGGGATTTGGCAAATAATTTGGTTTTATATTAGGTTTTGGAAATAGAAACTTAAGAATTCTCAAAAAAAATTGGCTCTAAGAGCAGTGGACCTACATGTTGTGTATAAATCTGTACATAAAGTAGTTCCCTGTTGCTTTGCTCATCTAAACAGTTATTTTTCTATTGAAGATTGTTCTAATATTAACTGATGGCTGAAAAATTTATTTATTTATTTATTTATTTATTTATTTATTTATTTATTTTTGATTTTCGAGACAAGGTTTCTCTGTGTAGCTTTGCGCCTTTCCTGGAGCTCACTTGGTAGCCCAGGCTGGCCTCGAACTCACAGAGATCCGCCTGGCTCTGCCTCCCGAGTGCTGGGATTAAAGGCGTGCGCCACCACCACCTGGCTGAAAAATTTATTTTTATCAAGTTATCATAAAGTACTTGTTTTGAATGTCTTAGTTTATTTCTTTGCATATTTTTGACCTTGTCTGATTATCCTCTAAGATACATTCTAGAGATGGAATTACTGGGCCAAAGTTAATGAATAATTCATTACTTCATTAAAAAATGTATTGGGAATCCTATTATATATCAGTTTACATGCCAGATTGCAGTCCCTGAAGGTCGTGCACCTATTTACAGATGAGTCAGAGGCAGTGCTGCCCTTCTGAAGGTAGATCCTTGGACAGGATCTTCAGAAAGATCTCTCCCAAGTCAGAGTACAACAAACCAACTAGGAATTTGTCACTGCCATGAGAGCTGGGCTCAGCTACCCAGCTGCAGCTTCCCTCTCCTTCTGCAGCTCTTTTTTTCTGAGAGCCCCTGACAGGGTGCATTTAACATGCTCCTGTCATGAAAGTAATTGTGCTTTAGTGTGGAGAAAAGACAACGTGGAGGGGGACAAGGAGTGAAGACTTTTTTTTTTTTTTTTTTTAAAAATGACAGGTCTTCTCTGTGTAGCCCTGGCTGGCCCCAGAACTCACTCGATAGACCAGGCTGGCCTCGAACTCAGAGATCTGCCTGATTCTTCCTCTAAATGGCCCTGAGTAAAGGTGATGAGTGAAGACCTTTTAGAGAAGTGTTTAGATCCATTAGGTGTTCTGAACCTGAGACCAGATCTCCATCCTACAGAAGCTATGAATCGTAGTTTCTTTTGAGCACAGAACTATGGAGTATTTTCTTTTTACTTCCAGTGCCCAGTCTTTGAGGGTAGCTCATCTCTTTTAGTCTTAACCTGTATCAGACTCAACTGTCTTCCAGGAAAAAATGGGCCACAGTTACATACATAACTTGCTTTCAGGTTACCTTGTTTCAGTGAATTATCTTGATAATTTTAAGCTCAGTTGATGTGTTTAATATGTTTGACTATGTTTTCTAGATACTTAAGCTGATTTTCTTTGATGTACTAGTTTTGCTTGGTTTTGTCTTAACATTGATTTGAAACAAAGTTTGGTTCTACTGAAGAAAGTAGACCAGGACAGTTATTAAGTAGGTGAAAATGGATTTTACACAGGAAATATTGCAATGGGTGGTAGTGAGGAAAACATCTTAGTATGTAACTGGACTGAATTCTCACTCCATAATTTATTGCCAGGATCAGAGAATGATGAATGGGTGGGAAATTACTAAGAAGAAATATCAGGGGTAAAGCATGATTTCTGACTAAACAGAACCAGCAGAATTTGTTTTCTATAAAAAAAATTGTGTGTGTGTGTGTGTGTGTGTGTGTGTGCGCGCGCGCGTGTGTGCGCGCACGTGCGCGCGACTGTAAAATGTGTACATGTGTATGTGGGGCATCCAACACAGAAGAGTGCGTTTGGATGCCCTTCTTTATCACTTTCTGCTTTATTCCTTTGAGGCAGGGGTCTACCCCTGAACCTGGACTATGCTTGAAGCCAGCAAGTCCCACCGGTCCTCTTGTCTCTGCCCCACATGGAACTGAGATTACGGGCATGTACAGGATGCCCTGCTTGTTGCATGGGTGCTGTGATCCAAACCCAGGTTCTCATGATTGTGCAGCAAACAGATTTCACTATTGAACCATCTTTCTAGCCCCTGACTAGCAGGATGCATTCTGAAGGCAGGCCAAGGCAATTGGACATCACACGTGAGATTGTGTGATATGAGAGGATTTGGTCAGATACTGTGAATGATAAGATAGGAACAAAACCAGTGTAACCCCAGCAGGATTCTTGCTGCAATTGGGCTACTAAGAATGAGGAACCTAATTTAAAAAGTGGTCCGGCTGGGGTATGGTGGTCCACACCTTTAATCCCAGTACTTGAGTTGCAGAAGCAGGTGGATCTCTGTGAGTTCGAGGCCACCCTGGTCTACAGAGTGAGTTCCGGGACAGCCACGGCTACACAGAGAAACCCTGTCTCAAAATTTAAAAAAAAAAAAAATGGTAGAGAGATTTGTAGCTAGACTTTGGTCCAGAAGAATCTTTCCAATTGTAGAGATCTGAGAACTCTTCACTTCTGACTTCTTTAGTCTATTCTAGTACTCTGAGAAGGTGTGTGATGGAGAATGACTTGAAGTTTCTTACTAGTCCTGTCCCTTGTCTGCCAAACCCTGCCCCTACCCTGGCGTGTCTGCACCACCACACCACCACCCACACTGAAACAAGGGCTTCATGTATGCCAGGCCAGAGCTCCACTGCAGAGCTATATCTCTACCTTTGATTAGCTATTTTAAAGATTTATTTATTTTTATATGTGTGTAAGTGTTTTGCCTTCATGTATGTATGTGTGCTGATGTTCGTAGTGGTCAGAAAAAAGTGCTGGGTCTCCTGGAACTGGAGTTACAGGTGGTTGTGAACCATCACCTGGGTGTTGGAAACTTAACCCATCTCCTCTGCAAGATCAGCCAGTGCTCTTAAGGGCTGGACGTCTCACCAGCCTGTTATTTAAAAATAGTTATTAGAGCCGGGCAGTGGTGGCACATGCCTTTAATCCCAGCACTTGGGAGGCAGAGGCAGGGGGATCTCTTTAAGTTCGAGGCCAACCTGGGCTACAGAGTGAGTTCCAGGGAAGGCACAAAGCTATACCGAGAAACCCTGTCTCGAAAAACAACCACCACCACCACCAACAACAACAAAAGTTATTAGGTATCTAATTATCTTGAAAGTGGATACTGTATCCCTTAAGAGATAATACATCACTTTTAAACATTGTAAATGTCCTGAATTGTATTGCTGTCTTTACTTGGGTTAATAAATAAATGACTTAGGACAATCGAGAAGAGCAAAGCAGGAAGTGGTATTCAGTAATTAGCATTGAGGTTTCAGTTGTCTGTGTTAAACTGAGAAACATTCTCTCCCCTGCTGTGATGCTGAGATTTGAATCTAGGCCAGTGCCTTCATCCCAAGCCACATCCCTCTCTGTGCCTCTGACTAGAGGGGAGAAGCCCTATTGTTGGTCAGTTCAACTTTGACCCGTGGTGGGCATTATTAATGTTAGTTTTGTACTGATGGCTCTTGTCCAGGGTGAACTTTCTCAGGGAGAGCATTATTTTCAGAGCTCAGTGGAGCAGGTGTTTTCTTTATGAAATATTGATGGGTTAGCCAAGTGATGTTAGTGTACTTAGTGCTGTATGAGTACTTTTAGAACTTAAGATTTTAAAAGGGGTTTTTGACTTGGTTGCCAAATAAACACAAGGAATTTATTTATGGTGAGAATGCAGATTCTCCATATAGGAATTGGATGAGTTAATTTCCAGTTCACTTTGTACAGAGTTTAGCTTAAGCCCCCTCTTTTTTTGGAGTATTACTGTTTATCTACATTGGTAAAATCTTTTATATAGATGCCATTTTTTGTGAAGAATTTTTTTTTTTTTTTTTTTGGTAACTTGGTTACTGTAACATCATTTTGATTCACCTATTAAATACAGTTGGTATAATGGAGAAGAAATAGGACATTGCTTATATACTCCAGCAACTGAAAGCTGATCTTTTAGACCCTACTCCTATATCATGGGCATATTGCTTTAATTAAGGCTGAGAGAATAGCTCAGTGGTGAGCATGTATGTAGCCTGGCAAGGCCTTTGGCTTGATCCTTATCACTCTCTTTAATTTAAAAAAGATTTAGTCAGTAACTCATATTAACCTGCTTTGAAAGAAACTCAATAAGATTCTAGTGAATTCATTGTCATGTTTACTGTAAAAGTAGTGTGATCTGGAAGCAGAGGTCAGAGATGCTGTACACGTGCATGCACACACATCCTTGCAACACAGGTCCACATAGGTAGTATTGTGAAAGCTTTATTTCAGAAAACTGAGAAACCCCAGGACATAAAGCTAGGAAGCCTTAAGAGAGATGCATAAGAAACACAGCTGGAAATTGTGGCTCTACTGGTAAACCAGTTTGAAGGTAAAACACAAAACAAGACCAGCCAAATACAAACAGGACAAAGCAGTAACAGAAATAACTCTGGATTCTGTTTGTTGGCCAGTTCCTCAATGATTGTCATAGAATTTGGAGGTCAGCTGATCCAATCTTCCTGCTCTGCAGATGGAGAGGTTGAAGAGCAGAGGAGAGTGATAGGAGTAGATTTCATTGTCTCTTTGTTTTCTAATTTCATTTCCTTTTTACAGTGCTGTTTTACTGTCCCTCTTGCCCTTTTCCATTGGTTGAACTTGACCATGCTGTATCTTTTCTTTATTGTTCTCCAAATTAAGTGAGCTAGCAGTAACTTTAGGCTTGCATTTCTGAATCTTTGAGCTTGGTACTCCAAGGCAGCTCTCCTGTATTCATGCAATGCTACCCTGGTAGGTGGAATGGACTGAATTGAGGATTCACAGGTGTAGTGTCATCTTGTTCTTCACAGGTGTTTCCGGAAACTAAATGTTACAGATTCTAAGATTTTTTATCTCAGAATTTCATTTGTCCTTTTTGATCTTTGGTAAGTGAATAAATGTGTTTTAATGGGATTTGTACAGGTTTTACAGGCAATGGGATACCCAACAGGTTTTGATGCAGATATTGAATGTATGAGCTCCGATGAAAAATCAGATAATGAAAGCAAAAATGAAACAGTGTCTTCAAACTCAAGCAATAATACTGGAAATTCTACAACTGAGACCTCCAGTACCTTAGAGGTATACTTGTGTTCTTTTCTTCTTTGGAATAAAGTAGTGCAAGTGCTGTGGAAACCTTAGAGATGTGGAAAAGAACAGGTGTCTCATAGAGGCATATATTACTAATAGTTTGAGTGGTACTGGGTGTCAAACCTATACCCTGTAGATATTAGGCAAGCACTCTACCACTGAGCCACAGCTGGAGCTCTCTGGTTGCTTTTGTTTTGTTTATTTTTGAGACTGGGCTTCTAGTAGTCCAGGCTGGCCTCCAACAACTCCCTATATAGCTGAGGTTGACACTGAACTCGTAACCCTCCTGCTTCTACTTTCTAAGTGCTGGGATTACAGGAGTATTGCCACAACATCTGGCTCTTTTTTTTTTTTTTTTGGTTTTTCGAGACAGGGTTTCTCTGTGTAGCTTTGCGCCTTTCCTGGAACTCACTTTGTAGTCCAGGCTGGCCTCGAACACACAGAGATCCGCCTGGCTCTGCCTCCCAAGTGCTGGGATTAAAGGCGTGCGCCACCACCGCCCGGCGCCCATCTGGCTCTTTTACCTTAATTGTGCCCAGATTTATTTCTGAATATACTTAGGAAGGCAGCCATGTTTCAACATAGCTTTACATCTTGATCTTCTTTTATCAAACTCAAAAAGCATCTATCAACATACCTCTGCAAAAAAAGATATATACCCCAATTCAAGTAGCCTACTGGCCATAGAAGATAATTATAATATATCAAGACTGTCGGTACTAAATGAAGAACAAAAACCTAAAAGATGTAGTAGAGGAAACAGATTTTTAAAGTGCATGCATGCTAAGCTGGGGCACATGAAGGTATGTATGAGTTCACTATTCAATTTGTGCGTCCTTGCAGGAGGGCGCAGACTGCCCACTGTGTATTTCAGAATCAGAGTCAGTCCTAGACTGTGAACTAGTGATCCCATATAATAGAATGGAATGAATCTAAGTACTGAGTCTGTATAGTACATTGGGAGGAGCTCCTCTTGGCTGCATTCTCTCTGAAGAACGGGCTTTGGAATAATAGCAGGAACCCACATTTATTTTATTTTATTTTATTATTATTATTATTATTATTTTTTAAAGAAAGGTGCTTGTTGGGGGTGAGGAAACACATATACATAGCAGACATAGAGCACACAGAGAAAAAGACTCTGCAAAGCAGAGGGAGGACTCAGAAAGCTGAGAAACCCAGTCTCTTCTCCAGGGACTTTAAAGCCTCTGTAGAGTCTTCCTTCCTTAATTTAGGGTTAGTCAGAAGAAAGACAAGATGGTTGATTGGCCCAGGACTGTCGTGTGACATGTCCTGAGCAGGTATTGAACTTGAGCCTGTCCATCACAGGGGGCTTGCTGGTGGGAGACAAAAGCCACCAAGGCCTTTGTTTTAAGCTGCCAGGCTTTTGTCTCAAGTCAAAAGCTGGCCATCTTGAAAATTTGCCATCTCTCTTGCCTAGCCATGGCCCCTCTCCCTGTCTGTCTGCCTAACAGGGAGTCTAACTCCTAGTCCTCATTACCCTTCCTGCGGGGGAGGGTTTAAGGGGGACAACTCCTCTTAGCTTCTTCGAGCTGACAAAGGGTTGGCAATGTGGGCAGCAGTCACAGTGCTTCAAAAGAGGGGTCATCTAAGGGACTATGATAAAATTTAACTGATGGCAATGATCCAGAGCACAAGAAAGCTATTTGGTGATGGTATGTATCTTTGGAGCTTGTCGTGTGAGGTAGCATCTTGATGAGTTGGTCCTCAAAAGAAATCCCAAGATAGGTCTTAAAATGATACCAACTTCAGAAGTCTGAGATGAGCCCCCAGAGTGATATTGTCTAGGAGTCTTGGTCAAGTTTATTTTCTCTGCCAGTTAAAAGAGTAAAAAGTAGGAAAAATCTGTAGACAGCAGATAGCAGCAAAGAAATTTCAAGCCCAAAAGATAGAATGGCAGGCAGTTGAAGGAAGAAAGCATTTTATTGAGGATGAGGACACACATACACACAGCAGACATGCAGAAAAAAAATACCGTCTGCATATCAGAGGGGAGACTTGGAAAGCCAAAAAAAAAAATATCCTTACATTAAAAAAAACAAAATCAACTTTTCCACCCTTAGTTGTAAGAATAAGTAATTGTTAAAGACTCAAGTCTGTAAATCCCTGTCAGTAACTTTAGCTCCAGGTGCTTCAAACACAGTGTCCAGAACCTGAAGATGCACCACTGCAGAAAGCAGAAAGATAGATTCATAATAGGTGCTCCAGATAAATGCAATAATGTGGAATCTCAAAGGAAAAAGTAGTTGTTCCTGGCACATACACATACAGCCATGTAAAATTAGAATACTGCAGCAAGAACAGTTCTGCAGGAGGAATTTTGCCATCCCAGGAGTAGGGGGAAGCAGGTATTCTGGGCTGAAAGAAGACAAACTGTCATGACCTGGAGTTGCAAGTACATGTCTGAGAAATGCCAAGTTGGTATGGAGAACACTGATGGAGCGTAAAGTCAGAGGAGGACACTAGGTTCTCCTAAGTTGCTGAAGAGGGTCGGTAGGGAGTCTGCTAGCAGAGGATTGCTCATTTACTGGTGGTAGTGAAAGGACCACATACTGTTTTGTTGACAGTGATAAGTTTACCAGGACAAGGAAGAGCCTATAAATTATGAAGTCCAGGTGACTAGATTACGGAGGGAATTAGTAAAGGAAAGAGCAGTGTGAGCTGCTCTCATAGCACCTACATGAGTTTTGGTAGTGGGTACTGTTTACACTTTATGGTAATCAAGTGGAGACCTCTAATTTCTTCATTTAATATAGTTCAGTTGATCAAAATTGGGTGATTTGTGTGTGCTGGTATGTGTGTGTGTGGGGGAGATAAAGCTTATTTGTATGCATAAAAAGGGTTTGATAGTTTGGACCCATCCTTCTAATAAGGCTGTAATATATCCCCACCCCTATATTGCCATATTTCTCTTTGGCCTTTAACTTGCTAATTCTCCTTTTTCCCTTGATGCTTACTCATGATTGGTGTGGCACTTATCCCTTTAAAGCCATGTGTGCATGTCAATTTTAAGAAAACTGTCCTGATTGCCTTTAAAAGTAGGTCTTTGTGGATGGATGTGGCAGTAGTTGGCTGTAATCCCAGCTCTTAGAAGGAATGAGAATATAAAACTGGAGTTCCACTGGGCAGTGGTGGCGCACACCTTTTATCCTAGCAGTCAGGAGGCTGAGGCAGGCAGATCTCTGAGTTCAAGGCCAGCCTGGTCTACAGAGTGAGTTCCAGTATAGCCAAAGCTATGCAGAGAAAACCTGTCTCAAAAACAAAAACAAAGACAAAAAAACAAAACAAAACAAAACAACAAAAAGCATTGAGTTCTAGCTTGCTTGGACTAGAGAATGAATTCAAAGGGAGATTTCACCTCAGCAGTACAAAATAGAGTATGGTCTGTTTTCCCATGTTTTCCCAGCAGGCACCTGCTTAGTAACATACACAGTTTTACAGTGATGAAACCAGGGAATGACTACTTGTATTGTTATTTTTATACTTCAAAATCCATAGTTTATAGCCTATTGTTTTTACATTAGTTATCTTCAGATATGTTTAGAGGGACTGAGAGGCATATAGAAACATTTGCCTCTCACATCCAAAATTGAGAATTATTTCTTGCACACCTAAAGATGGAAACAGTGAACCTCAAAGCATCAAGCAAATTCCAGTTGTTGTATCTGCTTTGCTAGTTACCTACAGTCTCAGAACATGAACAGTTCAGTTCAGACCCTGGACTACTGTGGATTGAGTAGCAAGGTTGCCTTGGGTTTTTGAATGAAGGCAGAACTGCTTCAAAGGCAGGCTGTTGAGATGACTACAATAATTACCACTTGCAGAGTTTCATCACCTTTGATAATGTTTTGCCATGAGGGGACAAAGGTGATTCATTTTAGCCCTTAAATGTCTTCAAATAGAATTAATGAGTTTACTTTTAGCATAATTATATTAAAAAGAAATTCAGTGTTTTGAAGTCTTGATTGAACCTCTATCTTCCCTGTCTTAGGTAAGAACTCAGGGTCCTATCCTCACAGCAAGTGGCAAAAACCCTGTAATGGAGCTCAATGAAAAAAGGAGAGGTCTCAAGTATGAACTCATCTCAGAGACTGGTGGAAGCCATGACAAGCGCTTTGTAATGGAGGTGTGTACCTAGATACATACCCACCTTATTTTTTATCTCACAGACATATTCTTGAACTGATAGTAAAGCATTTTAGGGGCTGGGAAGATGGCTCAGTGGTTAAGAGCACTGGCTGCTCTTGCAGAGGTCCTGAGTTCAATTCCCAACAACCACATGGTGGCTCACAACCATCTATAATGCAATCTGGTGCCCTCTTCTGGCTGCAGGGATATATGCAGGCAGAATACTGTATACATAATAAATAAGTCTTTGAAAAAGCATTTTAGCTTTTATTATTTTAAGAACACTTTCTGACTTTCAGTATTATGATTGTTCTTAAAATTTTTCCTTTTTAGATTTATTTTACTTTATGTGTACTAATGTTTTGCTTGCATGTATGTATGTGTATCATTGCTTGTTGAATCCCCTGAAACTGAAGTTACAGATGGTTGTGAGCCACACATGTGAGTGCTAAGAATTGAACCCAGGTCCTCTGTAAGAACATCAAGTGCTCTTAACCATTGAACTATTTTTCCAGCCCTATGATGTCTTTGAATTAAAACCACGTACAAGGAGTTGTCTAAGATAACTGTAAAGTGCTGGTTTTAATTTCAGGTAGAAGTAGATGGACAGAAATTTAGAGGTGCAGGTCCAAACAAGAAAGTGGCCAAGGCAAGTGCAGCATTAGCTGCCCTGGAGAAGCTGTTTTCTGGACCCAATGCTGCAAATAATAAGAAAAAGAAGATCATTCCTCAGGTATGAGTGAAGCAACCATTGTAATATTAAGTTAAATTTCCTCATTTGTCATTTTACTGTCTCCTTTAGTCTTATTTTTTTTAAACCCACATTTGGGAATCAAGATAGGCAGATAGATCCAGCCTGGTCTACATATGGAGTTCCAAACCAATTAGTGCTACATATTTATCTTTGTCTCTTTGAATGTATGTCACATGGGTGAGGGTGCCTATGAGCCCAGACTAGAGTGTAAGATCCCTTGAAGCTGACTGTAGTTGCAGGTGGTCAAGGCAGTGGCGAGGCACCAGAGGTAGATACTGGGAACCAAATTCAGGGCAGTTAGCACTCTTTACCGCTGAACCATTACTCTACCCCCACCGTATTTTTAATTGGCATGTAAGGTAAGGGGTTTCATTGTGACTTTCCTTTTTTGGTTTTTCGAGACAGGGTTTCTCTGTGTGACCCTTGGCTGTCCTGGAAATTTCTCTGGCCTTGAACTCAGAGATCCACCTGCCTCTGCCTCCTGAGTGCTGGGATTAAAGGTATGCACCACCACAGCATGGCTCATTATGATGTTTTTATACATGTTTGTCATTGTACTTTGTTCTCCCAACCCACTATCTTCTCCCCTGTCCCAATCCCTTCTAACCCAATGCTGGTACTTTTCTCCTCCCAAATGGTCTTATTTTGTACATAATGATCTCTATTTCCATCCATTTTTTTTTTTCTGGAAATAATTTCATCTTCTTTATAGCTAAATAAAATCTCTCTCCTCCCCCCTCTTTCTCTCTCTTTCTCGTGTGTGCATCATATTTTCTTAATCCATTTATCTGTTCATGGACTTCTAGGCTGATTCTGTACCTTGACTATTGTAGATATTACAGCAAAAGATATGGGTATGCAATTATCTTTGTAGTATAGACTTAGAATCCTTTGGGAGTATACTCAAAGGAGTGGTATAGCTGTGTTATACTATAGTTCTGTTTTTAGTTTTTTGAGGAACCTTTGTATGATTTTCATAGTGGCTATCAAATTTACATTTCCACCAGCAGCGAATAAAGATTCTTCTTTTTAATAAAATCCTTATTTTGTGTCCATGGATATTTTCCTGCATGCACATATATGTGCACCATGTGTATGCCTGGTGCTATGCATCCTCTGGAATTGGAGTTCAAGACAGTTGGGTGCTGGGAATTGAACCTGGGTCCTCTGGAAAGCAGCCAGTTCTCCCAACCACTGAGCCATTTCTCTAGACCCCATGAATAAGGATCTTTAATGTACATTCTTGCTAGAATTTGTTGTTTCTATGTGTGTTGTTAGGGTGGTGGGGCCATACAGGTGAGTGAATCTAAGGGCCTTGGATGTGCTAAGCAAACACTTCACCATGTATCTATACCTCCAGCACTGTTTTCTCAACAATAGGCCTTCTGACTTGGGTGAGATTGAACCTTGGTGTAGTTATCTTTGTTTTTCTTTGATGTTTAAGGATATATTGAACATTATTTCAACCATTTATGGCCATTTATATTTTTCCTCTGAGAGCTGTATTCAGTTCATTAGCCTATTTATTGAGTGGTTTTTATTTTTTATTTTAAATTTTGGAGTTCTTTACAAATTATCAATAATTCCCTGTCTGATGGCCAAGATTTCTCACTTATTTATTCTTTTTGTTTTTGGTCTTTTTTTTTTTTTTTTTTGGTATTTTGATACAGGGTTTCTCTGTGTAGCTTTGGTGCCTTTCCTGGAACTTGCTAGCCTCAAAATCACAGCGATCCACCTGCCTCTGCCTCCCAAGTACTGGGATTAAAGGTGTGCGCCACCACTGCCCAGCTCCTGACTGTCTTCTCTGTCATTTGATGGTGGTTTTCTTTGCTGTGTAGTGGAAGCAACTCTATTTGTTGGTTCTTGAGTTTATCTCCAGTGCTTTTGGAATTTTTTCAGAAAGCCCTTTCCTGTGCCTAGATCTTCACATGTTTTCTCTTAGCACTTTTGTTTTTTTGGTCTGGGTGAGAGACTGGGTCTTAGTTTCCTTCCTCTACATGTAGATATCTTTTGTCTTTGTGGATGAGGTGGTAGCTTTTTTTTTTGTTTATTTTTTAAAAGATTTATTTATTATGTATACAGTGTTCTGTCTGTGTATATCCCTACAGGCCAGAAGAGGGTGCCAGATCTCTTTACAGATGGTTGTGAGCCACCATGTGGGTGCTGGGAATTGAACTCAGGTCCTCTGGAAGAGCAGCTAGTGCTCTTAACCTCTGAGCCACCTCTCCAGCCCCAATGTGTATTTTGATGCCTTTGTCAAACAATAAGTGGCTGTCGCTGTGTGGACTTGTTTCTAGATCTTCTAGTTTACTCCCTTGATCTGTGTGCTGGTTTGTGTAGTACCATGCTGTTGCTGTTGCTATGGCTCTGTAGTATGATCTGAGATGAGCTATCCAGTTTCAAAGTTCACTGTAGAGATTGTTGGTCTCTCATTAGGTTTATTTTTGGTTATTTTGATTAGAAGCTGTTATGAATTTGGCAAGTTTGTTACTTTTATATATCAAAGTTACTAATTTTTGTTAATTTTTATATTCTGCCACTTTGTTGAGTGTTTATTAGATTTAACTTTTTTGTGTGAAGTCTTTAGGGTCTTTTAAGCATAGGATCTTATCATTTGCAAATGGAATAATTTGACTTCTTTTCTGTCCCCCACTTCTTATCTGATTGCTCTAAGTAGGACTTTGAGCACTATATTAAGTAACAATAGAAAAAATTGACACTCATCTCATTTATGATTTTTTTTTCACATTTAGTATAATGTCAGATATGTTTGTTGTATATAACATTTTTCTTTCTATTCCTAGTTTTTGGGGGGCTTTTTTTCCTTTTTTTAAATGTTCATTTATTTGTTACAGGAGTGAGGCATACATACCTGTGAAGGCATGCATGTGAAGTTAGAACAACTTGTAGGAATTGGTTCTGTTTTATACTATGTGGGCTTGAGGATAACTCACTTCATCAGGATCAGTGGCAATTACCCTTACCTGCTAAGCCATTTCATTGGCCCTCTTCTGGAATTTTTATTTTATTTTATTTTATTTATTTTTAAATCATGAAGAGATGTTGACTTTGTCAAAAAGCCTTTTTTTGCATCTATTGAGATGATCCTGTGATTTCTGCCCTCAAATTTGCTTATGTGTTACTTAAGCTTTGTGAAATTGTTTATTCTTAATGTCTTGGTAGCTTTCTCTTTGGTATCGGTTATAAGTAATGCACATCAAGACACTACTTCTTTGTTCAGTGGGCTTTTTGGTTTCTGCCCATAATTTTATGGAGAGTGAAGTCATTATTGGTACAGTGAGGAATGGAGGTATTTGGGCTTTGCGATAAGGACATTTGTCCAGTTTAGGTCACTGCCTGCCTGCTGGAGCTTACTCACTCCCAGTCTGTAACTACTCATCTACTCTGTTATCACCCTGCCCTTATGTGTGGTGGTAGTTGTTTTTTATTTGTTTGAGGGGGAGGGGAGACACAGAGAGAGAGACAGACAGAGACAGAGAGAGACTCTCTGTGGGCAGGGCAGCACAAAACATGACTGTGTTGTCTGTATAGACTACTGCTTTGGGAATGTCAATGCCACTGGAGGCCTAGGATTTTTATAAGGTATTTGGGAAAGATGGCCCCTTAGTTACATGTATTATCCATCCTTTCATTTTTGTTATCACAGAGACATTTTTTAAAACATATTTTATGTCTCAATTACATAATTCTGAGGGAAAAGTGACAACGTGAGTAAGATATAAAACACATTGTCTTTCTCATAGTGAGTGCTGGTGGTGACACTAATGTCTATATATTATGTGATAGAAACAAATACGTTAAATGTTTAGACTAATGAAAGGAGCTTAGATAATTTGAACTTCAGTGAAACATATTTAGATTCTTTTACATATGGTAAATCCATTATAGGAGGGTAGAACACCATCACATTTTACAGAGGAAGAAACTAAGAAACTTGTAGGTAGTTACATGATTAATAGATGAAGCTCCCTGTCAAAGGCACTTCGAGAAGAAGGAGGTTAGGGGAGGAGGATTAAGGAAAAGCAAAGTATGTATAGAATGTGATAGTGAAACCACTATACTTGGTTTGCTAATTAAAAGTGGTAATTACAGCTGGGCACAGTGCCATAGCCCTTAATCCCAGTACTCAGGAGGCATATGCAAATGGATCTCTTTGAGTTCAAGGCCAGCCTGGTCTACATAGTGAGTTTCAAAACGAACAAACCAAACCCCAAACTTGTCCCTCTTTTCCTTTTAAATGATGAAATAGGAAAAACAACTTTAATTTCCTTGTGGATGCATAGAAAAAAAATCAGTCTAAGAAATGTGCTCCAAGGGACAGCAGTACTCCTAGGTTGTACTTGCTATGTAGACAAGAAGGAAAGTCAGAGGGCTGTGGCATAACAGAGTTCCAGGTGTCAGGGAAGTTGCTGCTGCTGCTTTAATTCTGGGCACAGGCTGCCTCCATTTGGTACTGAGAAAATTGCTGCCTAGGTGCCAGTTCCCATTTGCTTCTCAGGATGTTATCAGTCCTGTACTCTGAAATTTAAGATAAACAGAGAGAGAGAGAGAACAACTGAGAAAATCATGGTAGTGATTGCTTGTTCCTTCAGTTCCCCACTGTTAAATCTTTCTTCTATTTATTTCTTTCATTTAACTTTGCTTTGGGTGGGTGGTTCGATTCTTTGAGACTAGTTCTCACTCTGTAGTTCAGGCCAGTCTTCAATTTACAATCGTTCTGCCTCAGCCTTTTAAGTGCTGGGCACTCACCACTATGCTCAGTTCCACTCTCTCTTAGATGTCATCATTAATTTCCTTCATAACTACTTCTAGCTGGTGAGATAATATAGGGATTGTGGAAGGAAGACTGACAGTGAGAAACTTTCTCTTGCTTTTTCTGAGGATTATAGCAGATGTACACCCAGGCTGATAGGAACAGGGCATTATCAAGCTCTTTTTTCCTATAGTGTCAGCCTTAACAATAGTTGTAGTTATGTAAGATTGCTGGCACATGGCAAATGGCCTTTCCCCAGTGGTAGAGCTCCTCCCAATTCACCACCATCTAACTCCGTTATAAGATAAGCAGGGCTGGCATGGTTTCCACAACCCACAGCCACCCTGTATGGTATAGGGTAGGTACCTGTTTTTAAAGAAACCTTTTCTGGTTGAACTATGTAGACTTACAGTGATAACAGTGTTACACATCTGTTGATGAGTTTAACCCAGTATTTGGGGAACCCTGTGAGATTTCTTTAGTTTCTGAGTCATATAAAAACAGCTGAGGGCTGGAGAGGTGGCTCAGAGGTTAGAGTACTGGCTGTTCTTCCAGAGGTCCTGAGTTCAGTTCCCAGCAACCACATGGTGGCTCACAACCATCTGTAATGAGATCTGGCTCCCTCTTCTGGCCTGCAGGGATACATGCAAACAAAACACTGTATACATAATAAATAAATAAATCTTAAAAAAAAAAATCTTAAAAAAAAAAACAGCCGAGCATGTTATGTTGTCTTAGCAGCAGTGCCCCCGCCCCCCTCCCCTGTCCCCCACCTTCTCTTCTATACTCAGCAATGCTATATGTTCTTTCATTAGAGCACATAGTACTTTCCTTGGTTGTAAGTATTTTTAGGGGTCTCCTGCTTCAAAAAAGAAGAGTAGGTAATTCTACCAGGTAGTACAAAATGTGTTATCCTTGGTTTGGTATCTAACTTGAAACTGTTATACAGTGAGATTGGCTGCCTAAGTTTTCCAGGGCAGTCTGCTGATGTCTGAGGGAGGGCGGGTAAGGGTGCTCTCTGTATATTCAGCAGTGGTCCTGATGGTGGGCTTAAGAAACTTAGGGCCTAATGAGTCTGTAAATAGGTACAAAGTAAAAACAAAAGGGATTTTAATTCATGGTTAGTTAAGATGAGTCTTGTCTCTTGCATTGATATTTGAGGCTGTCTAGTTAGCAGCTGAGTAATTCAGGGGCCAGAGGGACATCTGTTGGTGGTGCCTTTTTTATTCAGGCGTAGCATCTTCTCCACAAACATTCTCAAATGGTAGGTGAGGGCTTCTCAGGTGACACTGACACAATTTCAGGGCTATATTTCATTAGGGTGGGGACAGCATGATGACAGGAGGAGGAGGAGGTGGCTGACTCATTATGCCCACAGTCAGGAAGAAGAGAACAGGAATAGATGCCCTTTGAAACCAGGGCTTCTGCGGCAAAAGGCCAGAGACATTTTGTTGTATGTTTCATCCATCTGGACATTTGTTTTGTATTTACTTAAATTTGTTTTATCAATTATGATAAATACTATTTAGAATTAAGGATTCAGAATATAAGCAGAGAAAATAACAAAATTAAAATTAATATTAAGTAAAATCTTTAAATTATAGAGGTATAAATGTACAAAATAAGGTTTTCTCAATTCCTTTAGTAAAAACAGGATCAATTATTTTTCTAGATTATATAGAAAGATCATTGCCACCTTGGTTTGCTTTTCCCACCAGAGATATCCTACCTTGATCAGTAAATTTTAGTATTTACAAAGCCTACATTCAGGGTCTGGAGCAGTGGCTCAGTGGTTAAGAGCACTTGTTCTTGAGGACAACTTGGGTTTGGTTCCCAGCACCCACTTGGTGGCTCCAGGTCCAGGGGACTTGCCCTCTTTTGACCTCCACAGGTACCAGTCATGCATGTGATGTATATACACAGACACAGACGGGCAGAGACGAAGCACTCTCATACACAAACTTAATCTTTAGCTTGGGTTAAAATATTAATTAGATAATGTAGTTAGTGGTAACATAAATTAGATCTGTGTGGAGTCACTCCACAGTCAAATATGGTTACTTTGAGCTCAACTGTGTCTTTTTTGAAAAATACCCATTCATTTTTAGAAACCATAAAATTAATGTGTTCAGTGTGCTTTATAGCCAAGAATCAGTGTTTTGTGTATGGCTTGGCTAATTTCAGCAAAAAGAGAAATAGCTCTCTATGTACACATCCATTCTATTTTGGAGGTTTCTTACAGCCGCTTAGAGCTGAGGTGTGGTTCTGAAGGAAGCCCCTGGCATGACCTGCTGTGGGCTTCTACCACAGGAGGGATCCAGTAGTTTCTAGCTGACACTTTGTGTGCACCCCCGCCCTCTTTCTGTCTAGTTTGAGTTTTTATTGCATTTTTGTACTGAAAAAGAAGCATATAGTATTTAACACTAGACACAGCTTGATTTTTCTGAAATGTTTCATGTGGGAAAAGGTGATATTTTAGGAGTCTTGTCATTTTTTTTTCTTTTAGTGTTGATGTCTGTTTTATACCCACTGCTGCTTCTAATGTAAGAAAAACAAAGTAGGTCTCATCCTCATTTTACAGTTAATGGTGGAGATTGCCTGAGAGAGATGATGGGATGTCATCCATGTTCCATGGCATTTGAAGCAGGTGGAGGTTTCAGGTGGTGTTTACTTAATGATTGGTACATGCAAACACAAGCAGAAGGAACAAACTCAAAGAAAGCCTAGGACCTCTTGAAGTGATAAGGGACTGGGACATCTTTGGTCTGTCTGTCTTAGACTGTTCTTTTTTTTTCAAACCCCACTCAGGTTCACAGCTAACTCAAGGTAGTTTATTGCTGGAATATTTTTACCTCTGGGTGGAAAATTCAATGTTTTTAAACCAATGTGTCAGGTGTCTCTAATGACTTTGGATGTAATTTGACCCAAATTTGTGTGTAGAAGGTTTTTCCTGGGTAACCTCCCCCTACCACCGCCCAGTGAGACGTAGTCACTCAGTATTTTCATATGTTCAGTATGTTCTTCAGAATAGCTCATTAAGACAGATGTCATTTCTGTTTTGCAGATAGTCCACTGAGGAGTTCTACCTGTAGATGGCTTACTGTCTCACCTGAAGCTCCATAGCAAATGAGAGGCTGACAATTCTTTCAATGATGAAATTATTATTGTTGTTACTACAGGCAAAGGGTGTTGTGAATACGGCAGTATCTGCAGCAGTTCAGGCAGTTCGGGGCAGAGGAAGAGGAACTCTGACAAGGGGAGCGTTCGTGGGGGCCACAGCAGCTCCTGGCTACATAGCTCCAGGTTAGTGCCACTTGCTAAAGGTCAGACGCCTTTTTGATTCCAGGTCTGGAGAACAGCATTTCCTCATACTCCAAAGTTGTTTGTGGTCTCTGGAAATATTGCACATGTGTAAGAGGAGTGTGTGTGTGTGTGTGTGTGTGTGTGTGTGTGTGTGTGTATTTTCTTTTTGGTCTCCTCCCTCCCCCAAAAACAAAGGATGTGCTGACTAACTAGAGCCTTTTTGGAGGGCGAAGAGAGATAAGCGTGGATGACTTTGGATGAAGGAACATATTTTGATAGAGGAATCTAAAAGCTGTTCTACAAACTATGGTGCTTGGACAGCAGAGCAGGGTGTATTCTGTGGCGGATACCACAGTCATGCTTGGTTTATCAGAATTGCTATGGGGCTTCTTAATAGGGGTGTATCCTGGCTAAATTAGCACTTATGAAGTTCAGTATTTGAGAACAGTCAAAGAAATACAACACAAGGTGGCGGGGAGAGGAGAGAGAGGGAGAGAGAGAGAGAGAGAGAGAGAGAGAGAGAGAGAGAGAGAGAGAGAGAGAGAGAGAGAGAGAGAGAGGAGAATGTGTGTGTGTGTGTGTGTGTGTGTGTGTGTGTGTGTGTGTGTGTGTGTGTGTGTGTATGTATGTATGGCAGGTATTTCCATGTAAGTTACTTCACTTCTTACTCCTCAGTGTTTCCTCGGGTGGAAGTCAGTTTCCAGGCAGGGCAACCAGGTCTGGGTGGAACAAGCAGCGTAGTAAGGACTTTAATGCAGGTGCTAACATTCCCAAAGCTATTGGCCTTTTTAGTTTACCACATGGCTTGAGGGAGACCCAGAAAG
This sequence comes from Peromyscus leucopus, assembly GCF_004664715.2. Taxonomy (NCBI): domain Eukaryota; kingdom Metazoa; phylum Chordata; class Mammalia; order Rodentia; family Cricetidae; genus Peromyscus; species Peromyscus leucopus. The sequence continues at coordinate 2,013,617 of NC_051066.1, forward strand.
CTGCCCACTATCAGCCTTCTGTTCATATCCGTATGTTGTTTTAACCATGAGTGTCCAGCTGGCTTGTTAAAGTGACATTCTTTGTGATGGTGAAGCAGTGAAAATTTTCACTTGACAAGCCATTTGTACTTGACCAAGATGAAATTTGTATGAATATTAGGGCCTGTCTTTTTTTTTTTTTTTTTTTTTAGGGAACACCCCCAAGAATTCCCTAGAATTGCTTTACTATGCATGTTGTTGCCATTTGGGAATTTTTATGAACGATGTGGCTTTGGAATTACAAGTTTACTCTGGTTGCATCCCTAGAGGATAAGTCTTACAGAGTTCTCTTGCTTTGTAACACACCACAGATTTTACTGTTGTTGAGCTTATAGTGTGGAAGGAAAGTAACAAAAGTCAGCAAGTAACAAAACTTAACACAGATGAGTCTGGGAGGATATGGGCATCATGTCCTGAGAATCAGGAGTAACAGAGTATCTCGGTCTAGTCCAGTGGGTCCACCAAGGCTTCCCTGAAGAACTGACACTGGACTGGAGTGTGGAGAGTGAGCAGGTGTGAACTGAGAAGGCTGGGATGGAAGAGCACATCCCATGTGCAGAAACTCACCACTGTTGTAGGCTTTCTGGGTGGAGAAATGAGGCTCCTAAAATGCAGAGAGCCTTAAACATCCCAAAAATATGTTTTGTACAGTTTTGGCTTCTTTTCCTAGGTGAGGTGACTTACATTCTGAATGGGTACTTTAAACTCCTGGTTAGTGAGGCTAAAATTGCTGGAATGGGGAGGAAGGGGAAGGTAGGTAGGGTAGCTGCAGAAGAGGTGTGAGAGTTGCATGTTTCTTCTTGGCGCTTGGAGGGCCCTTGGCACAAGTGCTAATGATGGGAACTTGGTCCTTTGGTAAAGCAGAAACACTGGGTGGAAACCTGAGTGGTGGGATGTCTTTCTCTGGCCTGCCAGCTCCTAAGCAATGACATGGAAGCCTTTTCTTATTTGTGAAGAAAGCACAAGCCTATAGCTTAGGCTTGTTCCTAACTAGCTCTTAGAACTTAACCCATTTCTAGTGATCTACGCTCTGCCACAGGGCGCACAGCTATTACCTTTCCTCCTGCACATCCTGCTTGCCGTGCCGCCTCCTTCCTTCTTCCCTGCGTTCTCTCTCTGCTGTGAAGTCCCACCTGTACCTCCTGCCTAGCTATTAGCTGGTCAGCTTTTTATTACACCAATCACAGTGATATATTTTTGCACAGTGTACAAATAACAGCGGGAAGAGCTTGGGGTGGGGCGGATTGTGAGTTAAAGTTGATGAGTTACCCAGTCTTGGAGTCCAAGGCTTGGATTTTGTTTTAGAATCTTAAGTACAGTGGAAAGTCATCAAGGGTTTTAAGGAGAAATGGGCAAAATTATATGTTATTTGTAAATATTACCCTTCTATAGGGTAAAGAGTAGATGCAAGGACAGACAGAGGCATAAGGGCACAAGCTTGAAGGCTATTGTAGATGTGTACAATAGACTGAAAACCAGTAGATGCAGGGAGGGGAGATGGGTGACAAGATGTGAACAGTTTACAGGAAGCAACATTGTTCATAGGTGGAGTAAATTAGACTGAAGTGTCAAGTTTCGAGAGTACTGTCCAGGTTTTTAGCTTGATGAACTAGGGGAGCAGTTGTGCCATTTCATGGGATGAAGAATACGAAAATAGGTGTGAAAGGAAATGCGGACATGTACTTTGATTCAGTTTGCGTCCAACGTTAAGATACTTTTCTGTGAGCCTTACTTTCTTTATTGAAAATTAATAGTCTTAGCCTTATTCAGTAGTGGGTATTTATTGAGATAAGTCTGTTTTTTGATGGCATGTTCTTTGGGGCCTCAGTCTGGTAATGTCTGTCATTGCCAGATCTTATGTCATTTGCTTCCTACCTGAGGAGTATGTAGCTGTGTTTAGTACAGTGATGCTGAGAGGGATTGTGTGTGTTTCCTGGTTGCCAGCTCTTCTGTCTTAAGCCATTGCTTTGACCTCTGTACAAGGCTTGCCTCCTGAAGCTTGAAAAAAACAAAACAAACCAGTTGTTTTGTGTGTGGGGGGGCAAGAAAGGGTTAAGGTTAACTTGGATCTTGATGTGTTTCTGTCACTTGTGGAGTGTCTTATGTCCACAGGGATGGCATAGGTGTTTTTACATGTACTTTAACTTCCCTGACTACTGATCTGCTGTGTGGAGCATGGATGATCAGAGTCTTCATGTAACTCAGCCATCTTGCTAGTTAAAGGTCAGGGTTAGAATCCTGGTGGCCTGATCACTGGCCAACTTAACTAGTTGTAGTTTCAACTCTTTCAATAAAACCTTTGACATTGTAGCTTATGGAACTAGCTCTCATTTCCTGGAATACATTTATGAAATATGAAAATACAGACTTTTAAAACCATTTATTTTTACTTTGACCTTGGCTACTCTCTGCTTTTCCTTATGTTTATCTTAGCTGTGTTGTGTCCTCTTGAAATCTACAGTTAGTGAGTATGGTGACTGTACTGTTCCTATTTTAACTGCAGAGTGATGTGGCACCTGTCTAGCATGTACTTTAGTGCTTTATAAAAACTGAGCAAAGGGCTTTTGCTCCAGTGAGCACTCAGGGTCAGATGGGGCAGGAACAGACATTTGATTGAGCATAGTGCAATATTGGGAAGGTATAACATCATGGGTTGGACAGTGGAGGGGATATCAGTCCTGGGGAGCTGATATTTGATGCCGGTCTCAAGGATAAATCATTTTGAGCAGCATAAGCATAAGCTGTTCTAAAACAGTTGTGACTTGATATGATATGACAGAAAAAAAATATATAGATTTGAGTAAGGCTTTATATAGCATTCATGTTGTGTTGTGCCTTGAGACAGGGTCTCACTATCGCCCTGGCTGGCCTGGAACTTGTGAAGTTATAGAACTTGAATTTACAGAGATCCACCTGTCTCTGCCTTTCAACCCTGAGATTAAAGGTGTGGGCCACTATGCCCAGCCTGCTTTGTTTCTGTGTATTTAAAGACAGGATTTTGATTGATAGTTTAGGATGCCCTGGAACCTTACTGCATGAATCCTAGACCTGCCTCAGCATCTATGGTGCTGGGATTACTAGTGTGCACAAACATGATGGGACTTTGTCGTAGTTAGAGACCAGTTAAAATGTGTCCCCTGGGACTTGGCCAAACCATTGCCTATTTATATGCTTTTGAATTTTTTTTCCCTGAAAGATGAGAAATTATAATTTTTATTAACATGGTGTATCTAAACCTTACAGTAACACCATAAAGAAGCTTGGATTTTCCCACTTAAAAGATGGGAGTATGGCAAAATACATGATCTTTGCTTAAGGATATGTGAGCATTTAATGCCAGAATTAACTCGTTCAGAAACAGTTGTGTTCTTAGTAGTTTTTGCTTAACTACAATCAATTTTTTTTTCCATAGGCAAGAGACACTATTGTATCAAGTTACCAACTTTTACAGGGAGACTTTGAGTTGGGGCCTGGCATTCAGATACTGTTAAGTTGTGGATTTTGTCACTGGGCTCATGACCTGACCCAAACATGCTCTTTAGTGGCATTTGAGGCTGCAGCATGCTCTGGCACTTTTTTTTTCTGAAAGGAACTATGGAAAGTTCCATGTTCCTTCTTTGAGAATTTGGTAATTGCGGTGGTTCTAAGTATTATTTTGGTTAATGAATGTTTGTTCTGCTAGGTTTAGGTGATAGAAAGCTACAATTTGATCTCTGCCACTTTAGTGGAGTATACAGACAAGTAGATAAATTGGAGAACAGTATAGACGTGCAGATGGAGGGAGTGGGAGAGAGGAGAAGGGCAGGAAGAAAAGAAAGGGGTGAAGAGAGAACAGAAAGGAACAGAACAAGAGAGGAGGAGGATGTTAGGGTAAGTGAAAGAGATCTCTGTAGATCATAGTGTGAGGGAGGCTTCTGTACCTGAGCAGAGCTAGGAAGTAGCTGGACTACTCTGTAGGGGTGCTGCTGGCCTTTGAGAGTCCAGGGTGCTCCAGTTAGGCCTGGACTGATGACTCTCTTCTTCTTTGCACCAGGTTATGGAACACCATATGGTTACAGCACAGCTGCCCCTGCATATGGTATGTACACCTTCTTACTGATTGCTCTTCTTAGCACATCTGTCACAGCAACCCAGAACATAGTTTGTGACCAGGGGTTTCCATAAACAAGTCGGAGGATCTCAGATCTATTCATTCTGGTGACCCAACTTAAATTCCCTCAAATGCCACAACCTTGTGGTTCTTGGTTTGGTTGAAGTTGCTCTTCTCTCTGCTTTGCCTGATTGGAGAACTGCTTGTTCTTATTGCCTGTTTCTGACCATATGGAAATTAAATATTCAAAGTAATTCTTATAGCAAAACTATACTCCATTCAAAGGCTACTGAAGGGCCACACCAGTTTTTAGCCTGACCATCTGCCAGTTACATGGCCACATTGTTAGTTTCTGTATGGAATTTTATGAATGTGGGTGATTTGAGTCAAGAGAATGAAGCCATCACTTCAAATTTGTACCCGTTAGTCTTTGCTATACATTTTGTTTTGGGAATGGATAGGTGTCATTGGTCCCACAGAGATGATAGGGTTTATTGTCAATGTTAACTGTTCCTTCTCCAGAAGTCAGTAGCTGATGCTAGAAAATCCTAGGCTTGTCCCTTCTTTCCTTTTCAAAATAAAAAAAAAAGCAGCAGATATATGAATGAACCCCAATGGCCCTTTGGATAACTTTTGAATGAGGTTTATGTGGCAATGGAGGCAGTAGGTTTGGAGTCAGTGATATGCTCTTAGACAACTTTTGTAACTCAGGTGCTGTATGTTACAGAATCAGCCACCATCTACAGGATGCTTGTCAATGATGCTTGTCAAGAGAGCAAAAGAGTGTGTATAAGTGCGTGCGTGCGTGCGTGCGTGCGTGCGTGCGTGCGTGTGTGTGTGTGTGTGTGTGTCCCTGTCCACACAGCCCCAAACCAGGCATGCATGCACATGGAAAGCAAAGGTCCTCCATGCATCGCTATTCGTGGCATGAATCCTCTACATGAGCTCGGACCTTCACCTTGTGCCTTTTCTCTTCACACATCAGCTTTACCATTTTTGTTTTGATGACAATTATAGGTCCTTAGACATCACTCTGCTGAAGTGTAGAGTTTGAATAGTTTGGCATGGGTCAAACGCATGTAGGAAGTTTTGTTTGGGCAAAGTGCAGATCCTAGTCTTAAGTACTTTGCCTGGTTGTTTTCTCTGGTACATTTATATGGCTCAGTCTTCCCCATATACTGAACTACAGCAATCCCAGATATGGGAGTTGGGGACTAGTCCAAGAATACATTTTTATCTACAGTTCTTTCTGAATTCAGACTGTCAGATTCTTTTCAGTTTGACCATTGACGTTTGCCCTTTCTCTATCTTTTGAATGTCCCAAACACCTCATCCTTCCGGAATGGGGTCAGTTGTTAACCCAGACACAGCACATTTGACTTACTGCTCTGCCTATGCCTTTTGTGAGCTTCTGCTCTGAGTCTGTGTGCCAGTCAATAATAATAACGATGATTATAGTAAAGCGTTGCTAAAGACTTTTTCTTTAAAAAATTTGATTTTTAGACTCCAGTTACATCCATGTTTTTCCTCAGTCTTTTTAATTTTTCTTTCCTGGTCCATTCTTAACATTCTTCACCCTGTGGCCTCTTGAGCCTCAGTAGGCTCCTCTCTTTCATGTGCCATATAACTGACTTCCAAAGCTGGTGTAATTTGATGCCCCATTTTTCACATAAAAGATTTGGTTTTTAAATGTTACTGTGATGCAAATCTACTAAAACAATGCTTTATTTTGGCTGTAAGGTAAATATGTCTTTTGGCCTTTGTAAAGCTGTTGCATGTGGGGTTATCTCCCTCTGATCATCTGGTGCTCTTGAATACCTGCTGTTGCTGCTTTGTGATTTCTCCTAGGTTAAACATCAGTATAAAGACAGGGGCAGATTTCAAATCCTAATTAGTGTGCAGGAGTTTGTGAGGCCACAAGAACGTATTAATTACAAATTAAGAAAACAATATTAATCTTTCCAGATTTGCCATGTCAACATTAGTGGTAGCCCATGAGAAGATAAACAGCTGGTTGGTAGCTGTTTGAGGCCGCACAGAAAGCCTTATATCTTGACATATTTCTCCCTAATATGTCATGTGCTATATGCATTTCCAGAGTCACTTTAGGACAAAAGTGTTAATTACCAGCATTGATTTTGATCTTTAGAAATTGTGCCTGCTCACTCAGATGTCATTTCTGAGTGTCATTCTGTGATACGGGCATTTTTATAAGATAGAAGAGCAATTGATTTGTGAGGGATTTGTGGGCCTCTTCCAAAATGGTGTTTATAAAATGGACTGACTAATCTGGAAATGGTTAATGATAATTATTGTAAGAACTTTTTTAACCTGAAATTTTTATTGGAGTCCTCTCCGTTTCTTTTCTCTGTAGGTTTGCCCAAGAGAATGGTTCTGTTACCCGTTATGAAATTCCCAACATATCCTGTTCCCCACTACTCATTCTTTTAGCAAATGACAGAAGCTCATTCCTATTGAACAACAGTACAGTACAATGCAGAATGTTAGAGAAAAAGCCTTTTTATCCTGCTTTCTTTGAACACATACTTGATCAAAATTATTTGTAAAGAACATCTTTCCTACTTTTTGATTTTAACAAATGCAAATTCAGTTCTCTAAAACTTGAAAACAAACAAAAAGAAACCAGTTCTGTGAAACGGTACCTCATTCCTGGAAATAATTTATACCAGCCCCTTTGTTGTAGGGAAGTAAGTCTAGCAGCTCAAAGTTGACGTTCTCAGAGAGTATCAGATTATGTCAAGTTAAATTTGTGAAGGATGTATAGAGTCTCAACACTGATCACAAATAAACTGCTTTGTTGTAACACAGAGTACTGCCTGGTTCCTGATGCAGCCACTGAGTCGTAGCTGATTGATGTGCTTGCCCCAGGGCTCTTTAATTTGGGCTGTAGTTATTTTTTTTTTTTCCAAATACAGTAGAAACTTTTCATTTAAACCTTAACTTTGTAAATAATGAAGTGTGTAATTAAAGCCAATAAAATATGGGTTTGAATAATGTTAGTTTATTATTTTTGATATGTTTTGGTATCAGATTTCAAGGAATTGCAAACTAATAATAACTTAGCCCTAGAAACCCATTCACTTGTAAGCAAGCTGCTAAAACAAAGCAGAGATGATTGTTAGTCTGACTCAGTCTACTTACTTTGTAAGCTCTTGGTACTCCAGTTGTACAAGAGCATTCCCATGATAAGGTTACATTCTGTTATCCAAGCATTGCTTTTTAAAATGATGGCAGCACCCAAAGATGGGGAAGGAGGATTGTGATTATTTTAGTTTACGAATTTCCAAGTTAAAAAAAATAAATTAATCACTCACCCTCTTTTGTTCTTGTGGCCTTCTTCACTCTGTAAGACTCTTTCACTCCTTGACTTTTTCATGAAGATAGACGATTAGCAGTTTCCTGGGATTCCTTGAAGGGTCTCCTTTCCTCTTCAATGATATCAGAATCTAAAGCAGCAACAGGATCCCCATAAAAACTCGCTCTCCGATTGTCCCAGTTCTTGTTGAGTGCTGCTGTGAAAAGTGACAGGTTTCAGCCATGGGTCAGCATTTACTTTTCAGACACCTGGTTACACTGGTGGAAACTGAGTCAGTAACATTGTGCTGTTCTGTGAAGGGTGCAGACCCAAGTCTTCACTTGCATTCTCACCTTGTTTGGAAAGCTGATGATGTTACTAGAAGGTAATGGTTTCATTAAGGTATTCACCCCCATTCAGGTAGTCCTCTGCAGATATGTATAAGTCACCGTGTCTTAAAAATGACTCAGTAGGAAATAACTACTTTTCTGTTAAATTCCTTTTCAAAACCAAGCAGTGCCCATCACTTTAAGTGGTCTTTACTAACTTTACATGCCAGGCTCCTTTGGAAGCAAAGGCGAGATGGGCATGGAGGCACAAGTGCAGCATCACTGCTCAGACGTATAGTGTATAATCGTTTGTTCTTTTCCTTGACTCTGTGTTTCTACTAGTGGTGGGTGATACTTTAATAAAACCTTGTCACTTGCTGGAAATAGCTTGAACTTGTCCTTCTCATCATGTGTGTTAGTGGCAAGACATAATCGAGCAGGGCCCTCTCAGCTGGGAGTTCTCATGTTCATTGATTTGTTTTGCTGACCTATGGATGAAACAGAGCCATCACTGAGAAGAAAAAGCATGGCTGCTAGTGTCCAGTTTTTATTAATTAAATATTTACAGTGGTCCTCTGTTTTTGAAACACTATTAATTGGCAGTTGCAGTTGTATTGTTATTTGAAATTGATCATCAAATTTGGACTCTAGGCTGGAATCTCTCTGGAGATTTCTCTTGAGAAAATACTTTTGCAGTCTCTGACTCTGCTTCATAACTCACCCCCTCTCTGATGGAGGAGGGAGCTGTGCTGTTCTCCAACATGATGGCCGTCATTTCAAATGGTTCCTACCAAGTCTTCCCCCTTTCTTCTTAATTTTGTTGTTTGTTGGAAGTTACTAACCATGTTGTAAACCTGCCGAGTTGCTGCAAACTTTTACATTTCTCTGCTTTACTTAAAACAATGGAGCTGTCAACCCTATGTTAGAAGTGGTAACCATGCAAGTTCAGCTGTTTAAATCTGTAATGAATTAAGTGTCCTCCCACCTTTTGCCCTTCCTACCCTTCATTTTGTAATGAAAATTCCACTTACAGCTGAAAGAGCAGAGAAATATAAATGAAGCTCTTAGCTTCGTCCAATTGTGTGAAATTAACATAAAGCTCTGCTTCTCTGCTCTTTTCTCCACTGTAGGTGGTTTTTTCATTGACAGCCCCTATTGCCAGCCTCTGAGCGTCGCACCATTTATTATTCACTTGGGCCCTCAAGATTTCTTCTCTGACTTCTAGAACCATCAGGTTGTCTGGCTTGAATGGCAATTTCTATATCTCGGTCTTAAGAGCAATGTGTGACCCCTGAGGCTTTCCAGCTTTCAGATCCACCACTCTAACCCTTTTTGAAAATAATGACTGAGAATTTTAAAGAAGAGCAATACTTTGTCCAAAGCCACAATGTCTGTTTTAAAGCTCTCCTTTGGGAAACGTAGCAATATCTAGATGTAATCCTTTTGGTGTAGCTCTGGTCAGGGCGTTTACAAATTAATGTAGAACTTAGAATCTGTGTGTGAACTATGCTATCCTCTGGCATTTTTTAATCATTTGTAGCACATAATTCAAGCACTGACATTTTTGACTGTCCAGCTAGCAGTATTATAATTTATCTGAGACAGGTAGGTGTCCTCCCTAAGCCATATCTCTTGGTGGGGGCCGGCGCTTCACCAGAGGTGTGGCTGGCAACCTGTGTCCCTTAAGGCTGCAGGAGTGCCCCATCTCTTGTGCCCATAATGGTTCCATAGATTTCCAACATACCTCATGCCGATGAGGTTTGGTGCATAGTATGGCGAAGTAAGGGGTTGGGTTTAAGTAGCTCCTGATATTGTTTGTAATAATCTCAAATTGTTAACCTTGGGAATGAAATACTGATCATGCTTGGATTAGCCATTTCTTTTTTTTTTTTTAATTGGGTGAATGTTTGAAATTCATGCATCAGTCACCATAATTAATTGAAGAGCTGGGAATACCTCGTTAATATATTTTTAAAACTGGTGTTGGACCCTCTGTGTATTTCAGGTTAATACTTTTAAGCAGTTTTCAGCACGTTTATCTCACTTTATTCTCGTTCTCCTCGGACCTCCGTAGCCATATCACTTGTATAAGATAGGCTGAGATATAGTGACTGTAAGCTGTGATCTCAGTTCACAAAGGTAAGCTCTTTTATTTTCTGATTAAAGAAAAAACAATAACCGATTAACACAACCTGCATATATGACAATCATATGATGTATTTGATCTCTTAGGTCTTATGTCACTGCATTAACTTTAAATTTTTATGGTCTAAATGTAAAATAGTAATTTTCAGCATTTGTTTTAATACTCTTGTAAATGCTTTTTATTCAAGAGAAACATTTCACATTCACTGAGTCAAGTGTATGTGGGTAGAAATTTAGGATATTATATTTACATTATGTCTATGTAAATTATACATACAGAGGCACTTGTTGGAATATAATAATTCAGTGGTAGGAACACTTTAAGAAGAATTAAAATGAAAGGGCACTTTGGCCAAGGAACTGGGATATCAGAAGCAGTAACATTGGTAACAGTGCCATAGGATTCATGTGTGTACTTGCAACACAGGCTGAGGGTATAAGTGCCAATCTCTGAAGAAGAGAACCTTCTCGGACCTGTGTTGCATGCCCCAATACAGCAACAGCAAGAAGCCATTTAAAAAAAAAAAAAAAGGAAAAAAAAAGCAATAGAAAAGTTAAAAAAACACAACTATTAACTGGGAAATATATGTAATTGGTTGGGTTTAGCTAATTATTTGCAGAATCAACTTGAGCAAGACTCAGAAAGGTGATACTGAGTCCACTGAAACCAAATCGACTTAAGGAATCTGTTTTTTTCAGGTTAGGTAGCTAGAATATTTCTCACTGTAGTCAGTCTTCAACAGAATTCATTTAAATGGTATGAGGGTTAGGTCAGATACTTTAATAAGGATTTGCTTCCTTTAGTATACCCCATAAATACACCTCATTATAGTAGATGTTCTGTGCTAAAGCTGTATTTATATAGATAGATATATAAAAATAAAATTTGTTTTACATTTCTTTCTGTAGCAATTTCTATTCGTTTCTAGCATTAAGGTTGCTGGGACAACTTTGTACCCATACAGAACCTGCAGTTTATGAGGTTGGCTTCTGTTAAAGGCTGAACAAGGCAGAGCAGTGCAGTGCAGTCCTGTGCCTGCTGATGCCAAGTCCTTTTCTGGGATCCCGAGAAAGAGGCCCTGACCAGTGGGAGCGTCTGAAGTCTGAAAGTTCCCTTGCTGGTGGAATTGGCCTTGTTGTAAATAAATGCCCTCCTTTGGGAGATAGTGTATTAACAGTGGCAAAAGTTACTAATTTATCTAGTAGTTTAATTATAAAATACTGAATATCGTAGGCTTTCTAACACCACAAACTTGATGTTACTTGAAGATTTCCTCAAGTAGCGTATTTCCTCGGCACTTTTGAGGGCCTGAAATCTGCTCTGGTTACACTCCTCATGCTCTGTGCAAATGTTGGTTCAGAAAGTGGGATGCCCAGCACACACTGCAGCCCCGCATGGCAGCTGTCTCTGTAGTCCTGCCAAGAACACAGTGGGCAATGTAAACACTGACTGCATTCTTTCAATGGCAGGTGAGTGTTACCATTATAATAAATCACTTGCTGTAAGTTTCCTGATTCTTATTTTTCACTAATGATTAGAATGGAGGAGAATAGTCAGCACTAAGGGAAATGCGCTAGAGATGTTTTCTCCCCAAGCTGTCTGGAGCCTGTAAACCCAGGGGTATTGTGAGCAAAGTAACATCTGAAAGCAGCCCGCTCTATGAATGGTCTGCGTTCATTTCTACTCTTTTAATGCCAGTGCCTCAAGTCACCAAGAACCACAAAGGTACCATGGCATTCATGCCTGTTCTCTGCAACATCTGATGCCATGCAGTCAGTGTTCCTTAGTGTTACTAGGAGGCTTGGGAGGGAGATGGATGGGGTGTCAGTGACAACAGCAGACCTAAGCACCTGAAGTTAAGATGAGCTTCAACACGGGTGTGTGTGTCTGTAGCACTTAACAGCACACAGTGCAGCCTTGTTTAAGACTCAGCCCCTTCTCCTAATGGTGTCTTATAGAAAGGCTGTTAAGCATAGGATTTGTGTTGGATTAGTTGCACAAATAGATATCCTTTCCATGTCACTGTCATTTCAGTTAGGAGCTAACAGCTTCCATTAATGTTTGAAGCAATGATCTTTGGAAGTTTTTAAAAATAGAACCATAATGTGAATTGGGTTATATAAGCTTTACAGCACAGATAGAGATAAAGGATAGAAGCCATGTGGAATCCAGACCAAAGGATTTCTCTCACTCCAGCCTATTCCTGTGGAGCTTGGGAATCTGATGAGCTCATATATTCAAAGCTTTTAATGGTACCTGGTACACAGGAAGTACTTGTGAATGCTGACTCTGCTGTTCCCCTGGTTGAGACAGAAGGATAGATGTGAGGCCCTGCCGGTTAAGCAGCAGGTGCATGGTCTGCTTAGGAGTGAGTTGGGCTTACTACTTTGTGCTCATAGGCCTGGGCTGCCCCCAGCCTGAGGCCAGACTTGGCAGGACAGGTTTGCTCATATTTTTGCTGCAGCAGTTAAATCACCAGCCAGCTTGCAGCCATGGTTTGTAGATACTTGTTTGGGATTTACAGGTGCTTAGAGTTTTTACAAAGGCTGAACTTAGAACATTTACCTGCTGATTTCAGGTTTTCTACCCACAATTTAGTAATAACCTATAGTGGCCAGAATCTAGTCTCAAAGGCTTGTGGTGTTTGGTTTTAGAGAACAAGTTATTATAAACTCGGGAAAGAAAAGGAGGACCAAGGAAGCACCTAGGATGCTGTTCACTCAGATTCTTCCGTGAGAAGTCCCTGTATCTTGTCTCATGGTACATTAGTGGAAAGCATCTGCACTCACACCACATGAGGTCCCCTTCTGTCTGAGACTCTTAGAGCGTTAGTCTATTGTGTTTCTACCTGTTGGTCTACCTATCTGGACACAGTTGGAAAGTTTCTGTTGAATACAAGGACAAATGGGGTGATGGTAAAGTTGCTGCTTCTGAACTACCATGCAAGGACTGGCTCATACATGCTGGCAAAGACCTAAGGAGCCTCAGAAGGAAGGTGGACAGGTTGAGGTCCAGGCTGTTAGTAGGAGGTGAGTTAAGTGGAAACACAAATTGAATTCTGAGGTGTTGAATTTTAGAAAAAACTGTGTGGACAAGGATTACCTTTAAGGAGTAAATTAGACTTGTGTTACTTGGTAAAAGTTACTATGTTTCTCCTTAGCTGAGACTATGGGTAGGTTCTTCATCTCATTTGGCCAGCATTGAAGAAAGGCTCTTAAGCACGCGCGCGCACACACACACACACACACACACACACACACACACACACACACACACACACACACACCGCCACTGCCATGCCCAGGTGGCAGTAGCGTGGACTTAACAGCTTCCTTCTCACTGGAGAGGAGTGGTCCACAGTTGTCTCTCTCTGCTGCTGAAGACCAACAGCAGCACATGGGGTCAGCATTTGTTGCAGTTAGGACATTGCTGTCCTTCTTTGTTGGATCTTCTCCTTCCTTGTCCCAAGTCATTCAGTTAATGGCAGTTTTTGTTTAGGACTTAGGCTTGCCCAACATTTTGACATCACAACATGTCACCTACAATGTTCATGTGACAACCCTATAAAATTCTACCAAAAAAAAAATGACAGGAGGAACTATTTGGGAGGCATGTGTAGTAGATGTAAGAAGCCAGAACAGGAATGAGGAAGGAATATTGCCAGAATTGGTATTGTGAGTGTATGTGGCACTGGAACATTCTTAATTCTCAGGCAGCCTTCCTGGAGGTGCTGATGTGGACATGAATCTGATGTGGAGGGTTAGGTGCTAGAGACAGGAGAGAAGGACCCTCTCTGTGTTTGGTACCAGTGCTGCTTTCTGCTCAGCAAGCTGCAAATTATAAGGCAAAGGTGAAGGCTAGCTGGATTCTAGGCCTCCTGTCTTAAGCACACTCCAGAGCAGACAATATATCTTGAAAAACAGGAATTTTTGTTTGGGTTGTTTTTTGTGGGGGTGATGGATGATAAAAGGATTTCTAACAAAGCGTGAAGAGAAAGAAGACAATGGGCTGTGCCAACAGAGGAAGCTTTTGTATCTAAAGCTTGTTTTTTTGTTTTGGTTTGGTTTTTTGTTTGTTTGGATGAAGTATCAAGAAGCCGTGGTACCTGTTTTCATTAGCTCTTCTTTCTGGAACATACTCTCTGCCTGAGAAAGGTGATGGAGCTGGTGGAGGTTTTGGCTCACTGGGTAGAAGGAAGAGGTTTGGGGTAGAAGGTAGACCTACGTAGGTATAGAAGGGACAGTGACCCATCAGAAGATCCATGGTGAGTGCTAAGCACTTGCCAGTTTGGAATGTGAGTCTTCCTTCCACCTTGGGCCAGGGTTCTCTGGCTATATCTGTTTCTCACCTTGCTGCTTGCAGACAGACCACTTCCCAACTTCATTGCCAGTTGCTTAGGGACACAGAGAGATAGGAACGGAGTACAGAATCCCACCTTGTCCATGTTCTTGTCATCTTTGACAGCTGACAAGGGAAGTATGCTATGCTGCAATCTTGGAGACGAATTGGAAGAATTTTATTTTAACCAAGTTCTAGAGCATCAAAGCATGTGAAGAAACGTGAGGCTGTGGTCTGGACAGGACTCAGAGCACTGCAGAGCCTTCTTCCATTCTTTGGTCCATTTCTAGCTCCCAGTCCTAGAGGATTATTGTTCTACAGGGACCAAAACGCAGAGGTCTCTACAAACCACCCTGCTTGTTTGTGGTAAAATACTGTGGCTTCTAATTAGTGAGTATTGAGCCACACAGAGGAAATGACATTTCTTGTGCTGTTCTAAGGGCTAGCAGATTGGTTTTGAATCCTGCAACTGAAGGACCTAAAAGTTTGCTCTTAGTAGGAAAGGGCTTTAGGTAAAGTGACTTTGCTCAGTTACACAGTGCTTGGCGACAGAGCCCATATGCTCTTGACTGTTCTATGCTCAGCTGGCTCTGTGCCCTCCTTACCACCCTGCTTCCCAGGGCCATTTCACAGAAGTGTCCCTTCCTCTGTCTCTGGTACATTCTACTTCCCTTTATCTAGACTGTGGGACTAGACTGTGTGTGCCTTACAAAATAGAACAAACAAAACCAATCTACCTTTCCTGTCTTAGCTCGTGCTCTCCCTGGTTCCTTTGGAAATGGATTGTGAATCAGCTCTAAGCCAGGATGCCTGGTTTTTGTTAGCTGTACACTGGAATATTTATAGTCTAGTGTGGTTCTCAAAACTGTATGTAAAGAAGTGCAGACTTAGTGGGTGCTGCTTGGAGAGATCGATCCCAGGCTTTGGAAATGTGATTTTTTTGGGGGGGGGTGGGTGGGTGGTTGTCAGATAATGCTGGCCAGTCTGCATGTGCTTAACCAAAGGGTCATCCTCACAGTGGCACTTTCCAGAGCAGTTTAATGCAGGGTTCCACTTTGTAAAATCTCTCATACCATTTGGGCTACACTAAGAAAAATTATGGATGCCATTCTTTGGGAGGTTAAAACAAATTACGGAGGGTGCACTTGAGAAACCCAGAAGGGCTAAAGTCACTTGGAAACAAGATCAAAGGACCAATGTGTCAAGACTAGTGAAGGGATGGCCTTGGGCCAAGCATGGACACTCTTACCATTTATTTTAAAGAATTTTACTTGTATGTGGTTCCAGAGAGGAAACGACAGCTATGAGCAGCCAGGTGGGCAGTGTGACATGAAGTTACCACCTGAGGGCAGGTGAAGCTGATTCAGAAAAACACAGGAAGAAGTGAGCGCTGTGGTATGGTGATAGCGTATGTTCAAGCTATGAGCTATGTTTGGTGGTGTTTGAGGAAGATTGTGAGTTCATGGCCAGCCTAGGCTATGTTAATGAGACCTTGTCCAAAACAAAACAAAACAACAGTTTGGATAGTGTAGAAGAAAATGTGCCACAGATGTCCATTTGAACCACCTTTGACAGGACTGGGTGACATTGGGAATAGGTCCTTTCTGGAGCTAGATTTGAGGAAAGTGTTCACTGTAACCTTCTACTTTGGCTGGGGTTGTGACATGACAAGGTTTTCAGCTTAGGAGAGCTGAGGAAGGATGGAAGATCACTGGCAGGTAGAAGGGAGGCGAACATCAGGAGGTTTGAACAGAATCAGAATTGTCTTCTGTAGTGGGATGACCACAGCTAGCAGCTCTGCTCCACCGCCTCAGAGGGATGCTAATCCTGGGTTCAGGGCTGATGTCTAGCAAGCCCATTTTCAGTTTCACAGACCAACTGTGAATTGACTAACAGCATAGAAGGTCATAGAGCTGAGTCACAATTGCAGTAGCCCTGGTCCAAGTGACCCAGGCCTCTGATTGGGACAGCGTAGAACAGTGAGGGGAGTCTGGGAGCATACTTTGGCATTGGAGGCCTGTGTGCTGAGAAAGGTGCAGCCCTCTAGGTCTTGTGAATGCCTTGGTATGGGGCCTGGAATGGTTACCAGGGTGAGAAATAGGTTGGAGGTACTTTTCAGAGCTACTTTGTGAAGAGCCCTGGGTGCTGTTCCCTTTGTGATCACCACTCTTCGATGTGGTGAGAAAATTGTGGAAGTACATCTAGAGAGCCAAGAACCTATAATCCTGTTTGACAAGAAGAGGGAGGAAGAGGCTATGCCCAGATAAGGATGAAGGGAGTAGCTAGAGCAAGCAGAGATGTTGGCCTATTTGACTTGTCTGCTGCCCTGAGCAGGGCCTGCAGCTGATCTGCATAAGCAGACAATTTCCATCCCACCAGGGACTGTTGCTGCCTCTGAGTTGAAAGGTACTGATAGAGTTCAGAGCCACTAAGGCAGATAAGGTCGATCTGCACTGGGGCTGTAGGCAGAAGCATCATCTTGACATCAGGCAGATTGGAAGCCAGCCACTTGGCATCTGTACCCTTTCATTTTTTACAAGGTTGGGCTTGCCAATCACAACTATATACTGGATATTCTCTTTTACTGGGGTCTGTCTTTTGCTTTCATTTAGATTTTTTTTCCAATTTTTAAGATTTTAACCTATGCAAGGGTCAGTTGCTTTTTGGGATTCAGTTAGAGTATAGCCTCTAGCCAGTGGGAAAGGAGATCTTTAAAAAGGTTCTTAAGGACAGATGAAACTATGTGGTTATTGAAGGATTTGCTCTGGGTTTCAGTTGTGTTAGTCTCCACCTAGCCATGTGTCTCCTGTGTTCTTTTCAGTGCTAGAATTTCTTTGCGGGGGAGGAGGTATTCAAATTAGGGCCTGCAGGTAATAGGCTGCTACTCTACAGTGAGCAGGTCAAGATGGGCTTCTGTAGCCCTGCTGGGGACTAGAACTGGAGGTAGCAGTTGTTTGGAAGCCTTAGGTCAGAGTTTTAGAAGGTATCTGGGACACCAAGCCTAACAATCTTTGAGTAATAAGAACTCCATGGCCAACTTCCCATCTGTTAAAATGAAAATCTGGGCATTGGTGAGTGTGGCTCTGTCACACCTTACTTACACACTATGCCAGAAGCCAGCCCTGGCCTTAAGACGGTCAAGATTATTTAGCCTTTGCATCTGTCCTGTGGCAGCACCTGAGCTCTCCTGGGCAATTACTGAGGATAAGGAAGGTGCAGATCCTGTCAGCAGGAAGTGACGGAGGCACACTGCTGACCAAAGAGTGAAACAGAAGGGCTCAGGACCTCCTAGAAGAGGAAGACTGAGTGGGGAATGCCCAAGGGAGGCAGCAGCTGTGGAGCTGGACCTAGAGGATGGCATGATCTGGTCAGGAGGTTGTACCAGAGCCACATCTTTTATGTTGCCAAGAGGTACTTGGGTTAGATTGGGACAGGCTGGGTGACAGGCTGAGGGGCATGGACTGTGCTCCGGGTGGTGGGCAGTCAACAGATGAGTTTAGGAGGGTAAAGTGGCCACAGACACACTACATTGAGGAATGTCACTCTCATTATAGTAGACCATGCCTGTAACTATAAATTACACCTTTCCATTTAGTGTGTACTAGACTGTCAAGGGGTGAGGAGCTCTTGGGATTAGGATGAAAAGGGCCGCTGGAGCATTGGAAGGTTTTCTTACATGACAGCACATGACAATTTCATCATTCTGTAGGCCTTTTCTTTCTTGTAAGCCTAAAGGTCACTAACAATGTTTCTTTGGCCTTGATCTGTTTTGTATTCAGGCTAGTTTTGGCTTGGGGCCTGTGTGTGTGAGGGTAAAATGATGGACACCAGTCATCCCCTCCACTCCCATTCTCACCCCCTTCAGAACCAATCACAGGGTAAAGAAACTCTATGGAATGCAGACTCCTTTCAGGCCAGGCTTTGCAGTCTTCTAGAGGACAGGTGAATCTTGGGCCTGGAGGGTACTCCTTGGAATCCCTCTTCTCTCCTCCAGGTACGTACTTCAGGGCAGTTTTTAACCCAGTTCCAGCAACAACGGCTTGTTCTCAGTAAGGTTTTGTGATCTGCAGTTGGTGTGCCTGGGAGACATGCTGGCTGTCTTGAGCCTTACTTAGCTCCCTCTAGAGCAGTGGTTCTCAGCCTTCCTAATTAATGCTAAGACCCTTTAATACAGTTCCTCATGTTGTGGTGACCCCTCAACCATAAAATTATTTTCATTGCTACTTCATAACTGCAATTTTGCTACTGTTATTAGTCAAAATGTAAATAGTTTTTTTTTTTTTTTTTTTTTTTGGACATAGTTTGTCAAGTTGGTCTCGACCCACAGGTTGAGAACCTTTGCTAAGTAGGGCTGTGCTGCCTGGTCATGTCTCTGAGGCTGATAGAAGGAACATACCTTGCATATTTCTAGAGAAGTTTCTAGGTTCATGGAAGAGAGATTTTTGCATGCAGTAGATGGAGACTGGCTCTGTCTTTGCTAAAGAGTGTGCACTCTGTCCATAGCTAATACCAGGAATATCCTTTTATTTGGCAGCTAAGTCCTGTGCTGTGCTCTAGCCTCATAGGGTGGTTCTTGTCTTCTGGCTGTCAGTAAATGATAGAGCTATGCCTGTTGATCATGTGTCCTAGTATTCAGTTATAAGTTTAATGCCATCTCTTTGTTTTCCTACTTTGGGAAATAGATGGTTAAAATTAAAAATACATTAAAAACAGCAACAACAACAACAAAACTCTGCCCTAACTAATTATTCTGTACTGGGAGCCAGAAAAAAGTTTTCATTCCTTGTTAAGTGGTCAAGGAAATGAGTCAAGAGTAAGGACAGCATTAGGAAGTTTAAGGTAGTTAGGAAGACTGCCTTTAAGTTTCTTCCTGTAACTTAGAAAGTTGCATTTCCAGTTTCTGGCTCCTTGCCTTCCTCCGAGTGGTGGATAAGCTCCACCCTTCCTGACTGAGCATACCTTTTTACTCTGGCCAAGGAACTTGGTTCCTGTTGGCATAAACATAAGATTCTGGGTTAGAAATCAAGACACAGGATCTAAGTAAATTTGTTCCCTGGACATAATCATGTCCCAGCTGACCCTCAAGGTAGTGATGGTATTCATCTATGAAGATGTGGTAAGCCCACATTCCACATGTACTCTGCTGTTACTTGACCCAAGGACAAAAGTGCTGCTACCAGATGCATGCAGTCCCTTCTCTAACATTCATCTTTTTGCTCAGGCTAGCCTGGTGCCACTGGGGAGCATCCACTTCTCACAAGACACCTAAATAGGATTCGGAGTGCTGCCCCCCCCCTCCCTGCTCCCAGCTCACTTAACATGGCAGCTTTCCAGCGACAGGCCACACCCTGGTGGTGTGGAGGTGCTTAACTATCCATATTCCTGTTCCTGGAAAGCACACTCAGTTGTAGAAACTGCCAGGTGGGGCAGAACATCCTCACAGCCTGTCCAAGGCACTTGCTCTGCATCCCAGGAATTGGGGGGAGTACTGACCTCAAGAAGCACACCAGGGCCCTGGCAAATACTTTGCTGGTCTAGGAGGAGAAAACCTGTCTATTGCAGAGTTACAGGTGGCATTTTTCTCCAGGCTTAGCTTACTCCAGTCTGATGTTGGTCAAGTTACTGCTTAGGAGTCTGTTTAAAATACCCATTTGTATTTACTGTTTTTCCCAAGTACACAGTGTAAATAGTATAATTTGCAGTGCAAAGTCTTTGGCAATAACTTCAAGATGTATACTATGTTAAACATTGGAAACATAAGCACCATGGACTGCCCCATGCCTTCTGGGCCTGTGGTGACATGTAGACTCTGGACTTTACAAGTGTCAGCGTGGTTGAAGCAGCAGCCTGCATGTGTGGACTATCATCAGTGCCTCGCCCAGAGATGCCCGGCCTTCATCCAAAGGGACCCTGCTGCTCCGAGCCCTGCAAGCAGCACCTACACTGTGGCTCCTTTGTGTTGAATATGTTGGACTCTGCCATAGATAGACCCCTTTGTCTGGCTGCCGCGGTTTGTAATGCCTTGACATGTTGCATTTCTTTCCCATTTGGATGAATAAAAATAAATGCTATGTGTAAAATAGGAATGGCCTGAACTATTCTGTGCAGGACTCAGTCTGCTGAAAAGAAAAGTTCCAGTGCCAGCTGCAGAGATGGCTTAGTGGTTAAAAAGAGCTCACTGTTTTTTTCAGAGGGTCTGGGTTCAGTTCCCAGCATCCACCAATAGTTGCCTGTAATTCCAACTCCAGTGGATCCATTGTCCTCTTCTGGACTCTGTGGGCACCTGCACATACATACATACCTAACTAAACACAAAGAGACATATCAATAAAACTGAACGAACTATAAGCCCCACTCCCTTTCTGGGCCTGCAAGGCAAACTTGTTCATCTCAGAGATTTTTCACTTCACACGGAGGGATTCATTTTGTATGTGTGTCCTGAGATAGCCAGTGATTTGGGCTGTGGGCCCAGGGCCTGTATAGTCTGTTGCCCCGTTAAACTTTCAATTGGCGCTGAGTAGTATATCATATTGCATCAGCATGCAGTCTAAACCTTTTTACATCCCTCATTCGTAACCCTTACAACTGTCCCATGGGTTGCCAAGACTTGGGCATTACCAGAAACAGGGCAGCAGCAAGCAGTTTGACTCCAAAGGTGGTGAAGTTCTTTCTCCAGCAGCCACTTGTGGGAAACCTGCTGGAGACAACTGTGACCCCTGGCCCACCAGTTAGGTAAGTAGACAGTAGCACTGGATGTTGTGTCTGAAGCACCTTATAACTTAGGACCCCATGTTCTCTCTGCACATCATCAGCTTGGACTTGGCAGCCGGTTTCTGCTGTAACTGCATTCTCTGGGCCTGAGGGTGCGTACCTTCCTATAACAGGCACAGGGCTCAGCCCACAGCAAAAGGTTATTAGGGAACCAGGAAGGGAAGGAGTAGAGGAGGAAGAAGGTGTGACTCGAGTCAAGAGCCTCCAGCAGTGGGTAGCTCTCAGCAGCCCCCATGAGGCAGGTAGAGAAAGGTTGAGTGGGTACGAGTTCAGTGCTGTACTTTGTTATGGTCCCTAATTTCCATGTAAAGTGCATCTAGTGAAGAGACCGACCACTTGAGCAGCAGGCAGGCATGATGGATCTCCTCCCCACCCTGGGAGTTAGAACTACAGGGTAACAGTCCAGGTGTGTGGCCTTGTCACCTATAAAATAGGAAGGTAGAGAGCCTAGTGCTTATGCCCTTTATTCTTTGAGCCTGCACCCAGTCATTTTGTATGGCTTTAATCCTGTCTGCTCCAGCTCATGCCTTGACCCCTCCCCTCAGTGATTCTGAGATCAGTGTTTTAGCATATGGCACGCTGAATAGTGAGGAGACTCTCTTACCACAACGCCCCTTCACAAAGGCTCTGGTTTTTGTTGCTTTTGGGTCATTTACACCTGGGCATGGTGGTGTTCTGGGCTTAGTTGGGGTTTGTGTGGATTCTCCCTTTCTTCGTTCCTCTTAGCGTGTTCTTCCTCTCCAACTTGGCTTAGCACTTTAGAGCTCTTGCTGACAAGGGGCTGACCTGCTCCAAGTTGTCTGTCCTTCAGGCTGCAGATTGTATTTCTTACTACCCTTGAGCACAGAGAGCAAGCTGCCCTTCCAGCTCTTAACTGTTTGACCTGTTCATTCCCTTGAGTGCCTGTCCACATTCTGTCCTAGCTATCTTAACTGTTTGCCTATTTTGTCTGCCTCCTCCTGCCCTTGCTACACCCCAGTAACCCCGACTGCAACACTCCTTTTTTGGATCTGCCTCATCAACAGTTTAACAACACTGCTTCCTATCTCACTAACAGACCTTCACTTGAGACACCTGCCCCACTCTTCCCCATCGTGTGGCTGTTCTTAGACCCCTGTCTGGGTCTGGTGCTTGTGTACTCTGCACATTCCCTGAATGTGCCTGTGCTCCCCTGTCCTGTGTGCTGAATACTGCCACACAGGACAGCATCAGTAGACAAAGCTTGTGCTACCAGATGACTCACTCCTTAGCAAATGTACATTCCAGACATCTCCACCATTCTGTCCAAAGCCACCTAGGATCCAAACACTGAAAGCCAATTTATCTTCCTAGTGTTTCTGTGTCATGAAGTTTCACTGACTCCTTTTCTTGTTCTCTTTCTAGTCTGTCACCCCTGCTCACACCCTACTTTCTTTTTCCATTTTTTTAAACCCCCTAAAGGATCAGTTGGAAACTTCCCCAAATGCAAACTGCCTTTAATATCTCCAGTAGTTTCCCCACCACTTTGAGGCTCCTTTGCCTGGACCTCCACCTGACTTACAGATTACTGCTTTCTCTCTCCTTCCTATACCTTGATCCCGTTTCTACACAGCATATCCCTATCTGTCGCTGCAGAGTTGTTTCCCTGCCTTGTCTGTCTCCTTTGCAGACCCTTCAGCAGTCCAGCAACATGTCCCATACCTATAAGCTATTTCCCCATTTCAAGATCCTTATCAGTTACTTTAGGCCCATACATTAAGATTGATTGGTGTATGGGGTTTCCTTTCTCAGATGGTGTAGCTTTAAGATGGAGATTTCTGCCAAGATATACTCCTGAACATGGGACCCTTGAGCCTGGAAAAGTATGGAGCTAGCTATGTCCTCCACCCTGTAAACATTGAAAGGGTCTCGACTATGCTCTGGAGCCACCATCCAGGCCTCTCCAAGACCACCTATCACAGGCTGGGCCTAAGGATCAGCCGTTATGTAGGCAAGCCAGGCAGAGACCACTCTGAGACAGTTTATGGTGGTTCTGGAGGTTTGGGCAAGTGGGGGGAGTGGGAAGCATGGTTAGAAAAGTAACATTGACATTCAGAGAAGTGAAGATAAAGAATGCTACCTGGCTACCTGCATCCCCAGGATGTAAAGATGCTGAAAGGACCAGCCAGAGAGGGTAAGGAACCTCAGTTGAAGACATCATCACTGCTTTCCCTATGGCTGAGCAAGTATCCCAGGCCCCCGGGTGCTCTGCTCTTCAGTTCCTTCCCTTGCTGTTTCTTCTCCCATCTCCAGCTGGTGAGATGATTTATCTTTCCAAACATAATTCTACTTTCTTCCTTAGATTTTAAGCACTGGGGTATCTCACTTGTCAACCACAGCACTGTACTTCTCAGGGAGGGCCACCTGCACTCATCTCTTACACAACACAACCTGTACCTGTGTGTTCTTCCCCCGTGTGGTTGGCACTTTTCAGCTCTGCCTGATGTGCACATGTGACAGCACATGCAGTCCTGACTGCTGTTGGAGCATGGGAAAGGAACACGCAATCATAAAACAGCTTTGTACAAAGCAATGCTGTTTGTACCAAAATATTTAATGAATATGCTGTTAAACAAAAGAAATAGTAATACAATTTTACTGGTTTATATTTCAGTTCATAAAGTCGACGCACAAACTACCCTAGCACAATGTCCACACACCTAGTTTTAGATGGGCTTACAGCTGTTGTGGTAACTGAACAACACAGACACAGGAATTGGTGGGGGGTGGTCTGGGGGAGGGTTGGCCACTTGTTTTCTCCCCACTGTAGATGACCTCATCAAGCATTAGTAAAACCAACAGGGAAAGAAAGCAACTCAAGTGTCCTTATATACAAACCCACGCCACCTCCACACAGTAGAAAGGACGTGAACCCCCGTGAGGCTGCTTGTCAGCATATCACCACATAAATTAAGTCAAAAGGTTTGCTTCATTTTTTAGTTTTTAAAAAAGGTGCTGAAACCACCATCTCATAACTTTGAAGTGAGACTCCACAGCCCATCCGACCATACTGCAGATCCACACCTGCAGCTCTGGGAGAGACAGGCCAGGAAGGTAGGGACCATACAGTGTGTGCACTCTCGTGCGTATTTGGACACATAGCTCAGTCTTCCTCACTTGTGCACCTCATGTTAAAAGGTGAAGGAGCTCTCGCCAGCTTCCACAATGGCAGGAAGAACATGAAGTGCCTCATAACCACAGACGGCAGTGGTACAGATTATTGGCTGAGCCTGGGATTTAAACACTGTCAGTGCAGGGTACTAGGAAAGGTGTTTATATATATATTTATATATAGGTATTTATACACACACACACACACACATATATATGTACACATGACACATTAAACAAAGTAAGAGCTGTCCACATCATGATTGATTCAGTCTCAGTCATGTGGCCCATTCCGGCCTTTTGAAGCCGTTTTGGCAGCTAATGCTTCAAAAAAGAAAAAAAAAAAAAAAAAAAAAAAAAACCAGGACTATGAGAGTTGCATAGAATTGCTCAGAAATGTGAATAATGCCAAATCAAAACCTGTGCACTGTACTGGTTAACAAAATTAGGTGACTTGAGCCATTACTACGAGACTCTTATACTCAAAAGTGCTTCTCATCTCTCTGGAGGCTTCTGCCGGCACTGAACCCCTGCCCCCAGCCTAAAGGATAAGGTGTGTGTGTCTTCTTCTTCTTCTTCTTTTTTTTTTTTTTTTAAATAAAGGGTTTAGAAAATAAAACAAAAACACATTGGAGGATGCCCTAACTCCTGACTGGGCGAGGTGCTCCTATACGTCAAGAGGCCTGGACAGCACTAAGAGGCAGGTGCATGTCCAGAACATCAGTCAGGTTGGCAGCCTGGTGCAGGAGCCCTGGCCCACTGACCTACCAACATGCTAGACAGCTCTGACCTAGGTACATTCTGGTCCTGGAACATGTCACAGAATCACATCTGGCCAAAGAAGGCAACCAAAGGTGGTGTGTTTTCTGGAGGTGTCTGGAGGCAGCAGCTGTTCTCAGCATGTCTCTTTTCCTTGAACTCCAGTTGCTGTCTTTATGGAGCTCAGTGTGCGGTTAAACCAGGTCTTCTTGGCTGCCTGCACCTCACTGAGGGCAAGGCCCAAGTGGTGTTCCAAGTCCTACAGAGAGAGCAGTGAGTGTGAGCCTCTGAACAGCTGAACCAAGAGCTCCATCCATCCATTCATTCTGAGGCAGGGTACAGTGCCTATGTATCTGGGAGCTTTCCTAGTAAAGCTCTTTCTTGATTCACTCACTGTCAGGCATACTACCATCTAGTTAAATCCCCTGTGAATCCAAATCACTCAGTATGGCATTTGAGATGCCTTACAGCCCAGACCCACAAGCTCTCCACCACTAGCCTTGGCCCTGGTTTTCATCCCTTTCCTGGGATTCCTCACTAGGCAGGCCTCTTCTCCCTTAGGTTGTGGTCTGAGCTGCTCCCTCAGCCCAGAATGCTCTTTGCTCCAGTCCTTCTGGGGCTGCTCTGTCCATTCTCTGACCACAGTTTAGATACTGCTATCTTGGTGATGACTTTTTGATTGTGCTGGGCAGTCCTGCAAACCCTCTCCAGAATCTAGGGCAGAACCTGACAGAAGTAGATGTGTCCATTAATGGCCTGTGACATGGGAGAGCTGGTCTGAAGTTTTAGACCTGAACCAGGTTCCTGCCACTCATGCTGCCCCAGTGATAAGGATGGCTGGAAACTCATATAAATTAGGAAATATGCCCAAGGTCACAAAAGTGATAGGTTAGGACAAAGAGGTTTGCATTTGTTAAGCCCCCATACCCACGTATGGCCCTTCCTACATGATATTTTTATACTCAATACAGCCCGACAAGATTAGAATCCTTATTTCTATATGGACACCAGGAACCTGAGGTTTAGGGAGATTACTAACCCAGCCTGAGTGGGGCAGCGACAGTTTTTAAACACTAGCTCTGTGTCCCACTAGAAAGACTGAAGCTTTGGTGGTAATTCTTACTATGATAAAGTCCAGATCCTTAGGTCGGGCTAAATGGTTCAACATGCTCTGGTAGGTAAAAAGGATAGTGTTCTACCCAGAAGGGCTGTGGTCACAGTTTAAGCAATGGACATGACATCGAAACCACAAAAGTCATTTCTGGGGTCTCTAGCCCACACCAGGAATCTGGACTGCGAAGGGAGTGTGTGCCTTCATGCTCTGCTGTTACCTGGATCTTGCACTCGGCTTCTACCAACTGCAGTTTGGTCTGTGCCAGTTCCAGCTCCATCTCCCGTAGCTGGTTCTTGAGTGTCTCTTTTTCTTCATCCGTGTCCTCATCCGAAACCCCCTTGACTGAGCTGGTGCCCTTCACTCGCCCTTCTTTGTTGAAGAAGTCTCGGCAGCGGTCACAGTCATCTACCTTTTGCTGAAGTGAACACAGAAAGTAGAGAGTCCCAAAAGATGGTACCTGTCAGATACTGCACGTGCCTCAGTGTCTCTTGTGAGTACTAGAAAAGCCTGTTTTTCTTGGGAAACTGTCAGTAACCTACTTCGAAGACTACCTGGTTGGTGTTCCATACCAAAAGCAGTAAGAATATCCCTTCTTGACCTGCTGTACACCGTGAGGAGTGCTGGGGTAAGAGAACAAAGGCTCACGTACAAGGACCTTCACGCACTGGGCATAGAGAGATACCTATCCAACTAGGAGCAGTGGGATATGGTAGTCAGTGCTTGTTCAGGGGAGCCTGATAACACGGGAGAATGGGTAAATACTAACACTAGTACACAGAAGTAGGACACAAAATCTGGATGTAGATGCTGGAAAAAGGGCTCAGTAGTTAGGAGCATGCATACTCTTCCAGAGGACCAAGCTTGATTCCAGCACTACACCAGGTGGCTCACAACTTCTCACCACTCCAGCTCTAGGGTAATACAATGCCTCTGGCCTCCACAGGCACCTGTGCTCAGATGCACTTACCTTACCTACCCCATAAACACAACTTAAATATAAAAAATTATTATTAAAAATAGTAAAAATAAAAAAAAGGTATGTAAAACAGTCACAAATATTTTACATTTCACCAAAACAGGATTGCCACTGGGAAATTCTATTATACACCCCCCCCCCCATCCATATCCCAAATTTAGAGATGTAAATGTTTAAAGAACACCTAATTGGGATGAATGTAATTTTATATTTTAAACTAAGACCAGGAACGTAAGACCAGGAAAGACTGGAAGACTATGCAACAGAATGTGAACTGTGGTGTGAGGGGTTGAACTCATCCAGAGTCTGCAGAACAGTGAAGCAAGAATCTCCACCTCAAGCCACACGTGGTGCAGCTTTCCCGATGATGTTTATGACAGGAGTCCAAGTGTGAGGTCTAAAGCCAAGGCACATGTGGTCTCATTCTCAATCCTTCCAGAGGAAACAGATCCAAGCCTGTGACAGGCAGTTTATCTGGACTGCTCAGTCTGGTTCACTTGGACCTGTGTGTCAAGGATAGGCCATAATATGAACTAGAGGGTATGAAATCTGCTTAGTCAAGAAGTCTTACCCGAATTTTTTCAATTTCCATTTTATTGGCTGTCTGTTGCTTCTCCAGTCTTTCACTCAATTGAGAACAAATCTAAAGGAAAATAAAAGGTTCAATGTCACCTACATAAGTTGGACTTTGAATAAATTCTATTCTAGCAGCAGCTGGAATACGCTGTGATTGGACAGGTGAGGTTGACACGCTCACAGATGGGAAGTGGCCGGCAAGTTCTCTATAGGCCACTGTGAGATCCCAGGTATAGAGGGGACAAGTTCAGTATGGTTCTGTGTTTGTAAAATTGTACCAGCCTTGGAGGGGTGATCTGCCGACATTCAGACACACACTGGCACTCTTCCAAGCATGCCTAGTGGAAACCCAACAAGAAAATCTTCCCAGGCTTGCTTAGTTCACAAGTGAGACTGAGGTATGAACAGGGGCTTGATGCCAGTTTGCTTCTGCACTGAGGCGAGAGTGCAGTCTCCCCACCATGTACCCAGCCCAGGCCCTGGTAAAGGAACTCACCTGCTTATAGTCACCAATGATAGAGCTGTTTTTTTTAATCTCTGATTCTGCCTTGTCAAGTTCCCGGCGGCACATTTCCTTTAACTGTGCACATGAAATGAAAAGGGAAGCTCGGTTACTAACTGCATAGTGCTGAGCCTTCCAAAAAGTGCCTCACCTAACTCTGGCTAGGCTTAGTTCCCCTCACATCCACCTTCTCCTCCTCTCAATACAACACTAATCTTCTGTATTTAAAGACAATAGAAGGAGAAAAGTAACACTTTAAAAACCGCTGGTGCTCAGTTCCAGTGAGGCTTCTGCCGAAGTCAGTTCAGCACTGTACAAGAAACAATGCAGGCCACACAGATGGAAACCCTCAGGAAGAGAGGGTAGTGTTATACAGGCCTCTGAGCTTAGTCAGGCTCACCCTGGCCAGTCCTGTCTGAGACAGTAGTTGTGGAGGTTCTGCAGATGTGCAGAGGGAGGGGGTAGGAGCTTGTTTTGGGTCCCACAGCACTCTCAGCTCTCACAGTGTATGACAGAGGCACTGAGGTCAAGAGCAGGAATACTGAACATTCTGAGATGCACCCTCTCCCGCAGACACTAGCACTCTCCCCTTGCTTTCCATGCTGATATACAGGAGCCTCTCCCACCTCAATGATACACTAACTCATGCTTTAGTTGTTAAGAACCATTATGTTTTAGAGAGGGAATAAAAAAGGCCTTTGAAAATTAAGCAAAGCCACTGTCCAGGTTCTCCAGTGCTGAGAGGTTCTAGCTGAACCCACCAGTATTTGCAAAATGCAGGTATATGGAGCAAGGATCCCCTCACCTGTGCAGACTCCTCTTCTAACCGCCTCTTCTCGTCCTCTGCATCAATCAGCTTCTGTTTGGTCATCAGCAGCTCCTTATTCAGTGCATCTCCCTTTTCCTCTGCCTGAAACATTGAGGAGATAACCATCACTGAGCACTCAACTAAGCTCAGAATTTGACAGGGCAGTATTCCATTTTAAGAAAGTAGGAAAAGCCAATCCAGACAGGAATGATAGCTCAAGTCACACCTAGACTACTTGAAGTGTGCGATAGTACAGCGCAGTGGTGAGGAACTGAGCTTTTGACTTGTCTCAAATCTGATAGTTGAGTGACTCTCGACACATGGATAAGTTACTGAGACCCATTCTAAGCTCCAGGCTCTCCAGCATAACATGCAATCAGTATAGTGCCTAGGCTAGAGTGATCACTGGAATGGTAGCTGTGAATTCTAATACAGTTTTCTCTTGTGCATCTAAATAGTCCTGCATATGTGTTCTTGCTAAAGTTATTCAATAGAGAAGGCTGCTTCCTGCAGGCACGCTGTATCATTTTGAATGGCCATATTCCACCCTAGTCTTTTTTCCTAGCACACACAAAATGTCTGGTGAGTAGAGATGTGAATCCCAGGGGGAAATACATGTGCTTCCTGACTCTGATCCCTCCACAGATAACTGAAGAGTGTCTATCGTGCTGGACACCAATCAAGAAAGCTAGGGGGATGGTCTTCTCTGGTCTGTTCCTAGACAACCTTCCCAAGCTTCTCTGACATTAAACAGTGTTGATTCCAATCTTGGGCTTCCCATGTGTAACTGAGACAGGCATGACATGAGCACGCTCAGTTGCCTGTTGATTACTTACAGACTGTGCTGGCGTAAACAGAGGTGCGTGCTGCCCTTTCCGGTGACAGTTCACTACTTCCTCCTCCATTGCAAACCCAAGAGGCAGTCACAAGCAAAATGGAGACATCAGACAAGGAGACAGTAAGGAGAATACAGCTGGTTGAGAGCACTTGAGCACTGCACGGAGGAGGTGACTCAGTGAAGCTGACTTCAAGCATGGGTCAGCCAGGGGAAGAGATGATCCAGCTATAGGCTTTACTTCTACAGGAGCAAGGGTGGGGGTGGGGGTGTCCTCTCCTAAGCTCCCACAAGCCAGGTGGCAGAGTTAGACTCTCCAAAGCAAGTGCTTCACCACTCTAGCTGACTCTGAGCACTGTGCTGATGGGAAGGTGTGCTGAGGCTACTGGACTGCCATAGCCACAGTCCTCTGATGGGACCCCACTTGCTGCAGTTACTGTTTACATAAGCAGCTGAGATGAGACCATCTGGGGATAATATATATATATTCCAGATTCCCCTTCCACTGTAATCAGAAAGCTGAAAAACATCCGGGAAACAACTGGTCCCTAGGAGGGAAGTAGAAACCATGTACATTCTCCTATCACTGGGGCTTCTGTCAGAAGAATGTCTTAGACATCAGAGAATGAATGTCTAAAAGGTTAAGGGTCCTGGGTGGTTGAAGTGGCAGAAGCTGTGGGCAAAAGATAAGTCACAGTAGTCTATAATGTGACTGATGGAAGACCAAGCAAATACCTAATTAAACAAAGGATGCAGCAAAAGAGAAGAAAAAGCAAGCAAGATAGAAAACAAATTTCTATCTGGATATAACAAAGACAAAAGGTGTGTTAAAAGGAGAGGGTAGAAAAGATGCCTGCCATGCAGCACACACAGACATAAGAGCAGTGAGGATTGCTGTGGCCATTCCACAAGGAAGGAGACAATGGAGACACATGTAGATGCTCCTACTACATAAAACTCTGTAAGTTTGAAGTAAAATAGGTAAATAGCTAACAGGGCTGTCCTTATAAAGACAGTGCTTACCCAGCTTCATAATTTTAAATGATGATTTTTAAAAAGGTTTGTGGTAATCTTTAAAACATGTAAGATAGTACAAAATATATAGATTAAATCTCCACAAAATAGAAAGAAATTAGCTCAAAACAGACATTAACAGAACAGTACAACAAAAGCTGGTGTTTGGAAAGACCAGCCTTACTGATAAACAACCAATCAGGTGAGGGCAGGGGTGCAAAAGGAACACTGCTATAGACGTATGAACGCATGGCAGCAGCTGCAGTGCCACACCCTCGGTCACTAAGGACAAAGTTCTTCAGACACACACAAAACCAAGGCCAGCTAAGCAGTGCACACCTCTAATCCCAGCATTTGGGGGAACAGAAGAATGAGAACTACCCGAACTCCAGGCTCTAGTCAGCTCACAATTTCCTGAAAAGTAAGTTGTAAGCCTCACAACCAAGTTTACTATATCACAAGTTCAAGGCCCACTTGGACAATTTAGTAAGGCCCCTGTCTCAAGACAAATAAGAAGAGCTCAGTTGCAGCTCAGGGTAGAGTGCTGGCCTGGCATGTGTGAAGCGCCATGTTCAATTCTTACTATTATAAAACAAGGATGAAACTCAACTGGGACTTATAGGAATGTAAAGTTAGTTTACATCATGATGTAACATGTTAACAAAACTAAGAAAATATATCTTGCCATTATAACAGATGCAAGAAAAGTGTGTGGCAAAATTCAACAGAATCATGACAAAACTGAGTAAAGGTTTCTCTGCTCCTCAAAGTTGCCCCCAAAACTAATAGCAAAACGAAGCCATATCACCTGCTCTCTAAAGACCTTAGAAAGTACAGCAGTAGAAAAGGCAGAAGAACTGAAGTCTTCATTCAGATACAACAGTGTGTGTGTGTGTGTGCATGCAGAAAACTCAAAAGAAAAATAAAAACAGCCCCACAGACCTCAACTAGACTATCAGATTTTGGCAAGGTATGGCACAAAATTACCTGTATTTCTAGAAATCAGTGATCAACAACTGGTAAGTAAAATTAAGAAAACACCACCAGCCAGGCAGTGGTGGTGCACACTTGGGAGGCAGAGGCAGGTGGATCTCTGTGAGTTCAAGGCCAGCCTGGTCTGTAGAGTGAGTTCCAGGACAGCCAGGGCTACACAGAGAAACCCTGTCTTGAAAACCAACCAACCAACCAAACCAACCAGAGTAAAAGTAACAGAGTGAAACAGGGGCAAGTCTTGTGCTGACAGGAACTGAAGGCATGTTAACACAAAGGTGACATGCCACAGGCTGAGGGCTCAGCTGCTGCTCACCTGTCAAGCCTTGCACAAATCAACAGATTCCATGAAACCTGGCTTAAAATCCCAGAAGGCATCTATTTCTAGAACTTGGCAGTAAGTTTTAAAAAGAACAAAGCCAGATGACTTAAATGACTTCATTTTAAGATTTTATATATATATATATAAAGCTTCTGTCCTGGAATAAGGATGGAACAGCTAGAGTGTCAATTAGACCAATTAAGGAAGAGTCAGTCAGCTGATGTTTGACAAGGGGGCTGAGGCCCTATAGCAAAGTCTAGTAATGGGCTGGCCCAGCGCCTCGCTCCCATGCTGTTCTCTGCTCCGATGCCATACTGTCTTAAGGCAGAGGAGCATCGTGCTACAGGGGACTGAGACAGTACCACCAGCCCCATGTCAGGGACCTTGTATAGGTTCCCTCTTCTCGAAACCCCAATGTTACAACTGTCACGCCAGTGCACAGAGGAGAAAGATTTCTGGGGTCACCGAGGAGTTAAATGACTAGACATTTCTCCACAGCTGTAAACAGCACAAAGAGGCAGATAACAAACACAACAGAGGTATGAGCACAGATTCAAAAGGAATGAACTTCTTTTAAAGACTGAGCCACTGAAGTCACAGGACTGTGAGAGTACCCCAACTTCTTCACATCCCCTTCAGTGATGGCACTAATCAGGGAAGATGAACTGGGAAAGGGTGTCTGCTCAGAACTGCGGGGGCTGGAACGGGCTCCTATTGCCAGACTGTTAGCCTCCTTAGAGTGTAAGCACTGGATTCAGGCCATCTGGGTCTCACCATGACGACGGCTCTGCAACTCCCTGGACAACCTGTGCTGCTTCCACTTCATGACCAGTGGAAGGAGACCGCGGTCCTGGACACTTGGCTGTTTTGTACAGAGTGCCTGGAACAAGGCCTACCACCCAGCAGCGCCAAAGAAATGCCAGCTCTTACGGATCAGACTCACTCATCTTCTTTAGCTTGTGCTTGTGATGTAGTTAAAACATCAGATCATAGCTCTTTGGCTGTTTCTGTATCTATTATGGAGACAGTCTGAGATCACAGGAAAGATCTCAGGCATTCCAGTGAGTTCCAGAGCTCTCTAGCTTTCTGGATATCTTTACCCTCTGAGCCTCATAATTATTAAAAATACAATTCTTAGCCTAGTGTGAAGGTGCACTTGAGAGCAGAGGCAGATGGATCTTTTTGAGTTCTAGACCCGCTTGGTTTATATAGAAAGTTCTAAGCCTGTTCTAAGCTCCATAGTAAGATCCTGTCTCAAAAGGGGAAAAACAACAACAAAAAACCAACAACTTCCTTCCTGGAAGAGGTAAGATAAGAGATTAGCAGAGTTCTGTGAAGTGCTGTAAACTGTGTCTGGTGCCAAGGGAGAAACTGCTACAGTTTTCATTGTTTCTACTTCAGGTCTCAGGAGCGTAGCCTGGTTTTCTGACTACAGTGCCAGGATAAGACATCTGAAAAACAGGTTTACACTGCTTAGAGACAGGCTTAAGAATCCAAGTCCAGCTGAGTGGTAGTGGTGCTCAGCACTAGGGAGGCAGAGGCAGGTGGATCTCTGTGAGTTTGAGGCCAGCCTGGGCTACAGAGTGAGTTCCAGGACACCCAGGGCTACACAGAGAAACCCTGTCTCAAAAAAACAAAGAACCCCCCGCCTCGCCCCCCCCCCAAAACAAAAATGTAAGTCTAGAGTTTACCACCCCCCACTAGATGACTACTATCACTGATTCTTACAGAGTAGAAAATGCCACAGCTCGAGCTGATGCCCACCTAAGCCTTTGGTCAGCCTGCCACTGCTGTGCCTTTGGGAATATTCTTTCCTCTCACTTCCTTTCTGCAGCACCGTCCACAGCTGTGAGCAAGTGTGAGGTGAGCTCTGCTGCCCTGTCCACATAACACCAGCTCCCTCTCCTCTCCAGGCAGAAATGCCTGAGCAGTGACAACTGTGTGCACCTGACAAGCAGGCCTGTGGCAGTATAGCAGTGAGAGCCCAGGTGCTGTCCCAGGGAGCTAATGGCCATGAACTGTTCTCACTGCAGCTGGGATTCTGACCCACTGTTCTTTGCAAGCTTTTTTTTTTTTTTTTTTTTGGTTTCTCTGTGCAGTTTTGGAGCCTGTCTTGGAACTCACTCTGTAGCCCAGGCTGGCCTAGAACTCACAGAGATCCGCCTGCCTCTGCTTCCCAAGTGCTGGGATTAAAGGCGTCCACTTTTTTTTTTCTTTAAACAGTATGCCAAATTATGCAATCCCGACTCTACCTGGGCCACAGCCATTACCCCTCCTGCCTAGACCTCAGTGTCCTAGGTGGACAGAAAGCAGACTAGGTGATTACAGCCAAGGTCTGTCTGAAATTTTCAATTTCTGAAGAAAATGAAAAAGAATCAGCAGATACTGCTATATTTTCCTTTAATGTTTTAATGACTGCGAAACAAAAGTGTGTGTTTTCAAGGAAGTATATGACATGCACACTGTTTATGTACTTGGATGTTAAGGACTTTCTAAAGTTCATATTCTCTCTAAGGATAGAATATATATATATGAATGTGAGAGGCCTAAGTATATTGCTAGGATCTTGGCAAACCAACAAAGAAGTCATCTCAGGGTATTGGGCCATTAAATCCAGGGACTTAGAAAAGCTGTAGTTCAGGGGCCATATTCAACCTATCTCTAATTTTTGTAAATAATTTTTATTAGACAACAACCATGTTCATCCTTTTATCTGTGAACTGTTTTTGTATCAATGGTAGAATTAACTAGCAGCAAAAAGGACCTTAAACATTACTATCTTGCTACAAAATAAGTCTGCCAATCCTACGCCATGAATAAGACTACTTCCTCAAAGGGAAGCTCGTGACACAGAAAGCAGAGAGCCATTCTGTCAGGACGAGGGAGACAGACAAAACTCGAGTGTCTGCCGGCAGATGTAACAAAACCTCTGTGCATCTTAGTGTGGACTCTGGGAAGCTCTGATGAATGCTGCTAACCAACAGCATGAGAATTAGTAAGGCCCTCCCCACAAACAAACAAACCAACAAGCAAACAGCCCTCTACTACCTCTCAATGTCTGGGAGAACAGGCAGGCTCTGTGAGCACATGTGGAGGGTGGACGGCAGGGCAGCACAGCGGCGCTCCCTGAGAGGGCAGGGCTGATGGAAACCGCAGCCGTCAGCGGCACTGCCGTCAGCTGTCTCCTCACATCTGTCACACTTACGTTATCCAGGTCCTTCCGCAACGCAATCTTGCTGGTGACCAACTCATGAGCCAAGTCATCATTTTCCTGTTCCAATCTCATGTTGGCTTCTTGCAGCCGCCTATTCTCCCGCTGTAGGAGGCAAAGAAGTAGGTTATGGACATCAAAAACAAATCGAATGGAAATGATAGTTTATCAAGGGTCAAGCTTCAAAAAAGTCTCAAGTCCTGTAAAGGCGTACACCATCACCGGCCAATCCATTTTTCTTAATAAACAATTTCTAATTTTCTGTCTCCACAAAGACACACACGACTAACTGAAGTGGCCATGTTCAGCAGCTCTCTCTGGCTGGCTGAGGAAAGAATAAGGAACCTGGGCGGCTGCTTTGAAGCAGCACAGCTGTTATTTTCTCATTTGCAAACTTGCTCTGAAAACCAGCCTTGAAACAGTGGAACTGAATTTAAAAAAGATTCAATACAGCTAGTTACGGCTTATGAAGTAAAGGCTGTATACGAACCTCAAACCGCTCGATGGGGTCTTCCTGTTGGGCCTGCTGCTCCCTCATGGTGTGGTACTCCTTCTCATACTTCTTCAGCTTCTTCTGGCTAATCTGCCAAGGAAGTCACAGCACAGATGAGGAACCTGATGATGGAGGTGCTCACTGCTACTGACCTGGGCAGACCCAAGTACTGTGGACATGGTGCTCACTACACTGGGATGCAAATCTTGACAGACAAATATAAGCCCAAGACTCCATCAGGGATATTTGGTCCCCCAAGTTAATAATAACACAACTCTACTATGGAACACCTACAGGCTTTGCCTATGTAATTTTGGGGTCTGTTTGATCCTAGTAATAATAATAAGCCACCATTTTCTGTAGCACACACCAGCGGTGTCACTAAATGCTTTACACCTGAGCCCTTCCCTCCCCAGGTACACCACTTCCTCATCTGAGGCATCAAGAGGTTCTGTCTTATGACTAAAGATGTCAAGAAGGGATGACGGTAAAGTCTGGGCCTGAAGGCCTGGCTACTGGGTTCCAGTCAAGGCCCAAGCCCTCTCTCTTTCCACTATGTGTCTTGCATGTTTCTCTTTGCCTTAGAAGCAGATCTCACTGTTCCACTGTGTCCTTTCTTACTGTAATCCATAGGCTGTAGACAAAGGATGCTCTGAAACTACCATGCTTCCTTCTCTCTCTCCCCAAGCCCTCCTTCTCCCTAGATTTTCATGCTCTATCATGACCAACCACTTCTCTTTCTTCTGGGGAATCTTTACTTTCTTCCTATACCTATCAGTCCTTGGTGTACTGGCAGGCACTTCTTTTGCTTCAATCCTAAGTAAGAGTGAACTTCAAGATTTAGCTCTCCTTTGTTCAATTCCTTCTAAAAAGCTAACTCATTCTGTTTTTTTGTTTTTGTTTTGAAATTTCTATATAACAGCCCTTGCTGTCCTAGAACTGGCCTTGAACCCAAAGATCTGCTTACCTGGGCCTCCATATTGCTGGGATTAAAGCTGTGCACCACCACGCCTAGCCATTTTCTTGTGTTTTAAAAATTATATAAACTACGAGCTCTAACAGACAGCATGATGAAGCAGACATGTTCAGTAAGCATAGTGCTTCTTTGTTCTCAAAGCTCTAGTTATCAGCACCAAATGTCTCATTTTCCAATCTGTTCTTGGCCCATAGGTCCAGGGAACTGCCGATGAAGAAATCCATGCAGAAGTGGGAGCAGGTGCACATCTGCAGCACGCTGTGGCAGCGCCTGCATTTCCTTCTGGTCAAGCTTTGACCCAGCTCAGGCACCCTGGAGGATCCTTTCTCACTGGCTCTGACTTCTGTATGGTCTGTTAGCAGATGTGCCTCAACTGGAGCTATGCTCCTGGAGTCTGGCATTGCTATCCTAAAGCCGGTGGTCAAGGTGTAATCTTTGGCTCTGGCTACAGTCGCCACAAAGATGCCCATTAAACTTTTATTGTGGTCCTAAAGTGATTCACCAGAACAAACCAACAAAAATCATACCCAAATAAAACATCTGTGAGATCAGTAAATTCATAAACCAATTCTATCAGGAAATAATTGAGGCTCATGGGCAGCATGCTCTTCTACGGGTGTTCTTCTCAGTCTGGGCAAAAGAGAAATGACGGCAGCCAAGACAAAGGCTCTCTTGAGCTCCTTCTAAAGAAAGAGCAGACACCATCTCCTGTACAGCATCTTCATACACCTTCAGGGTACTTCAGTGTTTCACTCTCAAGCAAAGCTAAGAAAGAATGAACACTTTCCTCATAACCACAC
This sequence comes from Peromyscus leucopus, assembly GCF_004664715.2. Lineage (NCBI taxonomy): Eukaryota > Metazoa > Chordata > Mammalia > Rodentia > Cricetidae > Peromyscus > Peromyscus leucopus. The sequence goes on from NC_051066.1 coordinate 2,051,151, forward strand.
ATTTTGAAAGGCTAATTTCCAGATTTTATTATCTTTGATTGAAACTGGAAAACTCCACATCCTTGGTGTCCAGTGAGGTATCAGCTCCTTCCTGGAACCTAGTCAAGATCAGTTACTCAGGTGCCGCTTCCTTCCTGCTCTGTGCTCCATGTCTGTTCTGCTTGCCATGCACCTCAGTGTCTGAGCAATACTTGAATAGGGCTCAGTCAGGCCCTCCTTCAGGGTCTGTTACAGGCCATGTTCTTTATACAGCATTTGTGACGCAGGAATATCTAGATACCAACATACACATTCTGCCAAGACAGAGCTCTACTGTGACATTTCTGTCATACAGTAGTCATAAAAATACTTAAGAAACACACTCTCCACTCAGACATCCACAACACATTTCTCATAGTTAAACTTGGAAGGAAAGATGAGTTAGGAATTCTGCTCCAGCGCTCAGAAGGCTTATGTTAGCTGACTTCTATCAGAAGGCTTCCAAAATTACAGCTTTACACAAGGAGGTACTGTCATCCTTCAGCAAGACTGAAGTAGAAACTGAACCTTTGCCCTGTTTTAAGTTTCTTTCAAGAAAAACCAAACTCCTGGTCTAAGTGTGGGGTGGTAACTGAAGTGAAGCAGGTTCATACCTACTGTAGTCAGAGTAGAGCTCTGAGGAGTAGCCCTACTCAGGGTTTCCTGAGCACATGACCCCTCTTCTCTCTTAGGGGTAGAGTCATACTTACCCCTTAGCAAAATACTCCGTAAATACCTCTGTAAATGCTGTGGTCCTCAGGTAAGAATCTCCACATTAGGGAGAGGGTGAAGACCTAGGGCATGCCAACTGGTTCTTTTCTTAATTTTATTTTTACATTAATTATTTACACTGTTCTGTGTGTGCACACATAGGTGTATGTGTGCCATTACCACACGTGCCATGCATCACATTTGTAGGTCAGGGGACAACTTCAGGAGTTGGTTGGTTCTTTCCTTGTGTGAATTCTGGGGCCCAAACGCAGGCTTGTCAGGCTTGCTGAGCCATCTCAGTGTCCCCGACTTGGTACTTGGTGTAAGTTCCAGTGTGGTTCAAACAGCTCTCCTTCAGCCATTCATCTGTCACGAGAACTGGATAATGCACTCTTAAACATGTGCTATCTGTCCGGTGATTCTGGCTCCCAGTCAGCCTCTGGAGCAGACAGTGGTGTCAAGGCCCATGCAGATGGAGAGAGGTGAGTCACGGTGGCTGCTGACCTGGGTTCTAATGATGTGCTCTGTGAGCTCTCTACCACAGCTCCAATCTTGGCAGATGACTCGCTCATCTGTGAAATACTAATAGTGCTTCTGAGTGTGTCTAGGAGGCTCTCATCACAGAAAAACTCTATGTGCAGCACACAGGGAGCCTTTTCAATAAATAGTAACTGCTATTTGCTATTGCAATTATTATCTGGCAACCTATCTGAAAGAAACACAGCAGCTTCCTGAATACACTGTGGTGGTTTGGAAAAAAAATGGCCCCCAAAGGGCTCATTAGGTGTGGCTTTGTTGCAGAAAGTCTGTCACTGAGGAGGTGGGCTTTGAGGTCTCACAGATGCTCAAGCTAAGCCCAGTGAGACAGTTAACCTCCTGTTTCTTTTGGATCAAGATGTAAGGACTCTTAGCTCCAGCACCATGTCTGCCTGCATGCTGCTTTGCTTCCCACCATGATGATAATGGGCTATACGTCTGAAACTGTAAGTGATCCCTAATTGAATGTTTTCCTTTCTAAGAGTTGCTGTGGTCATGGCATCTCTCCACAGCAACAGAAACCCTAACTGAGACAACGAGTATGTATCAAATCACTTAAATGAAGTCTATTTTACACAGAAAAACATGAACTATCCTGGTCCTTTAGAAGAGCAGGTTTCCAGAATGCCTTAAGAAAGTTTTCCAGGGGTAGGAGGTGACCTGGTATGGGAGCCACAGGGAGTTCAGTTAGGCTGCCTGTTAGAGCTGCATGACAAGATTGAATGTCTGAATGACCTGGTAGGTTGTGGGGAATAAACAAGAGGTCTGGTGCAGGAGGGATCCTAATGCAGAGTAGGATTGATGATGTAAATTTAAGGAGTTGGACACTGGCCCTCCTTCCAGCTCAAGAGTGCTTGGGAGAGATAGGGGCGTGCCTCTGTACCTGCTACTTTATTTACGCCTTAGAACAGTTTCCTGAGGTGGACAAGGCAGAGGGTATTGCCTCACTTTTTTTTTTTTTATCAGTTGTGGCATGCATAAATGAGGTTCATGGGCAACATCACGAGAACACAGTCTGGGTGACTCTTATTTCCTACCGTCTCTGTGCCAGCTCGTTACTGACCTGAACTAGCATCTGATGACGGAGGCACGCCAGGCTGCGCCAGACGAGCCTGTGCACAGCAGCTGCTCACAGCATCCTTCTTTCTCTCTCGCTACAACACTGCTGTCCAGTCTACCCTGCATCACACAGCAGACAGAGGCCCAAGGCCGGCCCTCTAAAATATCTGATGTAATTAAACATATTAAAGTTCTGAGCTTTTTATTTGTTCAAATAGCTCATATTCAGATTCCTTTAAAGATCATGAGACAGAATCAGACATCTGAATCTAACCCGAATGCTTTTCTATAATACAAGAAAAAATTAGTAGCCAAGGCCCCAAGAGCCGACAGCTAAAGGGAACCTAGCTTGTTAAAGGAGGAGGCATGTTTGCTGTTGGCCTTGCACTAGCCAGCAGCACGTAGGGCACGCTACGGACAAAAGAGTCACTAGAAACAAGGCACACGTTTCCTCACTAAAATCTAGTTCTACAATGGATGCACTCATGAACAAAACACTGTGGTCTTACCTAGCATTAGGGAGTACCACAGCTTTGGGGACTGTGTTCAGAGAGCAAGTGTCCATGCTGAGACAGGTCAGTCCTTTATTTACAGCAAAACACAAGCACTTTTAAGAGTCTGGATCTACTGGGCTCTTATCTTCAGGTCATCCCCTACTGACAGCATTGGCAATTCACCTCTACACACTAGGCATCTCTAAACAGACCTTAGAGGTCACCATGAGGATTCATCTCACTATGTGAAGCATTTTGTTTTCTCAGAGTCTGTGAGTACATTAGAAAAAAAAAAAAAAAAAGATTGAGGTCACTATCCTATAACCCTTCAGATTTCTCCACACGTTCACTACACAAATGGTCTGGATAGAGAAGGAAGCACAAACTGGTGTTGCTTTTAGCTCACGAGAAAATCCTGCATTCCAAAGGGGTTTCTGTCTCCCCAGTTAAGACCTCAGTAGTCCAGCCATCGCTGGTTTCTGCAGTAGTATCTTCTCTTACAGGCAGCCTCAAGTCCTGCACATTCATGTCATGTCTGAAATACCACATTCTCAGGATGCAAAGGTTCACAGGCTCCACTTTGCCTTAGGCAGGATTCTGTTATAAAAGAGCAGAGGCTTCATCTAAGAGACTAGCTGAGCCACCTCACAAATGACTCTTCATCTAAACTAGTTTTGCATCTCACACTTGTTTAGACCCTATTCTGTCCTTCCCTTGACAACAAACAACATCTACACAATTTAAGGCTGGCCAGGAACTGGGGATCCTCCTGCCTCCAGCCTTCCAAGTCCCGAGATTCTAGGCAGATGTCCAACCCTTACATATTTCTTGAATAAAAAATTAAAAGGCCTAGAAGCTCTTTTTCTCACTTTCTTTACTCTTAAAAATTATGCATGGCACATGAGTATGAAAGTGTCACAGAGCTCCTAGGAAACTCACGAGGGGGATGTTGTATAGCAGTGGGAACAGTTTTCTCTCTGTCTACTGACTCATAAACAAACTGACAGGATTGGTGGACTGGCTGGTGAGCCTTGATAACACACTAAGCTTAACATTAAGAGCCATGGGCTCTAACTTCTCAAGAGACGAAACCCTTCAGTTCTGAGTTAGCTCATCTGAAGACAAAAAAAGAGAAGGAAGACATCAAGTGCCCAAGAAACCAAAAGGATGGGCACAGGAGAAATAGAGAGAAAATTAAGGCTCACAGGCCCCAGAGAACATGGAGTTTTTTAAGCAACACACCCATCTTGTGGCCATTTCAGATACTGCCTTAGCAAACTTAATCCTCAGTGCACTTTTTCAGAAAGGACAGGGGGAATAAGGAGAGCACGGGAGTACAGGGTCAGAGGCTGGAGCTTCCCTGACCGCCACACTACCTGGGAAGCCACATGACTTCCACTGGCCTCAGATCCTCCCTCCCTAACACTTCTAAGAAATGACTATCCATATACCAGAAATCACAGAATTATTACAGTTTTGAAACACATTAACACACAAGTATTTGTTTCTAGTCACTTGAGACAAAATGTTCACAGTTCTCACACTAATCAGTAGGTACAACCCAGTAAACCACAATTTAAAAACATAAAAAAAAAAAAACCCAACAGAATAGGATACCAGTGAATGGCAGAGCCAAACTTTTAAAATTATACACCAAAAAGTTTAAAAGTTTGCAAGCTAGTTCCCACACCTCACCAGTTACCTAGCACAAAGCCCTTCCATGTCTATAGGAGACTTCAACCCTACAGCTCAGTGTGTCTGTTTCCTATGCCACCTCAGGCCTCCTCCCACAGGTACAGCATAGGACACAGGGCTCATGATGCATTTCCTAGTGATTACATCCATATCCTGCAGTTCCACTGTGCCAATAACTTTACCACCCCCTCTGTTTTCCTCAATACATCTTGGTGTTCAGTACACCAGCAAGACTGAATTATTCCTGTGCATGCTTTACTTCATCTTTTAGCAGAAAAGGTTTATGTCTTGTAGCCTGGTGAAGCTGTAGGCTTCCCTTGCAGAATGAATTTCAAGAAAAATTAGCCTTACCTAGAGTAAGAACAAATGGGGCAATCATCCAAAATATGCCCCAAACAGGCAAACTTCTCCAGGACTGGGAGGAATTTCATACCCTAAACAACATATACATGGTATACCAATATTATGAAGGCAGATTGTTAGTCTGAACTCACTAAAAAGGATGGTCAAGGAAAAGGACATTAGCCACCTTTTATCTGAACTATGGAAGAAAGTATCTATTTACTAACATGTTTTCAACTAATGACACTTAGAGCTGGAACCTCTTTTTAAGACTTGTCCAAATGTTTATAAAAGAGTAAGTGGAAACTCAACAGCATGTTCTACCAGCTAGATAGCCAGCTTGCAAGCCAGCCAGCCAAGCAGTATTCGTCTGTCAGACACTACACTTAGTGTGCAGAACTCAGCAGTGAGCAAGAACTAGTCTCTCCTCTGCTGTCAACTCTATTTCAATGAGGTCAGATGAAAATTGTGGGTATAAGGGGTGGGGAAAGCTGTTAGATACTGTGATTAGAGAAGACATCTCTGGTATCTGAGGGGAAGACTGGATGAGGCAGTGGTGGAGCCATGCACACAGCTAGCACAAGAGTTATAAGCAGAAGAATTAGCTGCTGTGAAGAGCAGAGGGGTGAACATACTCAGAATATGTCTGAGAACACAAGGAAGAACACAGGGAAGTCTAAGCAACAAGTAAGTGAAAGAAGCAGGAGATCGAATCCAAGAGCCGTCAAGACCTTGGACACGACTGCAGCAGACCTGGGGCCTCAGCAGGACTCCTGAGTCCTGGGGCAAGGTAAGGTGACTGTAAGAATTTTAAAGGGAAAAATGGGATGGGAAAAGAGAGACAGAGGACCACTGTAGAAAGGAAGTGGTGTGAGGCAGTAAGTCAGGACACACTTTAATGACAGGCTGTGGAGTGTGAAGATAGGAAGCAAGAGTGGCAGCAATGTTCCCGTCCCCGGTCCCCAGGATCATCAAGAAAGGACAGGGTAAGTAGAAAGAATGTGGGCAGAAGAGAGGCCTTCTCACATGCTGAACCATGAGGAACATAACTGACTCTGTGTCAGAGCTTGCTTGGCTCAGTGCCCTGTACAAACCCATCCCCATGCGACCATACAGTGCCTGTTATCTGTCTGAAGAAACAGAGATGAGTGAATCCCAGCAGCAGTCCTCACTTCTTGAACCTTTACTAATTCCTAGCACTATATCAATCAATGTACATACTATCACGGTTAACCCACACATAAAAGTACTTAGCCCAGCGCATGTGGCATATTGTAAACAATCTCAGATAGCCTTACTTTTCTCATGTTAATAGGATTTTTTTTTTTTTTTTTAATGACCAGGAGGCCATTCTGAGCCTTACCTGACTCCTCAAGGTACAAAGTCACACCCACATGATTATGGGTAAGTACTAAGATCCTGATCAGCTGCTGCTCCACAGTGCTTTGGATATGGATGTGTGGGTTCACACACACTAACTGAGCTACTTTCTTACAGCACCTACATTCACGTTTCTCTCATTCATGTATTTGGACACTTTCTAGATCATACTTTATTTCACTTCCCTATGCATTAACTAAGGGTCATCTTTGTTAAATTGGTCTGACACATGACCCAGGCTAATGTTATTTTACAGACCAGAAAGTAGAGCCTTGAAGGAGGAAAACAGCTCTGTATTCAGATCTGAGTCCAGCGCCTGCTCTACAGCAGTGGTGATATCAAACTCTGCACTGTACCTCATGTGAACCTAAATGCAATTTTTATTTCGTCTGTCTCTATCCTGAAATTCTGAATTCAAGCCTCCTCAACCACAGCATTTGCTCTTTAAAAATACAAATTTATCAAAACATGAGTACATTGCAATTGTTTATATTTTAACCATAAAAACCCATAAAACTTGTAAAGCCATGTTAAGTTATATTATGAGGCTTCTCCACATATTTTTACTTCTTTTTAGAGAATTTCTAATCACAACAACAAATGTCAAAGGGTGAAGTTAGCACAGTGAAAACTGTGAAAACAAAATTCTGTCCCCAACCAGCTCAGTGTTGGCAGGGCTTCTGTCTCATTGGTCTGTAAACTGGACAGTAACATTCTTCCGACAGCCCAGGCCAGCAGGGCCAATGAGCTTCAACTCAAAGATGTGAGATACAGTCATCCCCCAGGATCCACAGGAGCTGGGTCCAAAATCAGAGCACGCTCAGTCCTTTATATCAAGTAGTGAAGTACTTGCATGTATTCTACCATACAGAGAGAAATGACCTCCAGATTACCAATAACACCTGAACACAATATAAATGCTGCATATTAATTGGTGTACTATTTAGGGAATAATGACAATGAAAAAATAATCTGTGTTTTTGAATCCATGTATTTTCCCCCAAATACCTTCAATCCACAATTGGTTGAGCCTATGGACAGGAAACCCACAGATACAGAAAGCCAAGTGTATATAAAGGTGTTTTGAAAACAGAAAGGTACAAGCTATACAACACAAAAGCACAAGTCCTTATTATGGGGTGTGAGTCCTTAATTTGAAAATGGAAAATCCTGCATGCTATCAAAATTGATACTGTTTTGTTTTTGTTTCACTTGGTTTTGTGAGTTAGTCTTGCTGTGCAGATCAGGTTTTCTGAGAGCTCATGTATGTAACCCAGGCAGGCCTCAAACTAAAGATCCTCCTGCCTCAGCCTCCCGAGGGCTGAGACTACAGGTGTATATCACTAAGCTCAATAAATCTGAAAAATTTTTATTACTGACATCACATTATATCTGACTACATGTGACATCACAGTCAAAACACAAGCACACTTAAACAATTATCTTCAGGCTGTATCACCAACTATATACGAAATACACATGAATTTGCGAAGCACACTTGAGTTCTAACCCCTGGACAGTTCAGTAAAAATAAAGATAGCAACAAGGCCACTCCTATCAGAACAAAACACAATAGAAAGCCCCTAATTGGTTCCTAAACACTCATGTGCAAACGTTTAAGATAAAGGACATTCAATGTGAACTGTCAAATATAAATTACAAGCATTAACAATTTAATCAGAAAATCTGAGACATTAATTGAAAAACAAAGAATGAATTAATACAAATATTTTACCTTTGTGTTGCAGGCTAGCTCCATGAGCCTCTTTGCGTTTTCTTCTGAGCGGTACCTTTTAGGGAGCTGAACCCTGAAGAACTTCAAGGCACCCTCGAAGTCGGTCAATAGCAAGTCATCCTTGGAAGTCTTGAAGAAAGAAAAGACACCCACAGAGCACAACGGCCACTTAGCATGAGATGCAAACCACAGACACGATGGAATAGGGCAGGACGCCAAAAGACATACCTTTAGTAATCCAAGGGCGACATTGAAAATGACACTTATTCCCTGAAAGACAAGAGACAAGACAGCAGTAGTGTCTGTGTCTGCTCTGCTCGGTTGCTGCAGGGCCACCAGGAAAGGCACTTAAAGGAAAGCCACTCCAGCCCTATTCCGACACTCAGAGAATGAACGGTTTTCCCAAACAACCCATGATTCCAGACCAAATGTTAGAGCCGTAACACAGTGACTCTCAATATGGCAACCCCACATACACACAGGAGCAAAAAAGGGGAAAGAATGCATATCAATACTTCATATATAGTTAAACTGTGCAAACAGGGGATCCAAGTTTCTTCAATTGCTTTTATCATATTTTCTGAAGGTCTGCCATAAGCACATTCTTTTAAAAGTAGTTGTTTCTTTCTTTCTTAACACATATACACCTTTCAAATCTCAACCCATGTCATGGCTAAGGACATTTTTCACACTGCCTTGTTTCTTTTCAGTGACAATGTTCTACTTTCAGTAAATCCCCACCCAGCCTCAAGTCATCAAGTCATTAGCTGGTATGGTCACGTAACTCAGCCTACCCAATGGAGAGGCTGGGCGGGACCTCCAGCAAGGCTGTCATTAAACAGAAGACTGCAGTTAGGAGTGGTGGCCACAACTGCTCTCTGGACCCAGGAGACAGTAAACACGCACACGTCCCTCAGAAGGAGGGACAGGCAGTTCTAAAGGGGAGACTCTGAGAAGGCAGGGCACTGCTGACCTCTGTCTTCCTCCATTTCTTGCTACAAGAAAGAAACCTCTATTTCATTCACTCAGTGTCACAGGGCCAACCGAACACTAACTCGTCTGTCTAATGTGTCTCTTCTTAGCAGAGAACCTCTGTGACAAGGGTGAGCAGGACACTGGCCTCAGGAAAAGCCACCTCAGCCCGGATTTGGCAATACCAAAACAAAACAGAGGACAAGAGATTTGACAGAGCTTATAGTGGAAGTACACACACACACTCTAAGTACATACCTCACATAAGAGTAGGTCGATGATATGAAAGACCATGTAGAGAGGGAATTTTGCAGTGAAAAGTGTAAGAAACCACTGGGAGGCATACATGTGTGCTTCGAGGCTGATATCCAGGAAGTGGTTGTACAGGTCAGGAATGTATTCCTGAAAAGTAAGCTAATTAGTCCTGGGCACATATGCAGCTATCCTATATTTCTTAGGAGGCTAATAAACCTTCCAGCAGTAGCCCAAAAAGTCATATACTTGTGTTTTTCTAAATCTCTCTGAAGTGCTTGGAACACTTAACAGTTATTTTCCATACTACAAACTAGTTGAAAGAAAGAGGAATTCCCTAGAACAGTGACAAGTATTTGGGAAACCATTTATTTCTAAGTTGTGACATGCTTTGGGAAAGTCTGTTTCCCTTTGTAGCCTTGGGGAACATTTCCTCCCTGCATTTGCTATAGAAAAGGGCCTGACTACACAATTTGTTCTTAGGTTGTTTCTACAACTGAAAACTCAGCTTAAACATATCGGATTCCCAGTGCTGTTGGATCTCTGTATCCTTATCACATAGTGAGAAACAGAACAAATAAAAGTCATTGTTCCTCAATCCATCTGCCATTAAGTTTGCACCTATTTGTCCAACCCAGTCTGAGTTCCCTTACCTGCATGAGGCGCTCCAACTGGTAGAACTTGCAATGTAGATCTTCAAAATTTTGCTTGAAAAGTTCCCTGAGGCCATAGTCAAACATGATCTTGACCAGAACACTGAATGCCTGTTCTTCGGGCATCTGTAACAGATGGGTAGTGGAGGAGTGGGATATAAAACAATTACTCCAGTATCTCTAGCTTGTCCCTTCACTGTCAGGATATGGACTCAAATTTTATTTAATATCATTAATTTACTCAGGCAAAGAATGTTAAATGAGGTCTACTCTGTGCTACCACTGCCTTCCCCATAGCAAGAGTGTAATGAACTATCAACTGGGAGAAGGAGTGGTGAGCACCTAAGACAGGGAAGTTTGTGAATCAAGAACAGGTTCTGCTCAGCGGACAGAATTAGAGGTGGCTACAAACAGGCTGGTACACACTATGTGTCAGCTTTCTGAAATAATGAGGCCTTTGTTCAAACATTTGTCTTCCCTTTGCCACAATGTCATTCTAGCAAATTATTTTTCCTTTCCTATCATAGTAAAAAATAGTTTGTGGGGCTGGAGAGATGGCTCAATGGTTAGGAACACTGACTACTCTTGCAGAAGATCTCAGTTGCTTCTTACCACCCACATGGCGGTTCACAAACATCTATAACTCTAGTTCCTGGGAATCCACTGTCTTCTTCTAGGCTCTGTGAGCACCTACATGTATATCATGCATATAAGCTCATGCAGGCACACAAATACACATAAATTAAAAATAAGTCTTAAAACGTAGCTTGTATTAAAAACAAAAGAATAGCTTATTCTAGAAGAGCTTTTCACATTCTCCAGTCTATGCTATTACTCAACATGTAAGAGCAGTGGTGCTGAATTACCACAGACCCTCCTCCGTGTCTGTCTACAGATGACCACTTAGGACTAAGAGCATCTTCTTTGGCTTTAAGGAACATTCCTCCAAGAATATGGAGAGACAGTCTAAGTTTCAAAACAGAAGGCTAACACTGGCAATGTTAAAGCTTCATGTAACAGTAGCAAACCTCAGAAAAGTCAAGATAGTGGGTAAGCTACCACGGAACATCATGTTGGAGGTCGGCAGAGCATGGGACCCAGTGAGAAAATGGCACAGCAAAAGCAATACAGGACAAAGCATAGCAGATCTTATAGGGAAGGACTAGCTGTTTGGGGCAAATGCTAGATTTTCTGAGATTTTTGTTGTAAAAGGAACATGTTAGGGAGAAGAGGTTTGATTTGTGTGGTATTTCTGATGTGGGGTTGCCCATTTCTCTTGCAAGAAAACACACACTTAACACTCAGGAAGCAGCAGGAGTTCTAAATAGGACTGCGATTGAGGAAAACATTTTCAAGGGGTGGTGATTATTAAATGGGAATAAATGTTCTTTGTGTGAAACTACAATAAACAAATAAATAGATGAACCATTTAGGTGTGTAAGAGTGAGACATAAAGTCTGTCTAAAATAATAAATCAAAGTTAAAGAAAAAAACAGCTGATCTGTTTATTAATGTCCTAGCATTAGTATATACTCCAAATTCCCCACAATGTTCTAATTCATCCAGAACTAACCTTGCTCTTCTCTGTAACTCTGCTGTACCTGCTATAGACATCACCAAGCTGAGCTCCCAGTAAAGAACACAGAGTCTTTTCTTTTGACCTGTAAGGCCATCTTTACAAAATGGCTTAAAATCTTCCTAAGACATCCTGCCCTCTCAAGGCAAACATGTAAGCTTTACTCTGGCTTGCATGGTTTCCTGTGGCCCGTGTTCTCCTCTCTAACACGGTCTTTGTCTTCCCTCTCTCCCACTGCAGTCCCACTATGCCTCTTTTAATTCCATGCATTTGAAGTTCTTCAGCTTTTACATACTATATGATTCCCATGGACAGCAGTAGTCTACTCTATTTCATGCTTTTAAAATACTTCTGTTGCAACACAACAAGGAAAAAGGTGAACTGACACTGAAAAGCACACAAGAGAGTGGCAGCCTTTCTTGTTTTCAGAGTCCACTGCGCTGTACTGGTTATCTGCCAAGAGGAGCCTTTAATCTAAACAAGGATCTCTGTTACAGTCCTACACTGTTCATTGCATTTTATCCGTATGGAGCCATTAAAATCTCTGCAAGCATGCTTGTCTGTTTACAGATGGTGGAATCACTAGGTTTATCCTGTGCTCACTCTTAGCTTCAAATTTCCAGCAGCAGTCAGAACTGCTGATACCACCTGGGGAGTATTCTTGCCACATATTTTTAAGTTAAATAATAAGAAAATGATTAGGCAAATTAAGAATGTGACATATTTTATGAGGCAATGTACTTAAATTTTTTTTAAAAAGTCAATGGCTTGAAACAAAGACAATAGGGTGGTTCTGTAAGGACAAAAGACAAACAAATACAGCATCTGATTCGTTGCTGGATCACAGAGTAATGGCCATAAAGGATTCGCATATGGGCAGGGGATATAGCTCATAGGTAAGAAACTCACCTAGCATGCTTGTGTTCCTGGGTTCAATCCCTAGTACAGCAGAATAACCAATAGCTAATGTAGCACACATGTGCTGGGATGGAGCTCTGAGTGTGGACTGTGTGCCAGGCAGGACGTGAGTATGGGATGTGATATTACAGTTATGATGTAGAATACCCTGGTCCTTACAAGACACAAGCGCAAATGTTTGCTACTTTCTTTTTAAAAGATAGTAAGTTGTGTTTGTGGACATGGAAAATGAAGATAAAGAACAAATCAGTAACTGGAAGTCAAATTAAGACTACTAAATATGGCTATTCAGCTTAACGTAGTTCTGACATTTCTATGGATTTAAAAAAAAGCTGGAGAGTAAAGGTCTTTATTAAATGAAGGCATGAATAAAATGGTACTAAAGGAAGCCTTGCTCTCTTCCTAGCATATGAACTTCCAAACAGTCTCAATGACAGTGGCTATTGTACAGACACCAAAATGTCCCTACAGGTCAGCCAATACTCAAGTTTGTCTTATCTTCTGAAAAATAGAAAGGAAATCTAACCTGCCATTACTTAGCCACACGTAAGCCCGGAGAGGCTGGTGCAGCCGTGACAGAGACCCGAGTACTCACGTGGAGGAGCAGCACAGCCGCAAGGAAGGACTGGCCCTGGCAGTAACCGATCTCTTCATCATACACGGAGTACGCCTGCAAGGACAAGACCCACGGTTAGAGGATGACTCGTCATACACGGAGTACGCCTGCAAGGACAAGACCCACGGTTAGAGGATGACTCGTCATACACGGAGTACGCCTGCAAGGACAAGACCCACGGTTAGAGGATGACTCATCATACACGGAGTACGCCTGCAAGGACAAGACCCACGGTTAGAGGATGACTCATCATACACGGAGTACGCCTGCAAGGACAAGACCCACGGTTAGAGGATGACTCGTCATACACGGAGTACGCCTGCAAGGACAAGACCCACGGTTAGAGGATGACTCATCATACACGGAGTACGCCTGCAAGGACAAAGACCCACGGTTAGAGGATGACTCGTCATACACGGAGTACGCCTGCAAGGACAAGACCCACGGTTAGAGGATGACTCATCATACACGGAGTACGCCTGCAAGGACAAGACCCACGGTTAGAGGATGACTCGTCATACACGGAGTACGCCTGCAAGGACAAGACCCATGGTTAGAGGATGACTCGTCATACACGGAGTACGCCTGCAAGGACAAAGACCCACGGTTAGAGGATGACTCGTCATACACGGAGTACGCCTGCAAGGACAAGACCCACGGTTAGAGGATGACTCATCATACACGGAGTACGCCTGCAAGGACAAAGACCCACGGTTAGAGGATGACTCATTCACCGGGCGGTGCACGCCTTTAATCCCAGCACTCGGGAGGCAGAAGCAGGTAGATCTCTGATTTGAGGCCAGCCTGGACTACAGAGCGAGTTCCAAGACAGCTGGGGTTACACAGAGGAACCCTGTCTTGAAAAAACTAAGAAGGAATGACTCATTCATGGGCCATGCCTGCTCTTTGGGACCTTGAAGACAGAAAGTAAGAGGATGCTATCCAAGCTTCACTGGGCCATTTTGAAGGCCAAAGAATGATGCTAATCTATCTCTCTAGTCCCAGTGTCATCCTTACAGTAAAGGGGCTGTCACCACGCTACCTCCAGTGGCCAAGGAGAAAATTCATCAAAAATGAGTTGAGCATTAAATCAGATTCTAACAGCTCCTGTTCTAAAAGTTCATGTGACCATCTTGGGATGCTCTTCTCTGCCTGAAAAATGTATTCTTCCTCTAAACCCAAAAAATGTCCCAATTCAACCAGAATGAATCACCCTCTTCTCTGTAACTCTGTGGTACTTGCTAAACATACATGGCTATTATAGCATTTACTAGGCCACATTTTAAGTGTCCATCTTCTCTAGGACTCCTGAGAGATGAGATGATGTGTTATTCAACGAGATACTGATTAGTTAATATTATTCAACCTGTATAAAAGGCTTTTTGATAAGAGTAATGGCTCTAAAATCTTTTGTGGCTTTCTCTGGATTCTTATTTTTAATTTCCTTGGCAGTAGATGATTACTCTCATTGCCTATGAACATTATCTTGACTAGAACACTGATATCTACAATTCCCCATGGTCCCTTCTTGGCTGCTCTTGAGCTGTTTTTTGTGATTAGCATTAGTAGTTCTCATGTAAACTATGGTAGAAAGGGGGAAAGCCAATAAAGCAGTGGTTCTCAACCTGTGGGTCATGACCCCTTGGGGTTGCATATTGCTTATTTACATTATGATTCATAAGAGTAGCAATGAAAATAATTTTATGGTTGGGGATCACCCTAACATGAACTGTATTAAAGGGTCGAAGCATTAGGAAGGTTGAGGACCACTGCTATAAAGTAATGATGCTATTGCCTGTATGACAAATTTATTTCTGTTGAATGCTGTTGGCTGCTAAGAGACACTGGATTATAAAAGCTGCTAGATTAAACTAACCTGTATATTTTAAAAATGTCTTGATATTTTAAAAATATACTTCAAAAATTAGGTCAAAAGGTATGTTGCTTTGGGGGAGAGGTTATGCTCTTATTTCCACAGGAAATGAGAAGCTGTGAATTCATTCCAGATTAAAGAACATCAGGTTTGATTGGGAAAGACCTCCCTGAAATCCTGGCTACAGACATAAAAAATAAACCTAGAAGAACTACAAGAAATGTGCATTTTACCTGCTCAAACATAAAACAAAAAAAATCTTTAACTGACTTGTGCACGCGACACATTCCATACCTGTAATGGATACTACCTTTAAAATTTTATGTATTTTCAGAACAAGGCGACCAGACACCAACGAAAACGGATGACCCAGGTAATCCAGTATTTGAAAATGCCTCTGTTACAGTCTCCTCAAAATTCAGCACCCAAACTAGCTTCAAGGCTGCTGGCTGAGATGGTTCAACCTCATGGACCACTCCAGCCAAGACTTCATTATTATCCTAATTTTCTCAAGGTTTCCCCAAAGATACCAGCACCCCCAGACAACAGGAAGCAGTCTAGGGAACAGTGCCCACATTCCAAAAATTTTGGTGGATGTTTGTTATCATTTAAGGAGGTTAGTTACAAGTTGTTATTGGAAATGGTCAGAAAAAAAAATGCTAAACAAAGGAGATTAGATTCAGGCATCTTGTTCTAAACAGAAAAAGGGGGGTATGGAAATGATAGGATAAAAAGGTAGATTAAATCTACTTTAATCCAAAAAGCAACAACCAGTCTTGAATATTTTACATTGGTATGAATTTTTGTATAATGATACAAATTTGAGGTTATTTTTGTTATAGTGTATATATGTTTCTATTCATTTAAGATTTTTGTATGTTGATATGAATTTAAGATTAATTTTCTTATACCTATGCAGCTTATACCTATTGTACCTATGCAGCTCCTTGAACAATATAATGTAAATTTCTAGTCCTCAAAAGTTGTCACTACAAACTATTTAGGATAATAAATGCAGGTTAGTAGTCACCTATTATCATCAAACTTGTAGTCATTTTAGGTATGTTTTCAAGGTCAAACAGAGATATATTTACATAGATGACACCTACAGACTATGACATTTAATATATTTACTAACATAAGACTTTTCATGACAGTGAGACATGTCTGCTCCTGACAGCACCCATTTACTTCAAAGAAGATGATGAGCATTGAAGAACCTTTGTATAGAGTTTGCTTTCTTTATGGCAAAAGCTAGACATGTGGGCAAAGAAACAGTCCTTTCCTCAACTGCTTACAGTATACTGTCCAAACTGGACAAGCAGGACGGAAAAAAAAAAAAAACCCAAAACAACAACAACAAAAACCGACTGCCAAACTTGCCAAGACAAGTAGGACATTCCTTCAAAATTCCTGCTTCTCAGAAATGCTTGTCAGATATACTAAGCCTGTAGGCCAGGGTTGGATGCCCCAGTGTTACAGGAGAACCTAGGGTGATTGTCCAGGCAGCCAGATGTCCCTATGGTTAGATAACATTTCATCCTTCTAGGGTCTTTGATGTCTGTGTGTGTGTGTGTGTGTGTGTGTGTGTGTGTGCTTTATCATTAGCTTTTAGAGACATCATAGCTTTATAATCCTATCTTCATAAACTCAGGTAGAAGTCACTGTAGTTTTAGTAGGCTTTCCGGCTCCTCACAGCTTGTCTGATGAGAGGGCTACAAGAAGAACGTATCCTTTTTTCAAAGACAAGATACAAAATGAGAGCTTTAGAAAGAACCTGTTTATAACACCAGGAGGCACTTCTCTTTCCACACCTTAAGTTAATAAAAATTAATGTTAGAGCCAATAATTGCTAGGAGTGTGTTGAAAACTATCATTGCAGATAGGCAACTTCTCTGGGAAGCATTTAGTATCATCATGACTCAGTTACAGAGTCAGAGGCCTGTGTTTGTCAGTTTTGCTAGATCTTGTGCACATTATTTATATACACTACTAATATGATGTTGACTTACTGTCCTCACTCACCCTTCTTAGGCAAAGAGCTCAGCACAGCTTAAATAACTTTATATACATGCATGGAGTCTCCATAGGTAGAGAACAGAGGGGAACTGTAGGGAAAAGGGGCTGGCTAAAGAAACCCACCCTGACTCCGGAGCCCAGAAAGATGACTCAGATAAGGCCAGTGAAAGAAACACAGTTTGGCTCAAATCAGAGCCATCTCTGCCCCTGGCCAACTGACTTGTGAAACCAACCAATCACAGAGCAGGACAGTAGAACCCTGGCCCTGGAATCCAGGACCAGGGAAAGAAATACAGGGTGGGTTTGGGACCTGAGCCAGAGAAATGAACACTTTATTCCCAAACCCAGAACCAAGGAAACATGCCCTGACTCTGGAACTAGTGCCAAAGAAACATTGCTGGTCCCTAGAATCAGAGTCAAAATTAGTGTCAAAAAGCTAAGTAAGGCCAGTGAAAGAAACACAGTTTGGCTCAAATCAGAGCCATCTCTGCCCCTGGCCAACTGACTTGTGAAACCAACCAATCACAGAGCAGGACAGTAGAATCCTGGGCCCCAAGTCAACCCCTGGTTGACTCCACCCCCAGGACATCCTATATAAACCACCCTTCCTGGTCAGTTAAAAAAGACAGCTGTTCTCTCCACCCTGGTAGAGGCAGCTACTCTCCTGGACTCCTCCTTCCCAAATAAACCGCTTTCTCAAAAGAGTTTTGGGTGTGAAGATCTTCATTCACTGACATAGAGAAGATCCTTGCTGAGTCAGGGACAGAGCAAGAGAGAGCTGAAAAAGTAACACCTTTCTTTGCCAGAGGAGACTGCTACATTTCTGCAGGGGTTTCCCCTTTTGCAGAGTGAAGCAAAAGAAGCAACATCTTAGACCGAGAAGCAGAGCTCTGCTGCTGGGACGCCCCCTTAAGTGGGGGCTGAGCAAAGTTCAGCTGTAGCGGCTCTCCAGGAGAGGAGCAGGATTGCTATATCCTGCAGGAGACCATCCCCCATCACACCAGGTATAGCCTGACTCTCCTGAACAGTCAGGATACCTTTCCTTGCAGAGCTCTTGACAGCTCCAGGCCTGACATTCCTAAACAGTCAGGATACCCTTTCCTGATGAAGCAGTTCCAGGTCTGACTCTCCTGAGCTGTCAGAAAAACTTCCCTTCCAGGGTTGAGCTCTTTGCAGCTCCAGCATCAGAGCTGTCCTAAGCAGCTTGAGGTGTCTGGGATACCTCGCCCTCTAGGGTTGGGCTGTCTCTTTGCAGCTCCAGCCGTCAGAGCTGTCCTAAGCAGCTCAAGGTGTTGCCTGACTCCCCCAGTAGTCAGGATATCTTTCCCCAGAGTTGCAAAACTCACATTTTGGTGCCAAAACCTGGGACCAAACCCACAGAGTTGCAACAAATTTACTTATAGGAACATAATATTCAGGCTGATAAGGGACCAAATGAACGCACACACGTATTGAAAGTACACAAGGTACTTGACAGTGGGAGTATAAGATTCAAGGGTCTAAAATGAAGAAAAGGAGGGCAAGTCATTTCATTAGTTCATTGACACTTAAGGAACATCTGTAATATGCTCAGTAGCAGTGCTACTTCAGTGAGGGAATTCCCACAAATCAACCAAGCCCTGTAAAGCCAGAAGTTATCTGGTGAAGCAGGAGCAAGTTATGAACCAGGATATATTACAAATCATCACCTACCCTTATCCAGAAGCAGAAAATGAACTCAGGGGTTTTTATTTTATTCCACTGTGTTATGACTGTAGTGCTCAAGATTTCTGTGGAAGCTGCACAAATGAGCTAATTTTGGTGTAAACAAGAAACAAATTTAGGAGTAGACATGAAAGCAGACTAGACCCCAGAGGCTGGGCGACTAATTCAAGGAAGTTTTTATAAAACTGCCAACAACATAAGAGGGCAAACACAGAGAGAAATGCAACTTTAAGGGTCATCAACTGCATCAAACAACCTGGGACACGGTGACACGGTGGGAAAGGAAGACTGACATCAATCAGAAGAGATGCAGCAGCTAAAAGGAGGGTCTTGAGGGACCCTGACACAGCCAGCTTTGTGATGGCATTCAAGGAAGTCTGGATATAGAGCTGCCACTGGAGGGCTGAGATGGACAATAGTCTAACTTTGAATCAAGATTTCTGAATTTTATTTTTGTAGGTAGCCAATAGACATAACAGAGGAATAGCACATGTCAGCCCATCAGAAGAAAAACACTCTGATGGGTATACCTCATTTAAGCAGGGCTTGCGAGACTCCAGAATATCTTTTCCTTTTGTTGTACCTTTACATGCTTTTCTCTGGTATTTGATATAATGTATATGATTGTGGGAAAATTCCTGACTGCCTGTAAAGTATGTGTTTATCTCATGGAATCATCTCGATCTTCCGGGCATTTGTATCTGTGGACTGTCAGGAGGATGCTAGGTAACTTTTGACACAGTCGGGACCTATTGAATTCCACTAAGAAACTGCTTATGATCACTGCTCATATTAAGATAAACTGGGAGCCAGAATGCCTCAAATTCCTTTAATTTTATGGATGAGCACTGCAAGCTGATATAAACCTTCAAAAGAGCTTTAGATTAGACCAGATGCCTTGCTTATGGTTTACATTCCCTCTCTTGTTCACAAGGACACACAGCTGTCCTGTCTGACTAGGTTGTAAATACAAAGACAGCCTAATTATTGCTAGCTGGCAAATGATTAATTCCTTGCACTCATTCCTGACCCCAATTTGTAAAAATAAATTCTGACTAGTCAAGGCTACAGAAGATAATTTGAATATGTAGCTCCTGTAAGGGCTGCAGGTGTTCTTAGATAATGGGAGAAATGGAATGTACTTTTTATGACTTTTGTATTGCCTGAGAGATGCTGTTAGAGTACTGAAACTGTGCAGGGAAAGGGAACAGGAGAGCAATGAAGTAGTACAACGTGAGAGAATACAGAAAAGAAACCATCAAGAGAGTGTAAATGCTTTCTTTCCCTAAAACCCCTCAGATAGAAAATTCCTACCCTCGCTGACACCATGGATTCCAAGACAGCTCAGGGCTGGTTCCCTTACAGGCAGCAATATATTTTGAAGTACTAATGGACAGATGAAGCAACATGGAAGGAAGCTGATGTGAAGGGAATACACAGAAATTCACCACAATAATCAATTTCTGTGTTTGAAAGCTTTCACAATAAACATGTTTTTAAGTGAACTCGAAAAACCAACTTTGTTCCATGATTCTGACAGAGACCAACTGGCACCAAGGATTTAACACGTTAACACAGATTTGGCACATCTGTCTAGTAATTGAGAACTTCTGCTCTGAGAGTGAGGGGGACTTCAAAGGGCCACGTAGAGCTGGAGAATTCCATCTGAGTACCACGGGAAGGTCTCTGTGGGTGGACAGTCAGAGAGAGAAAAGACAAAGTTACTGGTGAGGCTCAAAGGTAGGAGGATAGCCAGGAAGGGAGAGTCAAAGGCAGAGAGCTGCAAGGAGGCTGAGACATGGAAACTGGATACAGAAGTGAGGCAGAGGCGTTGGACACTGGCATAATTTCTGGGAATTCTGCAACATGGCGGGGAACTGTATGGAAGATAGAACTGAGATACAAGATACAAGTGGCTAGGGACTGACCTACTCTGGTGATGGGATGGCCAAACACTCTAATAGTTGTGCCAGAAACCCCATCCAAGTACTGAGGAATCTGGATGCAGACATCCATGGCTAGGTCCTGGGTGGAGCGCTGGGAGTCTAATTAGCGAGAAAGAGGAGGGTTTATATGAGCGAGAATTGTTGAAACCAAGGTTGGATAAAGCACAGGGACAAATAGCCAAATGAATGGAAACACATGAACTATGAACCAAAGGCTGAGGGGCCCCCAACTGGATCAGGCCCTCTGAATAGGTGAGACAGTTGATTGGCTTGATCTGTTTGGGAGCCATCTAGGCAGTGGGACCAGGTCCTGGGCTAGCTGCATGAGACAGCTGTTTGAAACCTGGGACTTATGCAGGGACGCTTGGCTCAATCTGGGAGGAGGGGAATGGACCTGCCTGGACTGAGTCTATCAGGTCGATCTCAGCCCTCGGGGGTGGCCTTGATCTGGAGGAGGTGGGAAAGGGGGGTGGGCTGGGGGGAATGGGAGGGGGCAGGAAGGGGGAGAACAAGGAAATCTGTGGCTGTTATGTAGAACTGAATAGTGTTGTAAAATTAAAAAAAAAAAAAAAAAAAAGACACAAGTGGCTAAAAGACCTAAGAAGATTACAATAGAATCACAGCTTTGAGCATTATAGAGAAATTAAAGAACAACTTCTTTAAAGTCTAACTGTCCTCAATAGTTAAAATCACCTAGTATGTCACTGGAAAGCCTTTAATTTCTAGCCCCTCCTAAAGCCAGCTGATAAGATTGGAAAGAAAAAACTAAGTGAAAGTTCCTTAAGAACATGTCTTATGTCTTGTCTGAACACACGACAAAAAACTAATTATGAGAAGGAAAAGGTCAAAGACGGGCTCTGAAATCAGGACAAGACTGAAAAGGTCTGGTCCCAACCTTTTAGCACTGTGGTTCTGATGTGCAATAGAACAAATCTGTTTTTAAAATGATTACAACCAGCCAGGCATGGTGGCGCACATCTTTAATCCCAGCACCTGGAGGCAGAGGCAGGTGGATCTCTGTGAGTTCCAAGGCCAGCCTGGTCTACAGAGCAAGTTCCAGGACAGCCAGTGCTACATAGAGAAACCCTGCTTTGAAAAAACAAAACAAAACAAAAAGATTACAACTGAATAGGCTGTTCTTTTTCTGGTGTTCAGGTACAGATCTTAGAATGAATATTCACCATCACTTATTTATTAAGCAGCAGTGCTACATATCCACCTGGGCACTGGCACATCCTACTGTTGAGTCATATCCACAGAGCCAACTTCAGCACCTAGAATGTGTATAAGCATTCCATGGCTCCCAGGAGCCTTACAAACCAAATTTGAAACTGTTTTTCCTCTGTCTGTTGAACACTGAGAACTTGGTCTTGGTAAGTGTCACATTTAGCTATACTGGCTGCAGTTATTCTTTTTCTCTTTCTGGTTTTCAAACAGTCTTTATCAGATTTGTCCTTGGACAATTTCAAGCATGTATATAATACATGCTAACGACTTTCTTTCCAACCCCTTACCTTCCTCCTGTACCTGTCAATACTCTCCTCCTGACAAATCCTTTTCCCATATTTGTCTCTCTTTGGTTTTGTGACCCACTGGCTCGAACTAGGATTCTGTATGGCCATGGGTTTGCAACTCTCCACTGGAGCCTGGTGGGCTCACCAGCAGGGCTCACTGTGGGCACACAACTGAAGAGGACTCACGCTCGCCCAGAATCTTTCAGTATCCATCAGTTCAGTAGGAGAAAGTAGGGTTCCACAGGTCCTTGCCCTCGCCCAGAATCTTTCAGTATCCATCAGTTCAGTAGGAGAAAGTAGGGTTCCAAAGGTCCTTGCCCTATCCATGACTGGCTGCCGACACGGACAGTCCTGTGCAGGCCAGTAGTTATGAGGTCATAATGAGATGGCTAGACTGTACCAAGAATATGCTATTTTCTGTCCTTACCTTCTTTCTAGCCTCGCATGTCCTGCTTCTAACTGGCTGAGAGTGACTTCTAGCATAACAGCATGACCTACATGAATACAGGTGCTTGCAGAACCAGAGGCATTGGACCCCATGTAGCTGGAGTTTATGAAGTGATGACCTACTAGGTGTAGGTTCTGGGAACTGAACTCCGGTCCTCTGGAAGAGCAGTGTGGGCTGTTAAAGAGAGTCATTTCTCTGGACTCATTATTTCCTGATTTTTAATGACTCTAAAATTGTGTTATCTACGGCTTTCAGATACTCATTTTTGTTGTCTTAATCTTTCTTTTCCAATTCTGAAAATCAAATACAAATAATACTTTGTAGACAGCATGGTGGAATGCATCTATAAATCTATGATTTGGGAACTGGAGGCAAGAGGAACAGGAATTTAAGGCCAGCCTCTGGTATAGTGAGACTGAATATAGCTTAGACAACACAAGGTCCTGTTTCAAAAAACAGAAAAAACTAAAAATAAAAGCCCCAAACAAGCCCAAATTACATTTTGTAGTTTGTCTTTTACATAATTTCAAAGAACCAGAACTGTTATTCAAAACCAATACTTTTATATTTTAATATGAAATACCTTGCATATTTTATATAAGGAATCTTGTCCATCTCCTCCTGTGTCCTTGAAGTAGTCATGAGCTGGAAACGTGCGGTTAATATCCCGTGTGATAGCACTGTCTTGGGGAGACTCCTGTGGAAACAGAGGAAGAGAGGCCCAGGGCCATTAAGAAGATAGTTATCTATTTGGAATTGTACAAAAGGGTCCCATTATTTACGTACTTTAAGTGCTTAAGGTCAAACACATATTCACGCCTGCACTTACTGCCTCTTCAGGGACTAATCCTCTGTAAGTGTAATGTGTAATGAGGGTGGGCCAGACAGAAGGAAAGTGCCATTTCATTCCTCACACGCATGCTGTCTTCCCTGCGCACAGCAGGAGGTGAGGCTGGTGAACTTTCGTGTACAAAGGAAAACGAGCTGCTAAAAACTGGTTTCCCTCAGAAAAACATTCAAGTTTACTTCAAAGGAGGAGTGAAAGTGCTTCTGATAGAAAACCTGAGTAGATAAAGTAATGCTTAATCTATCCTCTGGCATGAAGCTCATGCCCATTCCTAAGTGGGAAAGGTCCAAGGCTTTGTATGTACATTCCTTTCATGTGTGGTGGAGCTGGGTACAGACTATTCTGAGCTGCCATGTGGGTGCTGGGAATGGAACCCAGGTCTTCTAGAAGAGCAGTCAGTGCTCTTAACCTCTGAGCCATCTCTTCAGCCATGGTCCAAGGCCCCTAACCAGAGTTTCCTAGGGGCAAATGACACAAGAATGCAGAGTGAGACTGCCAAACAGCACTGGGTTCAAACACCTAACGAGAAACCCCTCTTTTCCTCTGCCAGAAGAGAAGAGTGGTCTTTGAATCAACAAAAAGGTAAATAGGTGTCACTAATGCCAGCAGTCACCCATGAGGCATACCAATGCCCTGCTGGCTCTAACATCCCCAGCAGTTTTCATGTATCCACTGCCCTTCCCACTGACCATGGGACCAGACAATGAAAAATCACAGGATGAATTTCTGAAGCCTGCAAAAAACGGTAACAAACTGGAGTCCTATGGGAACCACTGCCTTAAACTATTTGATCTTACAAAATATGCTGAGAAACTTGGAATGAATCCATTTGATTTGTCATAGGCCAAACCACATGTTCCTCCCCTGAATTCTAATAATGATGAGTTTAATAAATTCTTGTCAGAATAATAATATTAAAAATCTCACAAAATTCTAAAAACAAATCCTTGTCCTTGACAATGTGACCAGAGAGAAGATTTGGGTACTGATTTTAAATACACCTACTTGCTGCTGCCAAGTAAGTTTATACATGCTCAGTGCCCCAAACACTGTCAGAGTCTGCTATAACTTGATCTTCCTTTTGAATATGTATCTTTCACATAGTAATGAATGTTAACAGTATTTGCTGCAAGTTACAAAAGTCAATTCTCAAGAAATCTGTATGTTTCTGTATATTCAAATGTAGTAACAGTTTAAATGAAATATTGTAAATAGTTATATTTGTCTCATATTTTAAGCAACAAAATAAGACAATATAAGTAGCTCAGAAACTTCACACACACACACTGACACATTAGACTGGCTAAAATGAAAGCACCAAGCATTGGTGAGGTAATCCAACAACTGGACCTCTTACAAATAATGACAAGCCTACACATCATACAATTACTTTGGTAAATCACACAGCACACCCCACTCTACAAGTTTAATACCATTTGCTAAGAAAAGGAGAGCTACTTGGATAAATGAGTGACTCTAAGATTGAGGTGAAAAACACAGGAGACAAACCTGGAATATTTTTATTGCCAGAAAATTTAAAAAAGAAACAGACAAAAAAAAATCCCATAAACACTTCTTAATTTTTATTGCTACCACAAACCAAGCCAACCAACTGATACCAGTAACACTACCAACAACAGAATGTCTGTACTGATGGAAGTATGTCAGAGGGATATTGACAGCCAATGAAAAACATTCCTAGTGACTTAAGCCAAATAATTTAAGCAACTAACAAATATGGTAATATTGAGTTATAGCCTTGAGTATGAGAAAAATATCTGTATATACAAAAATATCTGTATATACAAAAATAAATGATGGATTAAATAAATAAATAAATAGAATAAAGAGATAAATCACCCAGGTAGAATTTCAAATAACTTATGTACATACTATGTCATCAAGGAAGTGAGAGTGGAATACTCCACTACAGTGATGGAATGGGAGGTGGGGGTAGACAAGCAAGATCAGTACTAAGAGTGGTAAATCATTCTGCTAGTAGGCACTCTTCATGGTATAAGAATGGCTTTTACTTTATATCTTCCCGCTTCAAATTCATAGCTTTACAAGAAAAATACCAGACAACTTCTTGAAGGACATTATACAAAATGCTTGACCAGTATCCCTTAAAACCACCACATAGTTCTTGTTCCTTTCATTAAGGATGTCACTAATAACCAAGATCTAGAGGCCAGGTGTGATTCATTTCTAGTGATTTCTTATCCCTTGGCTCCCACCATGCTTGATGTGGGGGTGGGATCTGAGCTCCTTACATTTTAAAGCTCCTTAAAAACCGTATGTGGATTAAAATTTCGGGAAATTATAACACATGGTATTTCCTTGTCCTCAGGTCAAAATTGTGTATTAGTTCAAATCATAGTAGTCCCACACTCTAATCTTTCTGGATGTCTATTTTTATAGCTTACTATGAGAATTGGATGACTAAGTAACTTCTCAGGATTAATAAGGCACTGGGAACTGGAGGAAGTCCTTTGAAAACATACTCTTTGTAAACTCAAGTTGGAAAATAGAAAGCTAAGAATGGCAGGAAGAAAAAGAAAATGCCCAAACAAAAGAAATGCCATGGAAGGCTGCCATGTGAAATAAGGAGCAGAGAGGATTATATTTCCTAAGTGGTTTGTTGCCCAAATAAAAAGTTCTCAGGAATAACTCCAAACGTTATAAAAGCTGTAAAAGTGTATGTAACACTTAATGAAACAGAAAAGCACCCCACTCGAATACATTATTTATTCATTAGACAGGGTCTCACTATATAGTTCAGGCTGGCCTCAGCCTTCTGGGTGTGCCAGCATGCCTTGCCCCATGTCCTGTCTTTAAAATGTATTTTCATGAGTAAAGCATATTTTACTGGTTGTGTATCCTTGTTGTGTGTGTGTACTTGTATATATAAGATGTGGCATGGCATGAATGTGGAACTCAGAAGACAACTTCTGAGAGTCAGTTCTTGCTTTCTACATTGTTAAGTCAGAGTCCCCTATTTCTGCCACCACTGTGAACTCCAACCTAGCTGCTCTGAGAGCTGTGCTGACTCTCCTGTCTCTACGATCCACATCACCACAGGAGCTGGAAGATTACAGACGACTGCCTCAGCTCTAAAAGCAGATTTTGCAGATCTAACTCAGATCATCAGGCATGTGTATCAAATGCTGGTACCTGCTAAGCTGTTCCTTCAGTCTGCAGCTCCTTTTAAAAAGTCAGCTATAGCTTTTGATTGTTTTTGTATTTTGAGACAGGGTTTCTCTGTGTAGCCTGGCTGTCCTGGAACTCACTCTGCAGACCAGGGTGGCCTCGAACTCAGAGATCCGCATGCCTCTGCCTCCCAGAGCTGGGATTAAAGGTATGTGCTACCACTGCTTGGCTTAAATATACATCTTTAGTTTCATTAAATCATAATTACTGAAATGTATTTAAGCCATAATTATCTTAGTCCTCAAAGACCCATCTCACTAAGTTGTATCTCCAGTATGCTTTGAGACTGTTGAGAGGGGGGGAGGGAAGGGAGGGAAGGAAGAGAGGGAGGGAAAGGGCAAAACATAGCACCTGTTATAGGGCCTTTACATTTCACGGTGTTGAGGATGCTCACTACCACATTACTAATGTCTTTGTAAAAAACTGTCTTCTAAGAATTATAAGCATTTCCACTCCATGGAAAGCGACCCAGTGTCCATTATCTTTTTGTCATCAAAATATGAATCCTAGAAATAAATGTAACTAATAGGCTCATTTATTAACAATAAAAAACTAAAACAAAACAAACACCTCTATTGATGACTTGAGCTTTCAATATTCAACATACACCTTATGTAGCTATACAAATGAACTGGCTGGCATCACTGTTCTTCAAGTCATTATTTGCCTTTCAACTAGGAACCATGGGATTTCTGTGCTACAGTGTTATTCTTCCACACCAACAAATAGAGGGGATTTTGGTAGAAATCAAACTTGATGGATAGTAGAAATCAATTTGTCGAAAGAGATTGCTTTTCACACATATTTTGGAGAACTGTTCCCAGAGAGGTGTTAGAAGTACCCATGATGACAATAACTTTATCAACAATTTAAAGTTAACAGCAGAATTTAAAAGCTGAACCAAAGAGAGACAGGAAATTGAGCTATACAGATTTAAAAACATAAAATACTATACAGACACTCAGTAGTTAATGTTTCAAAGTCTCCCTTCCAAAGCTCCATCACAGAAAACACAGAGCAGCCTGGAAATCCATTTCCATTATCCTAGAACACAGGGGTGACTGAGGTACTTCAGAACCTGGCCACAATTGTGTGGCCTCTGGATTTGGGCTTTTGACAAAGAGCAGAGAAGATAGAATGCACAACGGGCAGGACTTAAACCCTGTCTTGGGCAGTTCTCTCTGTGCACTGCCTCTCTTAACTTTCATAACCTTGGGCAGGCTACTTACCTAAGCTAAACTTTGAGGTCCTTACTTATAAAACGTATGTGTTTACAAAACTTAATCTATTTGCCTCACTGGGTTTATAAAAAGGAAAGACACACTGTGTGGAAGAAAGTGGGAGACATAGGCCTGGTACATCAATTTCATATCTAGTGGGAAGGGTTACTACTGATGTTGCTGGCCTACTTCCAATCTTGAGGGAGAAGCCAAAACAGAAAAATATGTATTTGGCAAGGTTTCCTGTTTGGGACTTAGTGCCTGGTCTGGGGAGGAGCAGATCTGTGACCAAAGTAAGCAATTCAAAAACAACCTATTGTATGTCATCAACATCCTACTTCATTGTAATCACATGAATTTATGAAGATAAATAAGATAGAAAAACTGACACTTAAAATATAAATGATAGAATAGGATTTTGTTTTTTCTTTTAGCCTATGAATCATACTGACCCAAACACTGTAGAGCTCAAGAAAAAAATACTTGTGCTGGCTAGATTTATTTTGTTTTAAACCAGTCTTCAGGGCACAGACCCATTTCAGGACAAACAATTAGAGTAACGTCAAATGCCTCCGCCTCTTCACTCATGTCCCCAACATCCAATAAAGCAAACAACCCTCCCCAAAATTAAAACAAAAAGACAACCTTGTACAGTGTCTTAACTATAGAAACTAAACTCAGCAAGCCTGTTATAGAAATATCTGCCAACAAGCACTTCTGATCTTTATGGATGGATCAACTGCATGAATATGTAAGCACCACACTGACACTATGGTTCTATCTATTGTAGATAATACAAGAGGAAAGTGGCCAGCTTCAGAAAAGATGACTCTGTACTTAATAATGGACCGCTGTCACATTGTTTCAAACCAAATATGGCATTATAATGCCATTCTAAAAATAAATCTAAGTCCCATGTGACATGTAGCCCTTTAGCTATGTCCATTTCCTTTTAGGGATCAAGTTTCCCACAGGAAAAGTGGCCAATGTTTGGTAAAACTGCCCCAAATCATGTATAGATAAGGCATAAATGCAAACAACATGGTCAACCTTTTCCTGCTTGGCTATTATTGATGCTCCTGCATAGCAATACTTCTGGAGAACCCAATGACCAGACATTAAAAACTGTACTGACAAAAGCGAACAGGCAGAGAATCATTCCAAGTAAAGCAGTGGGTGATGGTAAGAGTGGCAAGTTTTGAGTTAAATTAGAAGGCACAACACTGTGTGCTGAGTCACATTCTAAACAAATGTTTTGGTAACTATAAATACTTCTAAACACTTCTTTCAATTTCATTCTACCACCAAGTAAACTGCATTATCAAATAAATACTCTCCTAGTAAGGTTAACAGCTTAGCATCATAGTTTTTGTTGTGTAAGTTAAACATTTTATAGAGCATCACTTTAAGAACAAAATCCTGGGCCTGGTATTATGGTGTTGCAGACCTTTAAACTCCAGTGCTCAGGAGTCAGAGGCAGGTGGATCTTTGTGAGTTCCAGGCTAGCATGGTCTATGTAGTGAGTTTCAGGTAAGCTAAGTAGTTAAAGAGTTATTAGGTGAGACCCCATTTCAAAACCAACCAACCAATCATCACCAACAACAAAATAACCAAAAAACTTGAGTTCTGTGAGAAAGTTGCTGCCAAGTTTGATGCTAGTTCAATTCTTGGGGCTAAAACAGTAAGAGAGGAGAACTAACTCCTCCAGGCTGTCCTTTTGACCACTGTACTCCCACCACTGCCCCACAAATGCACACAAAATAAATACACAATTAACATACAGTAGTACATAATAACAAACCTGAGTTCAAGTCCTATAGACCTCAAGTTATGGCTTTTTATATAACCTAATCCATTAAATTACAAGTACTAAAATGTTTCTTTTTTCCTTTGGAAACCCACATCCTTCTGTTTCCTTTGATTTCTGTTTGTTTTGGGCTCTGTTACTTTCTAAGAAGCTTCTCTGATTGTTGTAATAGAAAAAGAGAAGCAGCCAGGAACAGGGCGCACACTTACAGTCTCAGTTACTCAGATGACTGAGGCAGGATTTCAAGGGCAGTCTGGGCAATATAGGACAACCCATTCGCAAAAAGCATGCTGAAGGCAAGCAAGATGGCCCAGTGAGTAAAGTGCTCTCACTTACTCTGTGTGACTTTCAAGTTCTTGTCTAAGAGTAAACATTCCTGACCAATAAAAGAAGGAAATTAAAAACAAATACCTGATAGGTTCCTCTGAGAAGTAAATGAGGTAGCCACCTGGGCACTGTTATCAGAAAAGCCTGGGGTATAACTGAGATCTTGCACTTATAAGCTGTGAGTATTTAAATTGCCAATGGTGGATAAATGAGGCGCTCTTGTGAAAAGCTGGGCGCTGGTGCATGCGGTGGTGTACACCTTTAATCCCAGCACTTGGGAGGCAGAGGCAAGTGGATCTCTGAGTTTGAGCCTTGCTTGGTCTACAAAGTGAGTTCCAGGACAGCCAGGGCTACACAGAGAAACCCTGTCTCAAAAAATCAAAAAACAAAACACTCCTTATACAACCTCATAGTGTTGGACAGATTGAATAAGGTGCTCATGAAATTCTCCTAAAACCAAATAACCTCAGGTTTACATGTACATTGTTGCTTCTACTCCTTATGCCTAGATTTAAGCACACACGCACCTGCGCATGTTCAGGTGCTGGCCCAGTCAAATCAGATTCCAACTCTTTGCAAAAGCAAGTGTACTAGAAGAAGGCAGCAAACTAGGAGCAGCTGTCTGAGTTCTTATCAATACATGGGAGAAGTTGGCTCGGGCCCCATGTAAAATGTCAAAATAAGAACAAATATTTCCAAGGTTCTTTCCTACATTATTGCCTCCTTTCTTCTTTGTTGCACATGGTAACACTAGTGCCCAAAGACACTGTAAATTCCCCAAGAGGTTCCGTATACCTTGCTTTCCATGTAGGCAGTGTGTGAAGACTAGGACAAGGTGAACCACAAACAAGCTGAATGAAACCCGCTGCTCTTTGGAGTGTCACAAAACAGAAAGCTGTAATATGATGACGAGTAAATCAGTGACATAAAATCTCCTTGGAAATCCTGTTTCCGAGGCTAGTAAGACTTGCAAGGATCTGATGAAAAGAGCTAGATGCAACCAACATGGGGTTTAAAACCGCACAGGCAGGTCAGCACTGGCTGCAAAGGTGATCCCTCACATCACAGAAAGGCATTATGAGCTTCAATTCCCATCAAGCAACCATCTGCACATGGTGCAGGTCATGATGCGCTCCCATGAAAAGACTACAATTACTTCCTATTGTAATAATGAACTACCCTTATGTGAACTTACCCCAAATGAAAGACAGGCTGTGTGCCTCATAAGGATGTCTTGGTAAATTCACTTGGTAAGTTCACTCTTTGAGGCTCCTTGAAAAACCTAATTACAGAATTTTCCATGTGAAATGTCTCAAGACCAGAATGCTCTATAAGACAGAGATGACACTTCACTGGAAATGCCCCCTTCTAGATATACAACTACCAGTGTCAGGAAAAAGAAGACAGAGCTAGAAAACTGACAAGGAGTTACAGAGTAAAACCCTATAGCCAGACAGAGGTTCCAACATCTCTATTCTCTCCTATAGCTGATTTTTACAGCTTCTTTCATTTGGCTCTAGAGCCAAGGTGTGTTCTGACTATGTGCATTTATTTCATCTACGCTGTGAGAACATCAGTTTGGCAACATTGGCAGGCAAGGGTAGCCTCAGGAACAGTTATTGAGAAAGTATTCCCACACTAGTCTTTTCATTGAAGGGAGGGGGGAGGGGGGGAGGGGGGGAGGGAGGGAGGGGAGGGAAAAGAAAAGAGGAAACAGCATCATTTCTAAAGAGTCTAGAGTAGCCCAGATCATACAGAACGTTAGGACAGAAGGGAGTGAGGCAGGTGACTGATAAAAGTCATTCATTCATCCTGTTTTTTACTAAGCCTTCTGCTCTGGAGCAGGTTCTGTGTTAGATCTGGGGTGCAGCTATCAGGGATGCTGCCCCTTGTCTTCACTAAGTTCTCAGGAATAAGATGAAGTAAACAAGTGCTCATATGGTCTTCAGGTCTGGGATTGCTAAATAGCACAGAGCAGTGGTCTAGCAGTGAGCCTCCATGATTGATTGAATGACTTTTGGAAGCACACCAAAACATATAGCTATGGCAGACATGAGCAAGAGGCGTCACTTTTACTCAGGAAACACTTCAGGTTATCTGACTCAGTCCTAGGAAGGGATGAAAGGACTTCTTCTATCTAGCACCTTTACCCTCCCTGCTTTACTAACCAGCTCACCAGGTCTCCACACTCCCACTTCTAAGTTTACTGTTACTGTGTCAGATGTCCATTTATCACCAAATTTTAAAGAATTCCCAGTGACCCATTTATAGTCATAAGAAATAGCCACCTCAGCCAGGCGGCGGTGGTGCACATTTTTGATACCAGTACTTGGAAGGCAAAGACAGGTAGATTTCTGAGTTTGAGGCCAGCTTGGTATATAAAGACAGTCAGGGCTAAACAGAGAAATGCTGTCTTGAACCCCACCCCCAAAAGAGAAATAGCTACCTCACTTCTAGAGTCTACAAAAATAGTATCAACATGTACAGTTTAATATATTTACATTGGGTTTTCTTCAACCTGAAACAGAGATATTATGCAAAACCATAACATAACAATGCCACAATTCCCCCATCTTTAAATGTCTCCCAAACTGCTCGTATACCAATAAACTCTGGTTTGCCAATAACTTATTTCACAAATCTTTTTAATACAGAATTACATGGTCAATGAAATTAAGACATTTCCTACAAAGTCTGTGCACATTTATTCAAAGGAACCTTTGAAAAGCTGAGAAAATCCTCCCCAAATCATTCTACTGAATGAGCTGGTAAACCTGCCATTTTACATTCAAGGAGATGGACAGTTCATTCACAGTATGGAAGTTCAAGTTTCCCAATCCTAAAAATATTAAATAAACTATTTAAGTACAAAGGAAAAGCCATTATAAAATGACTCAAAAAGAATTTATCCATCAATACTGCTAAAAGGAAATCTGTCCAAAAGAGGATTGTGAAGCAGCAGTAGCAGCAAAAGCAGCAGAAGCAGCAGAAGCAGCAGCAGCAGCAGCCACCTGAGAAGAAGTGGGCTGTCCAGGGCTCTTTCTAAGGTGGGCACTGGCTCACATGCAACTAATTCTAAGAGACCAAAACTTCCTCACTGAAATAACCGCATAACACATAATTCATTTACAAGTTAAATGAGTATGATCTTACTTTAAACTTTATTATGAAGTAACTTCAACACTATCTCTAAAAGTATATATGTATTCTGATCTAGTCACATACCACAGACTTAAATGAGCTATCCGAGGTATCTGAGTCTAAAAATACATATTTTTTCTCACTTTGAACTAGAGAGATTGGTATTTAAATAAAATGTCATCAAATGTTGCATTAAATGTGCCAGAATAAAAAGATTCAACATAAATGCTTCAAATCTATCATGTAGAGAATTCTCCCAGCCCCTGAAGACTGTGTAACTATGCCCCTTCATCTATTCTTACCCCCACGACCACACAGCAAATTAGAAATAAACAGGCAGTGCAGACAATGAATCGAAGATCACAGGTTCACACAGCACAATGAAGCCAAGATGAACTGGGAAGACATCCACAATTCCCAGCATCGTAAAGGGTCTACCTGTTTTCCTTACAGTCACTGCGACTACTCGAGTCTTCTTTACTCAGTGCTTCAAAGAGAAATATAGATCCACTTTGAAAAAAATGCCTTTAATAAAACCAGGACTTAGCCGGAAGGTGGTGGCACATGTCTTTAATCCCAGCACTCAGGAGGCAGAGCCAGAGGGAGGATCTCTGTGAGTTCAAAGCCAACCTGGTCTACAGAGTAAGATCCAGGACAGGCACCAAAACTAAACAGAGAAGCCCTGTCTCGAAAAAACAACCAACCAACCAACCAAACAACCAACCAAACAACCAACCAACCAACCAAACAAAACCAGAACTTGTTACTTGCAAAACTAAGCAAACTGTTAAAAAAAAAAAAAGACCTTACTTAAAAAGCCATGTTTTCCTTTGTTGGCATTACCAGAACAATGTTCTTTCCCACTGTTACAAAATGGAGTCCCAGAACCAAAGAGTGAAAGGGGCTTAACTTCTTCTAAAAGGAAAAATTTTCTCTTACTACTGATTTAATACATTTTAATAAAACCTATCTTCAAGATTTCCATGTTTGCTGAACTAAAAATTCATAAGCACAACACAAATTTGAAAAGATTAAACTTCCTAGCATGTATGAAAAACAAAGCTAGTGTGGTGGCACATTTGAAATTCCAGCACATGGGAGCACGAGGGGGGAGAACTACAGGAGACTTCTTCACAAGGAAATGAAACACACCCAAACCACACCTACAGAGCTAACCTTTCAGCTGTGTGATGCAAAGAGAAAAGAACATTACAGACTGATTTTCGGAATCCAGCAGAAAAAAAAAAAAATCTGCTTGAAACAGAAATACAACCAAGTTTGTTTTTTTTTTTCTCTGAGTACCTGTGGCTGTCCTGAAACTTGCTATGTTGACCAGGGTAGCCTCAAACTCAGAGATCTGCCTGCCTCTGCCTCCTGAGTGCTGGGATTAAAGGCGTGCATCACTACCACCCAGTAATAAAGCTATTTCTAACCCAGCATTTTCAACGTGAGCTCTAAATTCTGAAAGAGCTGAGTTACATTTGCTAATACTAACTATAAAGCACAAGCAAGATTTGGGGAAGTACTCAGAATCTGTTTTGTTTTTTGAGACAGGATCTCACTATATACCTCTGGCTATTCTGAAACTCACTATGTAGATTAGGCTGACTTTGAATTCACAGAGATCCACCTGCCTTTAGAACTTGGAATCTGAAGTTTTTATAATTCTCCGTCACTTAAAAAGTTTAAAGCAGAGGATAATTTGAGGCTAAAATAAAATCAATGTCTAAAACATAAAGCTGGTTAGGGGCTGGCCATGGTGAATCTTTAACTCCAGCAGAAACAGGTGGGTCTCTGTAAGTTCAAGGCCAGCCTGGTCCAGATAGTGAGTTCCAGGGTGGCCAGGGCTACACAGTGAAACACTGGCTTAAAAAGCAAAACAAAACAAATAAATTCAGCTGTGAATATAAAAAAAAGTACTTGCTTTGTTTGCACAAGGCTCTAGGAGCAATACAAGACTGGGGGGCGGGGGGCAATATACCTTCTATTTAAATGAAAACTAGCACAAAGTCCAGGAGACTCTGATCCCAGTTGCTAACAGCTCTCTCTCCTTTTAGACAAACAATTCTCTGGCTTTCAAGACAGTCACTTTTAATACAAAGGTAACACTATGTATCAACACAATGCATTCTAGTAATTCTAAACAATAAAATTCTATACATTTTGCTCGTGCTTTGGAAAAACAGACAAAAGTGAGGCAATAACTATATGACAAAGGACTTTTTCCAAAAAGAGGACCACAGGTAGGTGACTTGACCCAACCAGAATTCTCCTCCTCCCCTTCAAAGAGGATTCCTTGATAGGACTGAAAGAATGTTTTCCAAAATGAATTGGTGACTGTGATGTTGGCTGATTCTATTTAAAAGGTAGACAGTATACTCAACACTGGGCCGATTCAGTTCTTATGGAAGACTGGATAAGAAGAATAGAAAATACTAAAATCACTTACACATTACAATGGACAGCTATCCATCTATTATTTATTTAGATGAAATATTTAGTTATAAAAGAAACTCAGCTCAATGTCAATATTCTCAATAACCACACACACAGAGGCACAGAGAAAAGCACTGCACATCACTTCTGTGCATGCGTACACAATGCTCACAAGCATGGAGTCACAGCGCTGTGTCTCACAAACCGTATGACCGCACTTCCCGGCTCATTTCAGAACTCTAAAAGTAATGTTCAGTGTTCACATTATTCATCCCAAGGAGACTTCTCTCCAGACATCTCACTATCTAAACGAGTGCTGAAACTTGCAGTGCAGTTATATTTTGGCACAGATAAAGAAAATCCTTGTTAGTTCATCAGTCTATTTTAATATCCCTGTTAAAAGATATCAACTGCACATAAATTCCAAGATACTTGGAAGAATCCAGAAAAGGGAAAAGAAATGGTGATTTTTTTTTTTTTTTTTAAGTGCTGATGCTTTTCATGCCCAGGTTCAGTCACGCCAGCTGGGAGAGGTGTTAGCTATGGCTTTATTCCTTTTGAATCTGAAACTGTAGTTACTTCCATGACATTTCAAAAACTGCATCAAGAGTGATTTTTTTCATGATTCTGATTCTTCTAATTTTAAATCTCATTTAGAAAACAACTTCTGAGAACTGAGAAGGTATCTGGATAGTCTGCAGCTGCTCAGAGTCAAATTATCCTGTCCTAGATCCCCTACTGAACTAGACAGAAGGGAAATGGAAAAAAATCAAAGCCACCCTTCCTCTCTGCAGACAAAGTGACTGAAATACATGAGCCCCTCAGATATGACATCCATGAAGGGGTCCTTTGCTTCTAACTGTGTAAGGGTCCTTGGCTGAAGTGTGACTTGCACAAGAAGTACACACAGCCCCTGAGAGGCCCTTTAATCCTCGTTGGAAAACACTGTTGGAGAGACTATAAATGATACAGTTGCAGAAACTGTTACTAATAGCAAGCCAGGTAGTCAGGAAAGATGCAAGGCGGCTGCTGCAGCCAGTAGAACTCTCCAGCAGGAAGTAGATGATGTATGGCAACCAGAGGACATAAAACACACTGGTGATTCTGAATAGGACCATGGCATAGCGCTTATCAGGACAGGTCTGGGCTTCCCCAGTCTCCCCATTCTGGCTGCTGAATCGGGCTTGCCTTTCGGTGATTTCTTTTGTGTGCTGCTGGCAGATGCGGAAGATGTTGAAATATGTGAAGCAGACAATGAGGGCAGCTGGGGCATACAGCATCACCACGATGAACAATGTGAAGTAGGGATTGGTATGCCAGGACTCTGCACACCACTGAAACACATCTCCATGATATCCAGGTTTGCCCCAGTGGAAGAAGGAAGGCAGGAAGACCAGGGTGGAATATAGCCAAATCAGAAAAATACAAAGGCGTAGTCTCCAGGGAGTAACCAGCGTATTATAGGTTAAAGGCTTAGTGATGGCAATATATCTATCAATGCTGATACAGGCCAGAGAAGCCATGGAGACACTCTTCAGAACTGACACTACAAAGCCAAATACTTGGCAAGTCATGGCCTCCTCCATAGGAAGAGGGTAGTGGAGCAGTGACAAGGATGGGACCAGGCAGCTTACCCCAACCAAGAGGTCAGCATATGCCATTGTCTGGATAAAATAACTTGTAGTGTGATGGTTCAACAGAGGTGCACAGTGAAACACAAAAATCACAATGATGTTGCCAGAAATAATCA
Organism: Peromyscus leucopus; assembly: GCF_004664715.2. Lineage (NCBI taxonomy): Eukaryota > Metazoa > Chordata > Mammalia > Rodentia > Cricetidae > Peromyscus > Peromyscus leucopus. The sequence goes on from NC_051066.1 coordinate 2,088,351, forward strand.
ATATTGTTAGAAAGACAACAGTCAGTGCTTCCAAAAGACAAAAACTGACAGTTTCCAAGTAGCCCAGGGCAAGGAGACAGAAAGGGTGGCTGCTCTGACCACCATCCGAGGTGGAGTTCATCTCGCGCTCAGGAACTGGCTCTCACTTCATGCTGCCCAGTTCCCAGAAGCAGCTATTGTCACTGCAGTCAACTGTGCATGGCTGTGTGTGACAATGCCAGGAACCCTAGTCACCAGGTTCCTGCTCTGCTGCGGTGCAACTTCCCTTTAGATTCTTCCTGGAACAGGGAGAGCCAACCCAGACCTGGCCACACTGCCATGTTCACCATGCACATATCACCAAGGGAGTACGGCGGATTGGGGACAGTGTCTTCAGGCCAAGTGAGGGTGGGGGAGAGGCAGAGGGAGGAAGGCTAGGAGCTTCAGCAGGAGTTGTAATGAGTCTCCTCTGAAGAGCTGACAGAAGAAAAGGAGAGAACATTTTACATTTTGCATTCCACGTCCTAGTCCAAGAACTACTAGCTCTGACTGCCACCCCCACCCCTTTACCCTCAGCAGCACCTCCGAAAAGGGCATTTACTCCAGAGGAGTAGTTATACCATACTTCCGAGATCAACATAAAAAAGAATGCAATTATAGATCCATTTACCCTCATTCTCTTTTATTTAACCTGTTGTGGGAGAATCTCCTTATAGCAATCCTGAAAACATTTGGCTACAATTACCATTGATAAAAATTAACCAAGATTAATTTTCTTCATTAAATCCAATGTACTATCTTACTTCTGAAAACATCTTAATAGAATTTAAATGCTTAGCTCAATTTCAGAGTGTTACCTGTAATTCTGCATGCTGAAATCCAAACAAAAGCCACAATAAACCCCAAACAGAAAGCCTTGCACGGCAGGATTGTGCTTCAGTCCTGTGCGGCAGAACTACAGCACAGAGGGAGGGATAAAAGAGTAGGAGGGGAGCAGGGGGAGAAGGGGCTTGGGAAGAGGAAGAAACGGGGAAGGGAAGGGAAGGGAAAGGCTGTGCTTACACACACTCTAGCATCTCGGGCAACTCATTAGAATTCATCGCCGGGGAGAATCTCTGGAGCTTTGAGACTGCACTGTGGGCACTGACTTGAGTTTCCAGCAGTGCAGCGTTTGAAAGCTGTCTCCTGTCTGTCTGGAATCCCCCTCTTAGGTAAATGAGTAGGATCCAGACTGCCAGCAAGAAAAATACAAGGATGGATGGGTGGGGAGGGAGGAAAAGGAGGAGGGGATGGGGAGAGAGGGAGGAGTCAGGAGTTGAGCTGAAGCACACGACCAGAGGGTGAGGGGAAAGTCCTATTTTTGTGTACCATTTCCCAAGAACAAAGAACAGTATCAAGGAAAGGAAGTGTGTTAACAGTACACGGCAGTGGAGGAATTCTAACTCGGCTGCACAAGACGACTGAACTGTTCAGCCTCAGTTTTCGTTCACCGTTTATTGGGCACTGGTGGTAAGAAAGGGAGCGCTGTTGCTGCTCTTTTGCCTCTCCCTCAGGCTAGTCAGGCGCTGCACCCAAGTGGTAGCCTGAGGCAGCTTGCAGATATTCAGGTACAAGTCTTTGAATCTTAGGGTGCAATCAAATACAATGCAAACTGAAATCATACAGCATTTTGTTTCAGATGTCATAAAAAGTACTTTTCAATAACTAGGAATTGGGTGCCATGCGAATGACATAATTCTGCCTGAATAAAGCCCCACACTCCCAGCAGAGGACAAGAAAACAAATGATGGCATTTGTAATAATCCCAGGAGATCTGCACATCTGAACAGAGCACTCACTATGTGATCCAACTTGTATTCTTACTTTATACATGCTTTCTCATTGTGGGCAAAAGGATGTCTATGATCACAACTCAGTGAAAGGTGAATGGTGAACACTACCACAGGAAAGCAAGGGCCTCAGAACACACAGAAGCACAAGACTGACAGAGTGCCAAGCCTCAGCAGAGAGCAGCAGTGTCTTTCTATAGTAAGCCACTGTCACTCAAAGACTATGTGAGGTACTAATTCCTATTCCTACTTCTCCGGTCTCTCTCCACACTCATGCAACAGCACATGGTGTGCTGAGGGCTCTACCTCCGAGTGTCTCTTACACAGCAGAGTGGTCTTCTGAGCTGCAGTGTCTGAAAGCACTGAATGGGAATCCTGCAGTTTGAGACAGCCCATGTCCATAGAACTTATCACAATGTACTGTTACAGCTATTTTATTATACCTACTATTGGGAACCTCTTACTAAGCCTGCTTTGTAAGTTACACTTTATTGAAGGTATGGAAAACACAAAATAGTTACAAGTCTGGTACTATCTAATGCTTTAAGCAACCACTGGAGGTTTTGAAACATGTCCCCAGCAATAAGGGGAGACTTTCTTTGCTACGACCACAATAAGCCACAATTATCTTTTGCCATGCTTCACTGAACCAAAATAATATTCTAAAACTAAAATGATAAACAAACAAGTTAATAACAGTAACAAGGCAGCTACTTACACTTAATATGACTATGAATCATTCTGAGTACTTCCACTTATTTACCCTATTAATACTAACAATCATACAAGCAAGGTTCTATTATCATCCCATTTTAGCCCAGGAATATTAAATTGCCCAACAGCAGCTAGGAAACAGTGGAGTTAGGATTTGAAGCAAGACAACCTGCCTTTTGTCAGACACATGAAATCATCTTACATCTTGTTTTTTACTTTATTTTATTTCATTTATTTATTTGCTTTTTTTTGAGGCAAAGTCTCACTATATAAACCAGGCTGCTCTCAAACTCACGAAAATCAGCCTGCCTCTGCACCACCACGCCCAGTTACACTGCCTTTTAAACCTAAATGTAGAGCTTCGGCTGGGATTGGAAACACAGCTAACCAGTAAAGCACTTGCCCTGTATGTACAGCCAGCAGTGGAAACACAAAATGCTATACAATAAATATGAAATGAAATGATTCAATTTTTTATCTGGTTACACAAAACCATTAATGTCACTTTGTGGAATTTGGCCCCTGCTGGCTGCTGGCCTTATCTCAGTCTCATCACAGAAGTCACCCAGCATGCCTCACCTCTAACAGTGAGTGAGTGCTCCTCAACACTGCAACATGACTTTGTGCCCAATTATCAACCTCCAGGGTGACTTCAGAAGGCTTGGATGAGAAACATTTTGTTTTGTTTTTCTAGACAGGGTTTCTCTGTGTATCCTTGGCTGTTCTAGAACTTGCTCTGTAGACCAGGCTAGCCTCCAACCTGCCTTTGCCTCCTGGGTGCTGGGATTAAAGATGTGTACCACCACTGCCTGGCTGGATAAGAAACTTTTAATGTCATCTGAATTCTAAAACTTTAATGTCAACTGAATTCTAAAACTCTCATGAAATTTTATTTGTTTATAGTTAACTGCCTACTTTTCTCAGGACTGGTACAGAGACACAATTCTTCTTTTAAGTGAATGAACAACACAAGCCAAATACAACAGAAATTCTGTTTTTAGGTTTACATAGCTTTCAAATAAAGCTGCAATGATAACTGCTGGTGTACACACAATACAAGGTAGGCATTCCTATTCTTAAAGTCTAGGACCTAGAAGCAAGCACTGAAAAACTTCCACTAGCCTAAGGTTTCAAAGCACTTATATTTTTATATCATAGTGGTTTAATTGATAGTCTACACAAACCAAACCAAGACAATCAGAAACATCACCATCACCATAACCAAATAGAAAACCCCAAATTAGAAACAGTTCTGATTGCAAGCGTTTAGATAGGGATGTTCAATCCATACCAGGCTAAATGATATATCACTGTGGGTTTAAAAAAAAAAAAAAAAAAAAAAAAGCCAGACGGCAGCGGTGGTGGTGGTGGTGGTGGTGGTGGTGGTGGTGGTGGTGGCAGTGGTGAACGCCTTTAATACCAGCATTGAGGAGGCAGAGCCAGGAGGATCTCTGTGAGTTCAAGGCCAGCCTGGTCTACAGAGCAAGATCCAGGACAGGCACCAAAACTACACAGAAAAAATCTGTCTCAGAAAAAAAAAAAAAATCCCCAATACTAACCATTTTAAAATGGTCAAACCAATATACTCACTTTTTTAGAATTCAGGAAACCCTAGCACTTCCTAGACAGATTTGATATGCAGACACTCAATGGAAAATGGAATGGAAGTATTTTCACAAAGATATGCAGAATATTTATTTACACAAGTAATTTAAAGAGGCCCACTATAGCAACTGCTATATGGAAGCAGCACTACAGGGTAGTTTGTATCCCCTGTATTTCATTTATATACTTTTTAGTGTACAAAATAATGGTTTTCATAACATTATACTTGGTGTTCAAATTCCTCCCACTCCTCCCTCATAACCACCCTGCCCCCAGAGTACCAACGGCTCTCTTCTTTTCAGAAAATAGAATTTTAAAGGTAACTCACAACATAATATCTTTCTACTAAGAGAAATTAATTCATTTTTATTTTTATGCATATAAGTGTGCATCTAATACCCTGGAACTGGAATTATAGACAGTTGTGAGTTGCCATGTGGGTGCTAGGAACCAAACCCAGGTCCTCCACAAGAGCAAATAAGCCATCTCTCTCCAGCCCCTATGATTTCTTATACAGCAGGAGTATCCACTTTGAAATGGCAGAATCATAGCCTATATTTTGAAGTAATACTCAAACATACTACAGCAAATTCTCAGTATCCAAAGGGTTCACAGAACCTCTATTGGATCTAAAGTTCATAAATGCTCAAATCCCTTATAGAAAAAGATGCAGTGGGGAACTGGGGACTATGGTAGAGTGCTTGTGTACCATGTCCAAGATCCTGGGTTCAATCTTTAACACAGAGGGAGGAGGAAGTATTTATATACAACATACACAAGATTCCTGTAAGCTGTGCAGTGATGGCACATGCCTTTAATCTCAGCATCAGGAAGCAGAGGCAGGCAGATCTCTGTGAGTTTTGAGGCCAGCCTGGTCTACAGAGTGAGTTCCAGGACAGACTGGACTATATTACAAAGAAGCTCTGTTAAAAAACAAACAAACAAAAAAACCCAAAATGAAACAAAACCCCAATATTTCTGTACACATCAATCCTTTGTAAATTACTTACAATACATAATACAATGTAAATTTTATGCAAATACTTGCTGTTTTATTGTTTAGGAAATAATAAGAAAACAGTTTATAAATCATTGATATTGAAGGAAATTTTCAAAAAGATTTTCTATCACTGATGATTAAATCTATGCATACAGAACCCCAAAATGCAGAAACTGCTTTTATCTGATGCCACAATGGCTGGTCCAAGGTACAGAACCTTATTTGAGTTCATAAATGGAGGAGTGAGTACACTGAACCAGTGCTCAGGCTTCCTAACTCCATGTGCTTCCTGCTAAACAGACAGACAGCCTTTCAGCGCTGGGTGCCCAGAGCTACATTCTTGCAATTTCAGTCCTTGCCTATTAAATTCCAGACAGATATTTTAAGAAGGAAAGAGTCTGCTCAGTGATAACACTGTCACTGGTGCATTCTATTCTAGACCTGTAAGATGTGGCTGGGTCCCACAGCTTCCACTACACAAGCAACTAAGAGAGAAAATACTGGTGATACACAACTGCTGCTAGCTTTGGGTCTGGATACGAGCTTGTAATCACAGCAAGTCTTACAACTGAAACTAAAGCTCAGCAGAGAAAAGAACACACACGTTTGAGAAGGAGCATGGGGGTAGAAAGGAGGAACATCAGGATGTGCTGCTGATCCATTAGTCTCTCACTACAAAATGCATTTACTGTACAAGTTTTGCTGTAAATTTTGAATACTAAACATTGAATCAAAAGAAACACTAAGAGGCATTGACAAAATATAAAATATAGTCAAAGACAGAGGGACTGAGGAAGGTTCTGGAAGCTGCAGTCAGAAAACGTCTTGTTTCCCCTTCATGCTCAACTCCAGCTTTTGTGTTACCAGATTCAAACATAAAAATGAGGCAACAATCAGTGAGGCAGGCCGAGGGAATCACTTCCTGGCCTTCTGTTAAAACAACTGTATTAGAGGTCAGGACCAAAGACCAGTGGAATCTACAATTGCTTGTGCTGGTGTAGTGGTTTATTCTTAGAACTTGGGAGGCAGAAGCAGGTAGATCTCTGTAGGGCCAGCCTTGCCCATACAGCAAGTTTCAGGCTGGCCAAGGCTACACAGTAAGACCCTATCTCAAAAACCAAAAAAATTAGCTGGGCAGTCAGTGGTGGTGCATGCTTTTAATCTCAGCACTCGGGATGCAGAGCCACGAGGATCTCTGTGAGTTCAAGGCCAGCCTGGGCTACAGAGTGAGTTCCAGGACAGGCACCAAAGCTACACAGAGAAACCCTGTCTCAAAAAGACCAAAAGAGGAAAAAAAAAAAAAAAAAAAAAAAAAAAAAAAAAAAAAACACCAAAAAATTGAAACAAACAAAAAACCCAAAGTGCATGTTCTGGACTCCATGCAGAAAATGCTTTGGTAACATTTAACATTTTTTTTTTTTGAGGCTTTATTATTTTTATGCAAGGTAGGGATTAAGATAGGGTTTCTATAGCCAAGGCTGAACTTGAGTTCCTCCTGCCTAAACATCCTTAGTGCTAGGATTACAGGAGCGAGCTAATGACACTAGACTCAAGATTTTTTAAGTAGAACCATAAAACAACCGTAAAAGTGTAATAAATATATAATCCAGGGACACTATCTCCTGTTATTATCAAGCTTTATGGACTATGTGCAATGGTACATGCTACACTTTTTTGGAACATGATTGGTAGCTTATGACTTTTCCATGTAACCAGACAACACAGGAAGACCCAGCATCTAAGGTTCTTTTATAAGGAAATTTTTTTGACTGCAATACTTTTGTTTTATAGGTATATGAGCATGTACTAATTATATGTAATGACATTATCACATATTGCATTTTCATACAAATACTCCCTTCCTACTCCTGTTGACATCCTTCCTCTTCCCAACTACTACTCTCTTGTACTTTTATGTATACATTTTTCTTCTTGTGAACCAACAAGCTTAACTAGGGTTACTTACAGGAGCACAAATGAAGGGTTATTTTCAGGAGCATGGACCACCCACTAGTGTTTATACCACTGAAGAAAATGTGTCTCCCTTCCACTGTGATCTTTAACTGCTTTAGATCCTCTGTAGATGGAATGAATACTCAAAGGCACGATCATGGGCAAGTCTTAGGCAGATGTCCTCAGCTACTGAGAGAGTTCAAGAGTGTCACGGCTGGCCGCACTGTACCTGGAGAAAACCCTGCCCCATTCCCTTTCTCTCTGGCTCCTACAGCCTTTCCACCTCCGTCTTCTGCAGTGCTTCCCGAGCCTTGGAGGGACCTGTCTCAAAAGCTGTACACCCGATGACATACACCCTGGGGTTCTCCTGAGGAAATGAACCACTCCTTTATGACTCCCACTGTGATTTGTCAGCCAAGTTCAATAAAGGACATTTAACTGATCCTGTATTTAGCTTCTTCAGCCCACAACTGTGTTTATGTTAGACATTCATTTTCTTGAGATCATATCTCCGTTCTGTATGTTGTTTTCCTATAAGATTGTTTTGTTAACAGTTTTAAAAAGATAATATATGCTCCTAACAAGGTTTAAATATTTTCTTAACGAAGTTTTTTTGTTTTGTTTTTAAATTTTTTTTTTTTTTTTTTTCCAAGACAGGTTTCTCTGTGTAACAGAACTAGCTGTCCTGGAACTCATTTTGTAGACCAGGCTGGCCTCAAACTCAGAGATCCGCCTGCCTCTGCCTCCCAAGTGCTGGGATTAAAGGTGTGCGCCACCACCATCCAGCTACTTACAAAGATTTTACCTTTTGTCATACCAAAAGTTCTCATGTTGGGCAGGTGAGATGGCTCAGTGGTTAAAGGTGCCTCAGTCCGAAAACTCCCAGGTTCCACATAGTGAATAAAGAGAATGGGCTCTTACCAGTTTTCCTCTGCCCCCACCCACACATATACTGGGGCACTAGCATGCCAAACAAATCAATACAGATGCAAACAAAATAAATAAGATGTAAATGAAATTTTAAGAAACTTAAAGTGCTATTGGAGAAAATGCATATTCATAACCCAGACTTCAAATTTACCTATTAGACAAACTACTTAATAGCATATAAACACTTCAAAATTATGAGAAAACTAAAACCAAACCTAGTTTATGGGTACAAAAAGGCACAAATGCTGCCTAACCTTGTAGGAAATCATTTTACATCTTTGTATGCTGTACATAGAATATTTTTTTTCTTGCTTTGTTTGTGAAACTTTGAAGAATGCCTCTTCTTGAGCAGGGGACACTGTGCAAACAAAGGTTTTTTTATCTTAGAGGAATGAGGCACAGCAGATTTAAGTGTAATGCTACAGAACTATTTTCTTGTAAGTGTAGAAACTGAAAAAAACCCTTTTTACCAAAGTATATTTGGTAAAATATGAAAAAAAAAATAAAGCTTGGTGTGGAGGTTCATGCTTATAATGCCATCAGTTGGGAGCCTTAGGTAGGCAGACTGTCACAGGTTCAAGGCCAGTCTGGCTGCATTGTGAGTTCTAGACAAGCCAAGGACCCATTTTAAAAAGCAAACAAACAACAACAAAAAGCAAAACAAAAAAAACCCCAAACAACCAAATAAATAAAAACCCATATGAGAATTAAAAACAAAACCCCCACACCAACAATACAAAATATTTGTATACACTGCATAACACAAGTAACGTGGCTCATAATGTTAATCTAGGCTGAAAGGATTGAGACACTTAGTGGGTTTAGAAGACATGTCCTATCACTGAGATAAACTCAACTGAGGAGGTAAACTTTATACATTTGTCTTTGTGCCAAGAGAAGAAACATCTCTGAACTTCACTTATTTAAGATAAAATACAAAACATTTGACTGTTCACTCTGAAATTCATATCCTCTCTGACCTTGGTGATGAGAATTCGGTACTTTTCTACTAAGTGGTCGTTGTTGTGGCAGCCTGCTAGCAGCTGCCAGACTTCTCCACGAAGAGCTTCTGGGACACCACTTCTCACTAAGGACGGCAACTGCTTCGGTCTCACATTCAAGTTGAGATGCCTAAAAATAAAGCCACAATTCATTACTTCATCAAAGGAAGATGCTCTGAAAATGTCTTAATGAAAAGGAAACGGTTTACAAAGACCTGAGAAGCTGACACAGTAATAATAACAACTGAAGCAGTAACATGGCACCTGCAAACCACTCTAAGTATCTCTATTATTATTATTTTTAGTTTTTCAAGACAGTTTCTCTGTGTAGCTTGAGTGCCTGTCCTGGATCTTGCTCTGTAGACTAGGCTGGCCTCGAACTCACAGAGATCCGCCTGCCTCTGCCTCCCGAGTGCTGGGATTAAAGGCGTGCGCCACCACCGCCTGGCTGTAAATAAACTTTTACTGACATACAATTATGAGGTTTTTCCTGGTTACTATTTATGATTGTTTTGATTTTCAGTAGCAGAGGTGAGTAGTTGTGACAGACTGTCATTGGGCAACAATGTCTTAAATATTTGCTATTTGGTCCTTCACAGAAAATTCTGGTAACCCTAACTTAAATTTCTTTCAGAATGACTTTAGCCGTTGACAATATTAACTCTACATATAACTAGCATACTATTTTATATTAAGGCCATCAGTGCTCCTATCTTCCAAGAATCATATTCAAATGAGCCTGCAAAGTGACACACAAAGATACTTACTTACTAATACTGTATGAAAATCTACTTTTATAAATAAACTAGCTTCAGGATCAGACTTGTTTGTTATGTTAAAAAGTTCTGGCTCTGCATATTAGAATGCTTAACCTGTGTGTGAAAAAGCAGAAGTCTGTCATTATAGTTGAATGAGTGCATACAAGTTGGCACTGTGCTTGGTGTATGGTAAATGTTTACACTAGGATTACTACAACCTTGAAATCTAAAATTTTTAACAATAGGACTACTAGTAATTTTACAAACTTCTGAATTCCATGCTCTTACAATGCTTACTATCCACAGAGCACAGACAAAAACGATGAGATGGGTGGGAGAGGACAGATTATCACGTATCTGAAGACAGGACTCCAACAGCAGAAGCAATTGAAGCACATCTGAGGACAGCACAAACGGGAGCTCAGTTAACACACTTAAGAGAGTGGAGGACAGCTGGTTATGAGGGACAAAGTGTGACAACAAAACAAAGACATTAAACAAAATGTGCTGGATTCATAGAATTCAAAGAGCCAGCCTGGTCTACACAGTGAGTTTCAGACCAGCCTGGGCTATAGAGTGGGTTCCAGGACAGAAAGTGAGCTCTCGACTGTAAAGACTGTGGAGATGACTTTAAATATGCTATTATTAAATTATGTCAATACTGATTTCAATGCTGGTTTAGACCAGAAACATCTCATGTATATAAAATTCCTGCATCGGCAGTCCACACACTCTAAACTCACTGAGCTGAAACTGAACCTGATAGGTGTATCAGAAGAATGACTCTTGATAGTATAACATCAAAATTTAAGAAGAAACATTGCCAAGGGCTTTTGCATAGTTCATGTATTGCAGGCCACGTGTCTAAAGACAATGAATGATTTGGTCTGCCATTTTCCTTTGTACATATTTGACATTTCCCAATGCAGACAGTGTTTTGTCCAAAGTGTAAAGCATTGTGAGAGCATCATCATGTGTAGTGCTGGCCCTTAGGGCCATGAAATCTGCTGAGACACAGTTTTACTAAAAACACAGTGAAAAGACTTAACAGACAAAACTTCTAAAAGAAAAAGCCTAATGTATGATGCCCATAGGGGACTTTAATGACCTCAACAACCAGAGCATCTGCAATACAGACGTGAGCAGAGCACTTTCAAACTTAGCTTTTTCCTCCAAGACATCCTACCAAGGAAAAAAAGATACTACATCTATGTTTCACCAGAGTACCTCTAATTATGCTAATCAACACCTGAAGGCAATATACTCTGTGTAAACATGCTGAAGAGTAGTGCCTCCTAACACTGTTGTCAAACTCTTTGTTTGTTTGTTTTTAGACAGGGTCCTGACTGGCTTAGAATTCATTATGTAGACCAGGCTAGTCTCAAACTCACAAAGGTCCTCAACCTCCTGAGTGCTGGTATTTACTATTTATTTATTTGTTTGTTTGTTTGTTTATATGTATTTACAGAGTTTCTCTGTATAAAAGCTCTGGCTGGCCTAGAATTCATTATGTAGACCAGGCTGGTCTCAAACTTACAGAGATCCTCGACCTCCTGAGTGCTGGTATTTACTATTTATGTGTTTGTTTGTTTGTTTGTTTATTTACTTACTTACTTATTTATTTATTTATTTATTGACAGCGTTTCTCTGTATAAAAGCTCTGGCTGTCCTAGAACTCGCTCTAGACTAGGCTGGCCTCAAACTCACATAAATCCGTCTGCCTCTGTCTCCTGAGTGCTCAGATTAAAGGCATGTGCCACCATGCCTGGCGAGTGCTGATATTTAAAGGCATGAGCCACTATGTCCAGCCAAATTCTTGGGTTTTAGACACAATTTTGCTATATAGCCCAGGCTGGACTTGAAGTTTTAATCCTCCTGCCTCCACAGCTCAATGCAAAGACTGTAGACATGTTCCACCATGCCTATCTTGGGAATCAGCCACGTTTTATTTTGGCTGATTTTTATTTTATTATGGCCTGGCAAGTATTCTACTACAGAATTATATTCCCAGACTAAGCCTAAATTGGGAACATATAAATTAGACAGTGGCAGCACATGTCTTTAGTCCCAGCACTCAGGAGGCAGAGGCAAGTGATCTCTGTGAGTTCGAGGTTATCCTGGTCTACAGAGTGAGTTCCAGGACAGCCAGAGCTGTCACAAAGAGAAACTCTTGTCTCAAAAACAAAACAAAACAAAACAAAAACCACCTGGGGACATACATATAACATAAAAATAATGGATACAGCAAGGCACCCATATCATGCTTGGGATACTTTGCTTTGCCATTCCATGTATCATATGTAACAGAGGTAAAGAAAAACTCTACCTGAGGTTTCTACTATGTAAAACACACACACACACACACACACAAACACACACAGAGTTACCATCTTCTAAACTTTTCTAATCTTTGGGTATTAGCACTGGGAGTATAATTTTTTCCCTTTTAACAATTTAACAGATTTATTTAGAATTGTTGTAAAAGGTGAACTGTTGTTTTGTTCACAGAAGTACTCTGACTTACATCAATGTTTTTTTTGCCTCACACTTATATTAAAATTTCTCACACAAACGGCAATGGGAAAACTGCCAATATCTGATTTCTGTTCCCAATTTTTCTACTTGCCAATTGTGCTTAGATTCCTTTAAACTCCATGGGGAAAATTATCTAACACTGGGAATTACCAATAATTGGAAGAGAGGAAAACACATTGTGAAGATGAATCCCATCATAGTGGATTCTTAAGCAAGTTCACCACGTGCATGGTCTGCTAACAGGGCGTTTCTGGTGGTGTAACTGATAAACATTTGGCCTGGATAATATGCAGATTGGTATCTTCACAAAGGCAAACAAGACAGGCCTTATCTGCCTCCTGCACAGCACCCAATAGCTACATTTTGGAAGCACATATTTGTTTTGAAACCCTAAGGAATTTCTTACACCAGAGGCTGTAAGGATGTCTAAATTCTAAGTCCAATGGACTCCTGACAGCATCTAATTTCAGAGTACCATAGAATCAGGCCTGTGACCATTACTTTCCTTACCTCTCTAGTGGAGGGCACACTTTTACAAATAGATTTTGTAGCCTCAAGTAGATTTGTGGGGCAGTCTCCTTTGTGCAAGTCATTGTACAGAGACCTTATACTCCTTCAGTTAGACCTTGGCAAGTGAGGCAGCTCTGGCTTAGAGAATGGGGTTGGCAGCTACAACACAGCTTTGTTGTTATAATCTGCCAGCCAGTCAGTCCTATCTTCTTCACTGCCAGGACCGACTGATCTCTCCCTCTCGCCTCTGTATTCCATGTCTGAACATTTTTCTATCAATGAGACTTTCCTAGGCTTCTGCTAAGTCTCAAACTGATCCACATCTCCAATGTTATCCTTATAAATGTCTATTAGATTCTAGAATGAGGCTCTATTTGCAGATTTCTGGTATCAGTTCTAGATTCAGAACTAGGTAAGATTCCCTATCTATGACATCAGAGTGACGGATGCACAGCAGACCAATTCTGTAACTCACCATTTTGACAGTAGTTCTCCCCATGTTTCAAGAATTTTTTCTGCACATTCTTTGGACACATCACCAAATCCACTCAAGAGAGGTTCATCGTTATCTGCAATAAGCAAAATTCATATTTATAAAAAAATGGGAATATAAAAAGCAAATGCAAACTTTTATTATATATTTATCTTATTATATATTTAAATTATTATAAAGTCATTAATATATGTTCTTAGTATTGATGTATAAATGTATGAACCCTGTCTAAGGTACAATGCTTTTATAACCTGTTTAATTCTCCTTTGCTTTCTATCTAAGTCTTTATTATGTCAATTATAGGAAAGAGTCATTTATCTATAAAATAAACAACTCAAAATGTGGAATGTTCTTTCTCCTTTTCTAAGCACATAGTTTTATATACAAACACACTTAGCAGTTTTATTTAAAATAGTAAACAACAAACTTAGTTACCTAAGAGTCTAATAAAGGAGTAGTGGTAAGTGAAGTTTTGTTGTTGAATCTTCTCTCCTGTTCGTCTCCCCAACACTCTTTCCCCACTTTTACATTTAAATATTTTACAATGCTGTAATGATGCCTAATACTTTGCATACTAATTTAAAAAAATGAATTATGACATGTATACAATGTAACTGAATGCAAGTGTTTGTGTTTACATCATGATATAATAAAAATATGGAGACTTAAATTGCCAGTATGATCTGTTAAAAACACCAAGCAGATGGCAGTGGAGCACATTAAGACATTAATGTCACTACCTGAGTGAATTATGAATTATCATAAATATTTTTCTGTTCTTTCATGATGTTACAACTTTCTAAATGTTCCACAGAATGACATTAATTTATAACAGAAAACAGAACATTAAAAAGGACAAAATTAATAATTTAAAATTTAAATAACTAAAATTAACTAATTAAGAATTTAGAGGGTGATAGAGAGATGGCACAGTGGTTAAGAACAGCAGCTACTCTTCCAGAACCTCGTTTTAGTTCCCAACACCCATATGGTGGCTCACAACCATCTGTAACTCCAGTTCCAGGGGATCTAAAGCCCTTTTCTGTCCTCCTTGGACACCAAGAATGCACATGGTATACAGACATACATGCAGGTAAAATATCCATACACACTAAAAACATAATAAAACTTAATCAAGAATTTAGAGAATATAAAATATGCAGGTGGTAAAGTAAGGCTGAGGACATAGCTCAGTTACAGACAAAATCTGAGACCCTGGGTCACACCCAGCACCAAACCTTAAGAAACAGAAGGTGACAATGGCTATTATCTACTTAATCCTCTTTCTGGACACTGCAAGGTTCTCAATGCTTTGCTTTCAGTATTTAGGATAAAGTTGTTTCACTGCTTTATTAGTCATATGCCTAGAAATGTACTTCCTAAGTTAAAACCACCATTACTTTTTAGGACTTAGTAAGTACCTGACCAACTGCCTTCTCAAACAGTTGTACTAATTTACATTCTCACTCAGTGGGTGTAGCAGCACTTGTCTTCACACATTTTCACAGCAAAACTGTGAGGATAGCATCACCATATACCTCTGCTCAAGAGAGGACTACCACAAAGCACTGACTTGAATGCTCATAGATCTTTGACACCTGTTATTAAACTTCCTACATGGTAACATTTTGGATATTATCATAGTTTTGATTGTGAGATAAGGGAAAGACAGACTGAATATAAATGAGATATTTCTGTATTATTAAGAAGAGAAAAAGCTCAAGACACTAAGGTCAATTTTTCCAAACTCTTTAGGATGCCAGAATGACACTACTTTGTAATTTCTCAACTTCCCATTCATTAAAACATCCATCATACAACCTGGGAAGAAGACAAAAAGATGTGCTAAAATGGGCTGGGTGCTGCTGGTGAGATCCAATCATACAATGAAATCTGTGTAATGTCAAGAAAAATGTGCTAACATTTACATGGGGTGTTAAGTCCTTCATAAGCAGTAGGAAGATCTATCTTTCACAATTCTCTCCTACTGCTCTAAACCCTTCAACAAATCTCAACAGTAATAATCTGGAATTTGTAATTAGAGTCCCACGTACACAGGTTAGAGGTAGAGAAAGGGAATGCAAAGTCATTTCAAGTTTCAGAATATTGTTTTGTAAGTGCTCTATTTCCTGTCAGATGTCTTAGGGGTGAGAAACCTCTCTGGAAATTAAACATTTTCCTCAGGAACCATCCATAACTTGTAGGTCACTGAATCTAATACCCTCTTCTAGTGTGCAGACATATATGTAGACAAAACACCCACATACATTAAATAAATAAATAAATAAATAAATAAATAAATAAATAAATAAATTTAATAGAAAGAGAGAGAGAGGTTTGGCAGGGGAATGTCAAACTGCACCTGACTTCAAAAAAAAAAAAAAAAAAAATACATGGGCCTTTTTTGCATTTCAGTGATTTATGATAACTAAATGCAGAAGATGAAAACAGACTTCAACTCAGACGGTAAGTACATGAATTTGATTCAAATTATGACTGCCATTTTCTATGCATGTAGCCTGAAATGTACTTTTCTCTGATTTTACTTCTTGACGTGAAAAATGAGCACAATAATCATTTCTATTTTTTAGGCTTACTGTGAGGATTATGAGAATAAGGCACCTTGCTACCACACAATAAGCATTTAATCATTAGACATTAATAGTCCTAAAACCGAACATAAGGTGAATAACCACAAGACAGAGGGACTTACAGCCCCCATCCCAAAAAAGAGTACCTAAAAAGCCAGTGCCTACTCTAACTTGAAAATGCACACACGATCATAGGTATTTATCTCTTTTAACAAAGTTAATCATTCCTTGCACCTTTATATTTTTGTTAATGTGATTTCTTAGCCAGAAATGTTCAGAGAAGCCCATTCATCGCCACTGAGTTTTTGCACTTTCAATTCCAGCTCAAAAATTACTCTTATGATGTTCCACAAACTCCTTACAGTGAAAAATGACTTTTACAAATTTTGAATGAACTTCACAGATTCAAACTCAAATGATCTACTATCATCATCAGCTTCATTCATTAAAAATGAAGCCCTTGTACTGTTAGGAGCTAGACAACCATTGTGGAATGCTTTCCTCTTTTGTGCCTGAGACTTCCTCTAGTCTCTACTTCTGTGTATTGCCATTAAATAGTGACCAGATTATAAAATCTCATTTTCCCCAATCTGGTTACAAGTACCTTAAAGAATGCCAAATGTGGGCTGGTGAGGCGGCTCATTGGGTAAAGGTGCTTGCTGCTATGCTTGGTGACCTCAGGGTAATCCCTGCAACCCACAGGGTAAAAGGAAAGAACAGATTCCAACCAAGTTGCCCCCTGACCTTCACAGGTACACTGTTATACAAGTACAAAACACATGTGCACACAAAAATAAATACACAGAGAGAGGGGGGTGGGGCAGGCCAATGTCAACTATTTCCAGCCTCTCCTTGTTGCTTGTCTGGGGGATGCTCACAAGTGCTCATGGAATGAACTCCAATACCACATCCCACCACCAGCCGCCATGAAGATGAAGCTGCAGTAGTGTGGACAGCCCTCTACCCTACACACAAACCAACCTATATACACTTACCTTCTTCTTCATCATCTTCTGGAGGAGAGGGGATCATGGAGCTCTGGGATCCAGACTGTGGCAGGCGAGCTGAAGGACTGGCTGTAGTTTTCCTCCGCTCTCTCTCTGACTCACTTTCCAAACACACAACTTCATATAAAGTGTCAGCATTATTCTTCCACTCCTTCTGCTTTATCTTGACAACAAAAGAAAGAATAGATTATGTAGCAAATTTCTTTGTTTTAATTATCACTTTTGATTTTGTATTGAATGTAAGAATAAATGGTGTTTTCTTGAATTCTACATCAAATGTAAACTTTATCAAGTAGAAAAGCTTATGTTAAGACGTAAACCTTTCCCAGCACTCAGGAGGCAGAGGCAGGTGGATCTCTGTGAGTTTGAGACCAGCCTGGTATACAGAGTGAGTTCCAGGACAGCCAGAGCTACACAGAGAAACCCTGTCTCGAAAGACAAAAAAAAAAAAACCAAAAAACAAAACTTAAACCTCTTGGGCCTGGCATGATAGTACACACCTTTAATCCCAGCATGTGGGAATCAGAAGCAAGTGGATCTCTGTGAGTTCAAAGCTAGCCAGGGCTACATAGAAACCCTGTCTCAGACAGACAAACACAAAAAAACCTGTTAAAAAAAATTGAACACTTTAAGTGTTTTATAGTTTTATCTGTCATTAAAATAATCACCAATATTTAGTTAATGTGAAAGCTAACTGTTCTGTGTCTTTCCAATAAATTTAAGGTGTCTTTTCAGGTTTCCTACTTAAAACCACATATCAAAACAGTTCATACAATCTAAAAATTTAGCTCTAAGAAAATCCTATTTTTCTCTTGGTTAATCCAAATAGTACACAGGAGATTTTTTAACTCCAAAGCTACAATTCAGGGTAGGAAAAGGACAATGAGTGGGAATGAACAGCCAAAAAGACATCAATAAAAATCCCAACAATTTTGCTAAGTGAAATCAACCTACACATTGGTTTTTACTTTTAGGCAAGCACTGTAAACAATTTACAAAGGCCTAATTAAAGAAAAGTAAGACATACATATACAATCCTGTCAGTATAATACATATTTTCAACACCATAACATTCTTATTTATTGCCAGTTGGAGGAGAAGGTTAAAGTGAGATATGGAGAACGAGGCTGAAGGCACAGAAAGGTGCACGCACAGCAGATAGACAGTGGAGGACGAGGACCTCCACAAGGTACAGGAACACCAGAGTGACTCTACCATCCCAGTCTCCACTTGGCTTTTCCTTAGAGACATTACCCCACCCTGAAGCACAGTTTAACACAGGAGTCAGCCTGAAGGCCAGCAGTCCCTGCTGCAGAAGCGTCTCCGCCAGGAGAGGCCGAGCACAGCCACACAGTACGCACAACAAAACCCCACCAACAGTAACCGTGCAGAGCAGACAACCAGAGGCTGTCTGATTAGTTAACACCTGACTCCAGGATTGCTTAGCTTTCTAGACTAATATATTTGTTTCTAATTTAGCTGCTCATAATTAATAAAAGACTCTGGTTCTGTGAGGTGACATAGCAGCCTGCAGGTTTGTGTCTAGGATATATGAAAATGATTTCTGTCAAATAGAAAAGACAACCCAAAGGTGACCTATAGGATATTAACCTTAGTAATCTTAATGTAACTTTTTTTAAAAAAGAAGGACTGCATAGTCCCAAGATCTTAAATACTTAAGAGTAAGTTTTATCATCTTACTGGTTAATTCATTAGTGAACTATATTAAAATCCTTGATACATATTCATCCTGAATTATAAACTTCCCTGGTAGGGAAATAATATTTAAATCTTTTGTTTTGATGTAAGTTTGTTAAATTGCTCTGAAAATCAAACCAAATACAGTCTCACTGTGCAGCCTGCTAGTTTGAAGACACCAACAGAGATCCACCTGCTGTTGCCTTCCAAGTGCTAGGTTTAAAGACATGCACCAACGTGCCTGGCCTTTATTGCTCTTTAAAACATCACTTAATTGCTATCTGAAACACTCCAAATATTAGCAACACCTACTAAAAGAATACAAAAACAAGTAAACATTTGTTTCTTCAAGACTACAAAAATAAGATAACCAATATTATTCACCTAGAAAGTCCTCTTTAACAACAATATGCCTTGTGAAGTTATACAGAGTTGAGAATGGGATCAGGCTGGTAAGTTAATAACATCGCATGTGAAAATATTCGCTGTTCAAGGGTACAGGATTCATTATACTACTTAAAAAACTTCTGGGGGCTGGAGAGATGGCTCAGAGGTTAAAAGTACTGGCTGTTTTTCGAGAGGTCCTGAGTTCAATTCCCAGCAACCACATGGTGGCTCACAACCATCTGTAATGAGATCTAGTGCCCTCTTCTGGCATGCAGGCAGAACACTGCATACCTAATAAATAAATAAATCTTTAAAAAAAAAAAAAGAAAAAAGAAAAAAACCCCAAAAACTTCTGTTTGAATTTTCTATAATTAAAAGCTTTTAAATTTACATTTTGCAATACATCTTTTATAAATATTGAATAATTTAAATATATAAGTTTCTAAACTGTTATTATACATTCAAATAAATAAAAATAAATTACAATATATGTATTGTATATAATATATAAATTATATAATTATAAAAAAAATCAATCTGATAGGACAAAAGAATAGACATGGATAGATGAAGACATCTCCTGTTCCTGGGTAAGATGATGTCTCCTTAATAGAAGTAACCTTTTCCCAGAACTAACCTAGTGGATTCTAACCTTTATTTAAAAAATAAACAAAAGTATGTAGGAAAGTCCATAAACACCGGAGTATTTAGAGAAGGAAAGTGACCCACCACATATAAAGACATAAAGTCTTTGACATCAATGCATTACCAATGGATCAGGAAGGAAAAATCCCCAAAGAGGGCCAAACTTACATGAAAACAGGATAAAGGGAGCATCATAAATCACTGGATGTTATAATGGTTAATGAATTTCTCCTGGACAACTGGATGGCCCTTGGGAGATAAAGTCAGCCCCATATTTTAGTGAAGAGCAGGATCACTACACCAAACACTAATGAGTCATTGTTCTAGAAACATCATGACAGCAAGTCATAGAAAATGTGAAAGTTATTTTTAACTTTTCAATTTTGATACCAAATTCACAAGTTTTAAAAGGAAAACTTGATAAATTCAAGTACATAAAAAGAAACGATGTGACAAACTAAAAATGCCTATACACACCAAAGAAAGAGATGGGAGAGGGGTACGGAGAAAAAAGGAAAAGAAAAAACCCACAATACTTAGAATCTACAAAATGTATTATACCAAGAACTATCAGCTACATACAAAGGGGGAAAAGAGAAGAGCCAGTGAACCCCACTTTAACTGATCACACTGCTACTGAAAGCTGTGCAAAAACCCGGTACCATGCATTTTCTAAATTAGCAGTGAAAGAACTCTCTAGTATATTAAAACATGCTGAATCCTAGGAGCTGGAGATAATATGGGTCAGCAGTGCAGACCACTGGCTGCTCTTCCAGAGGACACGACTTTGTTTCCTAACACCCATATGGTGGCTCATATCGATCTCTAATTTCAGTTCTAGGGGATCCGACATCCTCTTCTGGCCTCTTTGGGCACCAGTCACCCAAGTGGTATACTGTAGCATACAGACATCTATGAGGGCAAACATCAACAGACATAAAATAAACATTTTAAAAATAGATTTTTTAAAAAATGTTGGGATATTATTTTTTTATTTTATGTGTATAGTATGTCTGTGATGTACATATGTATGTAATATGTAGTATATATGTCTGTGTCTGTGGTGTATGTGTGGCTGTGTGGTATGTCTGTGGTGTGGGTGTGTGTCTATGTAGTACATCTGTGGTATATGTGTGTCTGTGATGTGTGTGTAGTATTCAGTGGTATGTATGACTGTGTAGTATGTCTGTTTTATATGTGTGTCTGTATATCTATGAAGTATTCTGTGGTGTGTGTCTGTGTAGTGTGTGTGTGTGTGTGTGTGTGTGTGTGTGTGAGAGAGAGAGAGAGAGAGAGAGAGAGAGAGAGAGAGAGAGGAGGGAGAGAGAGAGAGAGAGAGAGAGAGAGAGAGAGAGAGAGAGAGAGAGAGAGGGGAGGGAGAGAGAGAGAGAGAGAGAGTGCACATGCAGAGATCAGAAGAGGACTTTATAGCTGTACTGCTCTATCCCTCTCCACCTTACTTCCTTGAAACAGGATCATCCACTGAACTAGAAACTCACCTTCTCAGCCAGGCTTGCCTTGGCCCCTCAATAATTGGGTTCTAGGATTGTGGGGCCATAGCCACCCATTTACATGGGTGACAGGAATTCAACTGAGATGCCCATGCTTGTTCAGTAGGCACTCTTACCCACAAAACCATCTCCTCAATCTCCAAATTTGGCAGATGTGTAGATATTTATTGCATATGCAATGTACACACACACACACACACACACACACACACACACACACACACACACACAGAGAGAGAGAGAGAGAGAGAGAGTAAACGAGAACAAAAGGCCCAGGTTATCAGCTCTAGTTACAGTAATTAATTACCTCTATGACTTTGGTGGCATCACTTAAGTTTCTCAGCTAATATTAACTTCATTTGTAAAATAACAATTACATACAAGATTAGATTCCTTACAGCTTATTTGGCAGTGAGAAGCCTGTAATTTATTACTATGTGTGAGTGTGAACATGCATGCATGTGGACGTCAAAGGGCAGCACTGAGGAATTACTATCCTGGTATCTAGTTGTTTGTGCCACACTGCTGCCCCTGCAGCTTCTGGACTAATTTCCTGTCTCTGTCTCTCCTCTGGCTGTGGGAGTTCTGGGATTACAGACATATATGATCACATTTGGCTTTTTTACATGGCATTCAGTAGTCAAATATGAGGTATCTTGCCAGCCCCCAAATTCTATAGTTTAATATTTATCTTTTCACTTTTTAAAAATTTTTTACCTGCAGAAGTCAGAAAAGGGTGATGGATTCCCTGAAACTGGAGTTACAAATGTTAGCTCTGGTACATCTTTAAGAGCAACCTGTGCTCTTAACCCCTGACCCATCTCTTCAACTCCTTTCTCTGTCTCTTTAAAACTTATGATTATTCATTTATTATGGGAATGTGTGATGTGCATGTGTGTCAGGCCACAGCCCTGTGTGGAGCAGAGAGGACAATTAGCAGGATTAGGCCCACAAGTTTATACTGCCAAGAATATCTGGTTTATACTCACTTTATGCCACCATTGGATATTTATTATTTAGATCCTTTTTAGTAAATGTTATCTGACCATTTAGCTTAAAGAATGCAGTCTTTCTTTCCCTACTAATTTAAGATTCTTTTCTAATATGATTCTAGCTTAATAAAACAATCCCAGATGGGAAGGCTTCCAACCTAAAAAGGAATTACTGAATCACCAGATAATTTTAGTGAAAGAAAAACAAGAAAGTTTTAAATACAGAACACACACACACACACACACACACACACACACACACACACACACGCACACGCACGCGTGCGCCAACATTTCTATAATTGCTTCCTCATATTTATGGTGCAAAAAAAAAAAGCCCACAAAAAGTAAAAAACCAACAACCCAATGGAAGACTGTATTTTTAAAAATTCTATATTTAAAAAATCTGCTAGGTAGTTCTATTTTCTTATCTGTCTGAGCAGAAGTCAAAAGGACTATAACTTTAAATTACTGCTTAATTTAAGTAAATCCTAAAAAATCTTTTTAGTAGAAAGACGAAACTAACATGTCTCTGTGGAAGAATAGTGGCTGGCACTTAGAAGGCAAAAACATCATTGTGTTCACATTCTGTAAAATATACTATTTTACATCTCTAGATAACTGTTTCCTCATCCGTGAGAATAGTACAATAGCTCACTGGATTGCTGTGAAAGTTACACAGGACAGACAGCAATTGGCCACTAAACTTATAACAGGAATGAATGAAGGCTACTAAGTTATAAGGAGTGTGATTAAGACTGTTTGCAAGTGTCTTAAAACTATGAAAAATTGTTTTTTTTTTTTTTTTTTTTTTTTTTTTTTCCGTTTTTCGAGACAGGGTTTCTCTGTGTAGCAGCCGCCGCCACCACCGCCACCACCTGGCTTTAATCCCAGCACTCGGGAGGCAGAGGCAGGCGGATCTCTGTGAGTTAGAGGCCAGCCTGGGCTACCAAGTGAGTTCCAGGAAAGGAGCAAAGCTACACAGAGAAACCCTGTCTCGAAAAACCAAAAAAAGAAAAAAAAACTATGAAAAATTATTTAAATACTTTATACTTTACTGTCATGGAATATTCCTTTACACAGTGTGAAGCTGTGTCACTGTGATTGGTTTAATAAAAAAGCTGAATGGCCAATAGCTAGGCAGGATTTTCAGGGCAGAGAGAATGCTGGGAAGAAGACAGAGTCACGAGGAGACACAGAGGAAGCATGGCATGTAGGTGATGAGATAACAAGCCATGTGGCAGCACATAGATGAATAGAAATGGGTTAATTTAAGTTATATGAGCTAGTGAGAAACAAGCCTGAGCTATCGGC
This sequence comes from Peromyscus leucopus, assembly GCF_004664715.2. Lineage (NCBI taxonomy): Eukaryota > Metazoa > Chordata > Mammalia > Rodentia > Cricetidae > Peromyscus > Peromyscus leucopus. The sequence goes on from NC_051066.1 coordinate 2,111,803, forward strand.
TGAGCTTTCATAACAAATAAGAAGTGTCTGTGTAGTTTTTTTTGGAGCTGGCAGATAGGACAGAGAAAGACTCAATACACTTTACATAAAACTAACAGAATGTCCCAACTCTTTACCTACATTTTCCCACTCCCCATTCTGCCACATCCACAGGCCCATACACAAAATAAGACTTATCCATAAAAGATAAAATTGAAAATTATTAGGTTACTGCCCTCCTTTCAGCTTTTACATGTATATACCATTTTTTCACAAAGAAAACAGGGGAAATTCAGCATAAGTTTGGTTTATAACCTTAACAGAGGAGCATAGAGTAATCTAGTAACTACTTCATAGGTGTAATTTTGGCTGATTTAGCCTAAGAATACGTCATTTATAGCCTAACTTAAAAAGTTAAGTGAAAAGTACTAGAATAACATAGGGTATATATTTTAATCTTTTCATGGAATTAAAACAAATATGTCCATGAAGAGGTATTTTATACTCAACTAGAAACATAATAGTCCTAAAAACACACACAGTCTTTCTTTCTTTTTTTTTTTCAGAGCTGAGGATTGAACCCAGGGCCTGGCGCTTGCTAGGCAAGTGCTCTACTACTGAGCTAAATCCCCAACCCCTCACGCAGTCTTTAAAAATAAATGAGTCTTACCTTCTCCAGCCTAGTAGGTCACACAGTCCTTAAACCAAGATAATAAGAAATTCCGAGAAAAATGCCAGTAGCAGGGGAGTTCTTTTATGTCCTCTAACACAAGACTAATAAACTACAACTTTAGTGAAAGAAACTTACAAGTTTCTTTCTTACTATATAACATTATATAATTAGTTTCTATTAATTAATTAAATATTAAATTATTTATTGCCTCTTGCACTAGATACTTTTAAATGATTTATCTTTATGTATATGGGTATTTTGCTTGCATGGATGTCTATGTACCATGTGCATAAGTGGCTGAGAGACCAAAAGAGGATGTTAGATCCCCTGGAACTGGAGTTGTAGATGGTAGTAAACCACCATGAGAGTACTAGGAATTGAACCCAAGTTCTCTGGAAGTACAGACATTGCTCTTAAGCACTGAGACATCTTTCTAGAGCCACTGTAGATATATTTTAAAGAATTATTGCCCCTTACTCCCTAAATGTGCAGTAATGCTTGTGAATTGGTTTAATTTTTGAAGTGTTCTTCCCTAGGTGCTACTGTTCCATCTAAACAATGAATGTTGCTGAGTGTGGCATAGGTCTTTAATTCTCAGCATTCAGAAAACAGAGGAAGGATTGAGGGTTCGAGGCCACCCTTAACTGAATGAGGCTTTCTAAATGAGTAAATAAATAAATAAATAAATAAATAAATAAATAAATAAATGTTAAACAATGTTCTCATTTATGACTTAGGATTTTCTGATTTTGTCATAGTACCTCTGAACTAAAAGGCAGAGAGAATTTTCTTTCTTTTTTTTGTTTTTTGTTTTTCGAGACAGGGTTTCTCTGTGTAGCTTTGCGCCTTTCCTGGAACTCACTTGGTAGCCCAGGCTGGCCTCTAACTCACAGAGATCCGCCTGCCTCTGCCTCCTGAGTGCTGGGACTAAAGGCATGCGCCACCACTGCCCGGCTTGAGAATTTTCAATCCAACTTGACAGGATTTCTCATTAATGTCACAGTAACAGGATGAGGAAGATTCTATTATTGTGGCCAATTTAGAAGTCAGTAAACTTGAGACACACAGTTGAAGAAATCTGCTCAAAGTCAAAGTTGGCCATTGGTTAAACCCAGGATGCTGATCTTATGCTAATTTCTTGATCCTAGAGACTCAGTGTTACTCTGTCTCTTAAGACAATGCTGGGAAGAAACCCTTACTCTGACTCGGCTTGTTTTTGACTAAATGTACTCATCATAACTAATCTGGATATAAAGAAAATCCACACATAATACTTTCATTGATAATAATTTAATTTTGTATAGTAGAAAGTCAAAGTTACAAGTACATAAATTCAATTCAAAAAATACCAAAATAAATAAAAATAACTACTGAGAACTACTATAAGTCTTCAGGATAAATCAGTGAATATTGCCTTAGCAGAGATTATAGAATGGCTAAAAACCATAATATATTACATGGTATATAGTATACCAGGAAAGATGAAAGCTAGTTATATACATGTTATCTCTCTCTCTTTCTCACACACACACACACACACACACACACACACACACAGACACACACACACACCTCTGTGTTGCTAGACACTGGCAGTACCAGCATAAGAGTAGGCAAATTAACTGGGTACTCAGGGTGAGTATTTGAGTGAATCTGAGTGCTCACAGGATGAGGAGATGAGCATTAGCCACTAAGAGCCAGGGGAAAGTACTCCAAGGAGTAGTTGATAAGGAAAAGCTGACGACTGAGCCCTTAAGAATGTGCCTAGAGCAGTGTGCCAAGAAAACGATGAGAAAGACATATCTACTGGGACCTAGAAGGTAGTCCATTGATTACAGTCTGATAAGGATTTTGGCTTTAAAAGAAAAGAAAAAGAAAAGAAAGAATTTTGGCTTTAAAAAAATAAGGATAGAGTTTGAAATAGGAAAAAAAAAATTATATGATCTGACCTAAAGCAGGTATGTTTAAAACAGACTACAGGGGACAAAGATGGAAACAAAGAGATGACAAAAGAGTTGTTAGCATAATATAGATGAAAAGTGATGGCAATGAATGACGGCTAACATAAGGTGCAGAGAGTCAACAGATTCCACAAACACTGGATATGGAGCACAAGGAATAAAAGCGTACAATTCTTGGACTAAGAAACATTTAGGTAAAGGCCATAAACTGCAACACTAAAGGCAGATAAGTAGAGTATTTGAGGGTGAGGGTAAGTTGGAGATGTCCTACAAATGAAGTGAGGAATAGGTATTTAAGGAGAAAGAAGAGATCATCTGTGTCAAATGCTGCAGAAAGGTAAAAAGAGATGAGAACTCAGATTAGCAATTTAGGTCAACAGGGACCATGACTTCTTCCAAGACATTTGGAATAGCAAAGTATAGGGGAGACAGAGGCTGATGGTATAGGTCAGTGGTAGACTACTTGCTCCACAAGAATAATAAAGGAGGAAGAAAGGAGAAGAGGAAAGACAGGAGGAATGTGAAGAACGAGAGGGAGGGGACAAGGAGACAGCTGCAATGGCAGAAGCAGCCATGAAGAGATTAAAAATAAGGACCACTATGCGTGGGAAAATTGAGAGCCAAGGAAGGCTAAAGAACATACCATATTTACCTACTGCCATCACAGGAAAAACAAGTGACTCTTGTCAAAGTTAACTGCCATCTAAGAAAAAGCAAGAAGCAGATGCAGAGATTCACGGCCGGGCGCCAGGCCGAGCTCCAGGAGTCCAATCAATGAGAGAGAAGAGGGATTCTATGAGTGAGGGATATCGAGATCATGATGGGAAAACGTACAGACGGCCAAGCAAACTAGTGGAAACCCATGAACTGTGGACCAAAAGCTGTGGACTGGACTGGACTAGGCCCTCTGGATAGGTGAGACAGTTGTATAGCTTGAACTGTTTGGGGGGGGGGAGGGGAGCTGGCAGTGGGATCAAGCTCTGTCCCTGGTGAATGGGCAGGCTTTTTGAAGCCCAATGCTATGGTGGGACACCTTGCCCAGCCTTGGCTCAGGGAGGAAAGGCTTGGACCTGCCTCAATTGAATGTACCAGGCTCTTCTGACTCCTTATGGGAGACCTTGCCTTGGAGGAGGTGGGAATGGGAGGTGCATAGGGGGAAAAGGCTGGGGGGCAGGAGGAGGGATGAGAGGGGGACCTGTAGTTGGTATGTAAAATGAATATAAAATTTCTTAATAATCTCCAAAGCGAGTTCCAGGAAAGGCGCAAAGCTACACAGAGAAACCCTGTCTCGAAAAACCAAAAAAGAAAAAAAAAAACTGGGTTGGGGATTTAGCTCAGTGGTTGAGTGCTTGCCTAGCAAGTGCAAGGCCTGGGTTCCGTCTTCAGCTCTGGGAAAAAAAAGAAAAATAGAAAAATAAAAAATAATTAATCTGAAATTACAACACAGACAAATAAAGAGGAAGATATTACTCACCATTCCTTAAGATCATTCAGTAATTTCTGAAGGAGTGATAATATATTATGCAAGCGTTTCAAAGAAAATATACTCAAAAAAGAACAAATAAACTCTCAGGGTAAAATAAAACCACTAAAACAAAAGAAAAACACACCAAAGAACTAGCTAGACATTCCAGAAATGAAAAATGTATGTTCAAAACTAAAAATAAAAAATTCCTTCATCAGACACAGTAGTGGACTGAGGAAGATGAGCCCTCTAGCCAGTGAAAACCGCACACTAGAAGAGGAGCAGTGAAGATGATTTTACAAAGACAAGCACAAGGACATGTATTCAAGAGATGCTGAATGTCCTTTGGATGAGGACAAATGGATCCCTGGATCGTCACAAAAGGAAGAGTATAGAATTACAGCAGGTGAGCGGAAGTTAAGAGATTATGGTTCTTTTAATACATTTAAAAGGCATATGACTGTTTTGAAAGACCTAACGATAAATGATCAATCAGCATGAGGTGTGATCCTACTTTCTTAATAGCTAGGAGACAAAGTACCTGCTTTAGTTTCAGAAAGAAGTTCTCAGTAGTGCTGCGTTTGCTGAAGGGCCAAAACAACCTTTCATTAGGTGAACAAACTCGAACTTTCGTCTCCAGGAGAAATCGAACAGGCTCCTGTACCTCTGTTATCACCAGATCCACAGCTGTTGTCATGAACAGCACTTTATCTAGAAAGGGAGAGAAACAAGAAAGAAATAAAGGTGGAAATATATTTGCTCATGTAGTCACTGAAGAAGTAACTGGTTTTAATTATAAGTATTCCAGATATCTTAGGGTCAACCATCACATCAGAATTCTGATCCTGGGCAGCGTCGCAGAAGTACAATGAGAGGGGGCAACAGTCCAGCAGAAAAAGTTACAGTCAGACTGTGTCTGCCAAAGTGCTACATATCTCTTAAGTCTCCTTCACATACCCTTTACAGTCTCAAATTTTAAATTTGGTTAATAATGGCTTAAAAAAAAAATAACAACAGGTGTCCAATACCAAAAAAAAAAAAAAAACCAGGAATTAACAATCACTGTCGTTAATATCTCTTAATATTAATGGACACAATTCACCTATAAAAAGACACAGACTAACAGAATGGACATGAAAACATGATCCATCCTGCTGCTGCCTACAAGAAAAACACCTCAACTTCAAAGACAGACATATCCTCAGAGTAAAGGGTTGGGAAAAGATTTTCCAATCAAGTGGACCTAAGAAGCAAACTGGTGTAGCTATCCTAATATCTAACAAAATAGACTTCAAACTAAAATTAATCAAAAGAGATGGAGAAGGACATTTCATATTCATCACAGGAAAAACCCATCATGATGAAATCTCAATTCTGAACATGTGTGTTCCAAATAAAAGGGCACACACATTTGTAAAAGAAACACTACTAAAGCTTAAATCACATATCAAACCTCACATGTTAACAGTGGGAGACTTCAACACCCCACTCTCACCAATGGACAGGTCTGCCAAGCAGAAACTTAACAGAGAAATAAGGGAACTAACAGATGTTATGACTCAAATAGACTTAAAAGATACCTACAGAACATTCCACTCAAACAAAGAAGAATATACCTTCTTCTCAGCACCTCATGGAACCTTTCTCAATTTGACCACATACTCACTCACAAAGCAAGTCTAAACAGATTTAAAAAAAATTGGAATAACCCCCCTGTATCTTAACAGATCAGCATGAGTTAAAGTTGGAGTTCAACAACAACACACATTACAGAAAGCCTACAAACTCATGGAAACTCAATAATACTCAACCGAATCACCACTGGGTCAAGGAAGAAATAAAAAATTGAAGACTTCCTAGAATCAATGAAAATGAAAGCACAACATACCCAAACTTATGGGACATTATGAAAGCAGTGCTAAGAGGAAAGTATAGCACTAAGTGCCTAGATAAAGAAGTTGGAGAAGCTGGAGGCGGTGGCACACACATTTAATCCCAGCACTCAGGAGGCAGAGCCAGGTAAATCTCTGTGAGTTCGAGGCCAGTCTGATCTACAGAGTGAGATCCAGGACAGGCACCAAAACCACATAGAGAAACCCCGGCTCGAAAAACTAAAAAAAAAGAAGAAATTGGAGAAATCTTACACTAGCAACTTAACAGCACACCTGAAAGCTCTAGAACAAAAAGAAAAAAAGAAACTAACTCACTCAGGAGGAGCAGACAACAGGAAATAATCAAACTCAAGGCTGAAATCAATAAATTAGAAACAAAGAGAGCAATACAAAGAATCAATAAAATAAAGAATTGTTTCTTTGAGAAAATTAACAAGATAGCCAAACCCTTATCCAAAGTAACCAAAAGACAGAGAGAGAATACCCAAATTAACAAAATCAGAAATGAAAAGGGAGATATAACAACAGATATTGAGGAAATCCAGAGAATCATCAGGTCTTACTTCAAAAACCTGTACTCCACAAAATTGGAAAATCTGAAAGAAATATACAATTTTCTTGATAGGTACCACATACCCAAACTAAATCAAGCCCAGATAAATAATTTAAATAGAACTATAACTCCTAGGAAATAGAAGCAGCCATTAAAAGTCTCCCAACCATGATACCCAAACCATAGAAAGATGCAACAAAGAAAGAGAATTACAGACCAATTTCATTCATGAACATTGATGCAAAAACACTCAATAAATACTGGCAAATCAAATCTAAGAACACATTAAAAAAATCATCCACCATGATCAAGTAGGCTTCATCCCAGAGATGCAGGATGGTTCAACATATGAAAAGCTGTCAACATAATCAACCATATAAATAAACAAAGAAAAAAACCACATGTTCATCTCTTTAGATGCTGAAAAAGCCTTTGACAAAATCCAACACGCCTTCATGATAAAGGTCCTAGAGAGATCAGGAATACAAGGAACATACCTAAACATAATAAAAGTAATATACAGCAAGCCAACATCAAATTAAATGGAGAGAAACTCAAAACAATCCCCCATAAAATCAGGAACAAGACAAGGCTGTCCACTCTCTTCATATCTATTCAATATAGTACTCAAAAGTTCTAGCTAAAGCAGTAAGACAACAAAAGGAGATCAAGGGAATACAAACTGGAAAGGAAGAAGTCAAACATTTGTTATTTGCAGACGGTACGATGGTCTACATAAGTGACCCCAAAATTTCTACCAGGAAATTTCTACAACTAATAAACACCTTCAATAATGTAGTGGGATACAATATTAACTCAAAATTAGTAGCCCTCCTATATACAAATGATAAATGAGCCAAGAAAGAAATCAGAGAAACAATACTCTTTACAATAGCCAAAAATAATATATCTTGGGGTAACCCTAATGAAACAAGTGAAAGACCTGCATGACAAGAACTTTAAGTCTTTGAAGAAAGAAGTTGAAGAAGATAGCAGAAAATGGAAAGATCTATCTCCCATGCTCATGGATAGCATTAACATAACAAAAATGGCAATCTTACCAAAAGCAACCTTCAGATTCAATGCAATCCCTATAAAAATCCCAACACAATTCTTCACTGACCTTGAAAGAACAATACTCAACTTCATATGGAAAAACAAAAAACCAAAAATAGGGGCTAGAGAAATGGTTCAGAGGTTTGAATCACTGGCTGCTCTTCCAGAGGACCAAGGTTCAATTCCCAGCACCCACATGGCAGCTCACAACTGTCTATAACTCCAGTTTAAGAGGATCCGGAGGTGAAAAAAAAGGGGCGAGGGGGATCGGGCACCCTCACATAGACATACATGTAGGCAAAACACCAATGCACATAAAATAAAAATAAGTAAATTGTTTAAGAAAAACCTGGGGGTTGGGGATTTAGCTCAGTGGTAGAGGACTTGCCTAGCAAGCACAAGACCCTAGGTTTGGTCCTCAGCTCTGAAAAAAAAAAAAGAAAAGAAAAACCCAGGATAGTTAAAACAGTCCTGTACAATAAAGGAACTTGTGGAGGCATCACCATCCCTGACTTCAAGCTCTACTATAGCGGTAGTAATAAAAATAGCTTGGTATTGGCATAAAAACAGACATGCGGATCAAGGGAATCAAATCAAAGACCCTGACAAAAATTGACACACATATGAACACCTGATTTTTGATAAAGATGCCAAAATTATACAGTGGAAAAAAGAAAGCATCTTCAACAAATGGTGCTGGCATAATGTGGATGTCGGCATGCAGAAAAATGCAAAAATATCCATATCTATAGCCCTGTATAAAACTCAAGTCCAAGTGGCTCAAAGACCTCAACATAAATCCAGATACATTGAACCTGATAGAAGAGAAAGTAGGAAGTAGCCTTGAATGTATTAGCACAGGAGGCCACTTCCTGAATATAAAATCAGTAGCATAGACACTGAGATCAACAATTAATAAATGGGACCACCTGAAACTGAGAAGCTTTTGAAGGGCAAAGGACACGGTCAATAAGACAAAACAACAGCCTACAGAATGGGAAAAGATCTTCACCAACCCCACATCTAACAGAGGACTGATCTCCAAAATACATTAAAAAAAAAAAAAAAAAAAAACCCTCAAGAAACTAGACATCAAAATATCAAATAATCCAATTTAAAAATGGGGTATAGATCCAAACAGAATTCTCAACATAAGAATCTCAAATGGCTGAAATACACTTAAAGAATTGTTCAATATCCTTAGTCATCAGAAAAATGCAAATCAAAATGAATCTGAGATACTATCCTATTTACACCTGTCAGAATAGCTAAAATCAAAAACATTGATGACAGCTTATGTTGGAGAGAATGTGGAATAAGAGGAACATTCCTCCACTGCTGCTAAGAGTGCAAACTTGTATAGCCACTTTGGAAATCAGTATGGCATTTCTCTGAAAATTGGGAATCAACCTACCTCAAGACACAGCTATACCACTCTTGGACATATACCTAAAGGATACTCAATCATACTATAAAGGACACATGCTCAACTATGTTCACAGCAGCATTATTCATAATAGAACATGGAAACAACCTAGATGGCCCTCAACCAAAGAATGGATAAAGAAAATGTGATACATTTACACAATGGAGTATTACTTAGCTGTAAGAAACAATGACCTCATGCAGGCAAATGGATGGAACTAGAAAAAAAAATCATTCTGAGTGAAGTAACCCAGACCCAGAAAGACAACCATGGTATGTACTCACTCATATTAGGATATTAGGAGTAAAATATAGGATAACCAACCTACAATCCACAGCCCCAGAGAGGCTATATAACAAAAAGGACCCAAAGAGGGATGCTTAGATTTCCCTGGGAAGAGATTTCCTGGGTAAAAGGGGTGGGGGAAACAGAGGGATGGAAACTTGAGGAAACAGGTTGGGTGGGTTGGGTGCAGGTATGGGAGGCAGGTTAGGGTCGGGATGGAGGAGTAGAGTAAGGAAAGAGACATCTTGATGGGGAGCCCATTTTGAAGTTAGGGAGAATCCTGGTACCAGGGAGACCCACAGGAATCCACAAAGACGACCCTAGATAAAACTTCTAAAAATAGTGGAGAGAGTGCCTGAACTGGTCACCTACTGTAATCAGATTGGTGACGACCCTAACTGTCATCACAGAGCCTTTATCCAGTAACTGATGAAAGTAGATGCAGAGATCCACAGGTAAGCACTAGGCCAAGCTGCGAAAGTCCTGATGAAGAAATGAAGGAGGGATTGTATGAGCCAGGGGGATCAAGGTCATGATGGGGGAACCCAAAGAGACAGCTCACCTGAGCTTGTGGAATTTCATGGACTCTGGACCAATAGTTAGAGAGACTGCATGGGACCGACCTAGGCCCTCTACATGTGTGTGACTGTTGCATAGCTTGGTCTGTTTGTAAGCCCCAAGCAGTGAGATCAGGACCTGTCCCTGGTGCTTAACTGGCTTTTGGGAACCTGTTCCCCATGCTGATTACCTCGCCCAGCCTTGCTGCAGGGTGAGGAGCTCAGTCCAGCCTCAACTTGATGTGCCATGCTATGTTCAAGCCCATGGGAGGCCTGCCTCTTTCTGAATGAAGATGGAGGAGGGGTGGATGGGGAGGGGGTAGATGGAAGTGGGAGGAGGGAATGGGAGAAGAGGAGGGAGGGGAAACTGTGGTCAGTATGTAAAATAAATGAAAAAAAGTTAATTAAATAAAAAACCAACCAAACAAAAAAAAAAAAAAACCCAAAAGAGGTTGTTACTATGTTGCCCTAGCTGGCCTCAATTTCACAGCTATCTGCTTGTTGCTACCTCCAGAATGCTGGGATTAAAGGTGCGCGCCACCACTGCCTAGCTCACTTACGTACGTGTAATGATAAAATGGAAGGAAAAATGAGAAGGGAAGGAAAAGAAAATAAATAAGCAAAAGTGATATTGTTTTTAGGTTAAATTTAAAAAGAAACTCGAGAATTATTCAAATTATTTGTTTCACCAAAGTTTCCTAATAATGTGTATGTTAAAAATCTCTATCATCAAGCCAGGTGTGGCGGTGTGCACCATTAATCTAAGCACTTGGGAGGCCAGGCAAGAGGATTTCTTTGAGTTTAAGATAAGCCTGGTCTACATAGCAAGTTCCAGAACAGTCAGGACTACACAGAGTCCACGTCTTAAAAACCTAAAACCCTGCTGGGCGGTGGTGACACACACCTTTAATCCCAGCATTCAGGAGGCAGAGGCAGGTGGATCTCTGTGAGTTCCAGGCCAGCCTGGTCTACAGAGTGAGTTTCAGGACAGGCTCCAAAAATAAGCAGAGAAACCCTGTCTTCAAAACAAAACAAAACAAAACCACAAAACCCAAACAAGTACAAAAGGAGTGTCACCTGTGGTCTGGACCAATGGCTCAGTGGTCAAGAGCACTTGCTGCTCTTTGGGAGGAGCCAGGTTTAGTTCCCACCACCGAGAGTGCAGCCCATAATTATCTGTAATTATCTACAGTTTCAAGAGATTTGACATCCTCTCTGACCTCTGACTGCATCAGGTATGAATGTGTTATACAGATATACATGTAGCCAAAACACCCATACATGTAAAGTAGGAATAAGTAAGTCTTAAAACTGCACCACCTTTAGGAGTTTCTTCATTCACAACTTGAAAATGTGGGGACTTTGGATTCCAGCTTCCAGTAATAACATATGACTTTCCATCTGAACTTTTGCCCATAGACTCCTAAAGAAAAGAGTAAAATTAACCTTAATATAAAAGTGGGCTAATCCTCATCTTGAGGCTTTTAAAAAAAACCAGGAATCTCAAAATACATAATTTTGGTAAGGACTGTACTGATTTTTAAGAGTTTATGTATATTTGATACTCAATGAAAAAGTCTCCAAATTATATACTAAAACCATACAGGAATCTAAAGTACTGCAAAAATTGTACATTTTGAGTTACCCTGAACTACAGCAGCTTATGATCTCTTCCACATCCCACAATAAACATGTTTTGAGTCTAATGTGATAAAGTAAACGGATACATTAATGAAACAGAAATAGTTTGTAACCTGCTAATAAAACCAACCGCCAAAACAACACACAACAAGAACCTTACCAAGTCCAACAAATGCATATCGCTATTTCGGACATCTTTTCCTGGGCTAAGAAGAAGGCCAAAGCACCTGGGGAAAAAAAAAAAGAACTGACATAAACTTGTGATAAAACAAACAGCATACACATATATTTTAAGTTATGTCACTTAAAAATTATTTTCTTATGGGTGGAAAAGGGGCATTCTAATAAAATACAATCATCATCTTTACCTGAGCTAAAGATGTCTCTTATTGAGACATCTTTATTTGTCTTTTATTACCATTTACTGGAGATTAGCACTATTAACTGAAGATTTATAAGAGTGATTTCAGAGTAATGAAACACTCACTACAATAAGTACAAAAGAATTACCAAGAGTTGGGCAGGGTGGCACACTCTTTTAAATCCAGCACTAGGAGGCAGAGGAGTGTGGATCTCTGTAATTCGAGGCCAGCCTGGTCTACAAAGCGAGTTCCAGGACAGCCAGAACTACACAGAGAAACCCTGTCTTGAAAAACCAAAAAAGAATTACCAATAAGTCAAAATACTTTGCAAATGAATTTTTAATACAGTGTATGACTATTTCACTAGATAAAAAGCCAAAATTCATATTTAAGATAAACATACAGAGAAATGTTTACCTTTCAATAGCAAGTTCTTTGTTAGCTGTTTGCTGCACACAGATGACAATCTTCTTATCTATTCCCTGTCGAAGTTTAAAGCACTGCCTGTCCTTGTCCTTGGGAACAGCACTGTAAGGTCAACACATTTCATTAATGTCGCAAACAATTTTCCTGTCAGAAACCATAACAATTATTTTAAAGATCTCAAATTTCTGATTCTTTTCTGTCTGGTTTATTAGTAGTAGCAAAAAAGAAAATAGAAGTGAGTATGAATAACAAAATTGAAAAAAGGGTAACTAGTTTATTATTATTATTGTCTAACCATGACGAGTTATTGTCCTTAGGTAGTGATAACCTTATGGTCTCAATACTAATGCTGCTGTTATTAAAATGATTAGCTAACAAATGCCAGCTTAAGAGAGATTAAAATAGTCTTAAAATGCCTCTTTACCAGAACAATGACCTAATCTCCCACATACTCTCTAGCTGCACTGTCCTCCCAGGTGACAGCAGCAGTGGCAACTCACCTTTGGGGAGCAAGTCTAAACTACCTTATTGCTTTAAAATACTATCGAATGGCAACGGAACTACTGGTAGATAAAATACATTGAGTAGCTGAAAACTGGTAGGTATTCATCACCTAAATACTACTTAGGTAGTATTTATGTATGTGCATTTGTGTATTTGCCAATCCAATATTTTGTAACACTTTTCATTACAAAGCAAAAAATTCCAGCAAAAGAGTTTAGAAATGACAACCATGTTCAAGGAAATATTTTGCATTCCAATCTGTTAAATATTTCTGGCAGACAGGCCTCAAATTTTCAATTGCCCTTATATGTACCTTAGTCTCTAATGGTCTAAGGATGGTTAAGTGTAAGCAAATATACTCTCTCTCAGCAATTTGAAACACTAATAGGCTGTGTAAGATACAGCTCAGCAGTAGAGTGCTTGCCTAATATGCCCTGGAACGACATGCCTCAGTACATACAGAATGTCTCTGAGGTTACTAACCAAATGGATACATTACAGGAAGCAGATGGACAGTATAGTTAGTAGGAAATCACTTAACTGAACACCGGGGGCTTTCTTGTCCTGTGACTATGTTACCCAAACGAAACTTTACATTCAATTCCCACTGTACAACTTATGGAACTAAGATCAAGACTTGGGAGGCTGACGCGCAATTTCATCTGAGTTGCTCAGAAGGTTAAATGAGAACAAATCAATCCATCAATCAATCAAGAAACCAACGAACCAGCTAGCCAACCAACCAATCGTTTTGAAAGTTTTCCAGGAGTAAACTTTTATAAGCTACTTTGTAATTACAACAATGTAAGATGTATTTTTGTTAAATGAAATTGTCATTTCTACCAGATGTCATGAAAAGTACAGAGACACAACAGTTTCAGACAAAACCAGTCAGCCACGTGCATTTTCCTCATAATTTGATTTTAACCATTTTATGAGACATCACAGAAGAGATTTGTGCATGCAACTATTAATTATGAGCATTCATTTTCTGATGTGAGCTATATGAAGAAACCATCACTTTAGACAGAAAGAATCTGAGTCTGGCCAGTGTACTTTACAAGGAAACTACAGACATGAGAGGCAAAGAACTGCAAAATGGCCACAATTAAAAAATACCGATTAATAATTAGTCATCTATGATAATCACACTTATAGTCATGTTAGTTAAGTTTTCTAGGTATACATAGATATAATTCAATTAGGTAGGTAATCTTCAAATACTTCAAAGACCTACAGAATATGGAATTTAAAATGTTTTAAAAACTTAAGACTTTCTGGACAGTGAGACACCTCTGTTCCTGGCAGCAGCAATTTAGTTCAAAGAGAAAGGTGGGCGTCAAAGACACTCCATATGGAATTTATCTTCTTGGCAAAATAGCCATTTGGGCAAGAAACTGTTCTTGCCTGGACTGCTTGACAAAATGTATCAACTGGACATGCAGGACCCATAGGAAGGTGACCACTGAACTTTGCAAGGCAAGATGTTCCTTCAGGTTCCTGCTTCACAAAAGAAACTGCCAGACATTCTACAGGACAGAGATAGAAGTGACCGAGAGACTCGAGGCCTGTAGGCTGAAAAATGGAAGCCCCAACATTGAAGAACTTTGGGTGACTGTCCAAGCAGCAAGCTGTCTCTGTCATTCTAAAATTTTTGGAAGTTACTTAAATTGCTCTTTATGTTTACTTAGGTAATATTATATCCTTCTGAAGTCTTTGATGTAGTTGAAGACTAGATAGTTATAATTTTCCTTGGTTATGATAAAAGATAAATTAGACATGAAGCTTTAGACTCACAAATATAGGATAGATATTTTCTTTAATTTTACAAAATACAAATAGAGTAGATATTGTAACTGTAATTCTTGCTTGATATATATAATTTTACTAGGTTAAAGTTCAAACCTTCCTTTTGTTTAGACAGAAAAGGGGAAATGATGGGGCAATGTCATTCTTTATGCTGTGAATATGTGTTTCTCTGATTGGTTGATAAGTAAAACACTGATTGGCCAGTAGCCCGGCAGGAAGTATAGGTGGGGCAAGCAGACAAGGAGAATTCTGGGAAGAGGAAGGCAAAGTAAGGAGTCCCAGCTAGACACAGAGGAAGCAAGATGACAAGGCAGAACTGAGAAAGGTACCAAGTCATGTGGCTAAACATAGGTAAGAATTATGGGTTAATTTAAGTGTAAGAGCTAGTCAGTAATAAGCCTGAGCTAATGGCCAAGCAGTTCATAAATAATATAAGCCCCTGTGTGTTTACTTGGGTCCCAGCGGCTGTGGGACCAGTGGTTGAGAGAGATTTGTCCTGACTGCGATCCAGGCAGGACACAGGAAACCTTCCAGCTACAAGTTTCTTATGTACCACAGATAATAGTGTACTAAATAAATTCACAAAATAAATAAGGTGAGATGCTCTACCTAAAATAACCTTTACCATCATCTTCTTTTATTTCTAAAGACACAGAGAAGGTAAAGATGTCACTGTCCGGAGTCTGCGGCATGGCAGTGGCTGAGAGTGGGGTCTGCTTGGCAGTACGGCGGAAGGCAGTGGCAAAACTGTAAAGTATCCGGCTTACCTAAAAGCAGACACGTCAGGAGATTGGATGTTATTGTTAAGACAGAAAACACTCTCTCCCACCACTGACTCACAAAAGCATTTGTCACACAATATCCTTTACATGAAACAAGCATAATCAACTTTCAGGGATATGGCTCAGAATAGCAGCTAGGTTTTTTGGGGTGACAGGGGTGTAACAAAAGGGATCATTCCCAAATGCTGGGCATGCTCTGTAACTTGATCTGGGTAGTAGTAGAAACCAATCAGGCGTCCTCTGAGGAGGTCTGAACTTTACACAAAGCCCTTCTGGGGGTGATGAGGTGACAAAGCAGATGAAGGGACTTTATGTGCCAGCCTAATAATCAGAGCCAGATCTGTAAGGAGAGGACCAATGCACAAAGTTGTCAACTGAATTCCACACTTAACATGTACAGAAATGTGATCATAATAAATATATAAAATAAATAGAAATTACTTATTTTTGAGGGTAAATGTTTGTTTGCTTGGGAGAAGGTAATTACTGGTCTTTCCCTGACCTACCCTTTTCAGTTAATTATCTAATGTTAGGTTTTTAAAACAAAATCATCAGAGAGATTTTTAAAAAACAGAGATAGTTAAAACACACACACACACACACACACACACACACACACACACACACACACACACACACTTAAAAAAGCCTAACTGAAAAAAGTGTATGTAAATATACTTTTAATAACAAGCATGGCTCTAACAAGTTTAGGACCCACTTACAACAGAACAGCTTGCAAATGTGTCACTGTCTGGATTAGATCCACATTCTTACCCTATCAACCTATCACCAACAGGCCTCTTACAGCACTGTATGTGAAAGTTCACGGGTGTGCTCACTGGTGTGTGCATAGGTCTGTGGTTATTCTCAATTTTTGGAGAAGAGTCTCTCATTGAACCTGGAACTCTTGTTTAGACTAGAATGGCTAGCTGTCAAGCCCCAGGATCCACCTATGCAGAGGATGGACTCAGGTCCTCATGACTGATTGTGCAGAAAGCATTTTACCCACTGTGCATCTCCCTGTCCTGTAGAACTTGCAGGAACAGAGACAATGGTGAAATCTCATCTGTAGTTCTCTTAGAAAGACTTACGGCTTCTTGTATTTCACAGCGAAAGACATGTATCCTGAAAAGCTCTGCATTATAGTGACTTTCAGTGAATGCAAAACAGTCACTCTCAGGAGTCCCATCATGCCCTCTGACACAGAAGAGGATCTTGTAGATAGGGTAGTTAGCTATTTCAGTGTTGATCTGAGGATCTAAAAGTCTGTTCAGACAAAAAAAAAAAAAAAGATTACTTATGAGCAACTTGTACTGTATTTATATTAGGATTCAAGACATCTATCCAGAAAGATGATCACATAAGCCACTTTTAGTATGCTAGCCATGCTAATGTTGAATTGTGATATGTAAGTCACATACGGATGCTGAAGATATTGATCATATAATTCCATGGTACCCAGTTTGAGACTTGTATGTTTGGGAGAGGCCTATAGAAAGGTATCAACATCAGCAAACATGACTCTCATAGCCTGCAACTAAAATAAAGAAAAAACAAGTACATAAATTAAGACTAACTAAACAGACTGTGAAACCTTTGTATCTGGTTATCTTCTTAAAAGAATGTTCTGTTTATAAAAGTTAAAAAAAAAATCACAGTGCATGACTGAACACAAAAACCAGTGTTCAAAAAAAACACACATTAAATCCAAAAGATGATAGTTAATACACATAAAAAAAACACCATTCAATCAAATCTACTAACTCCACAAGTATTTATGTGATAGCTACAATGTTTTAGACTCTGTTAAAGGACTAAAGACAGTTATGAAAGTCAAGAAGGAACTACAGGGCAAAGCCATCAATGGGAAAATGTCCTAGGAGCCTGGTTCAAAATGGAAGAACCCAAAAGGGGCTCTAACCCAGGTTAAAGACATTTTCACAAAGGCACTGAGAATGTGGGGTAAGATAGATATGTTTTCTCATTTCCTTACAAAAGGAAAATATAGAACAAAGTATAATTTCAGTTGTTAGAATAAGCATTCACTTTGAAATGCACATTAAAAGTAATCAATTAAAATTAGAATTTGAGATTTTGAAACTGATGCTCAGAGACAAATTACATGTTCAGATTAACTATTTAGCTTCCTACTGCTGTGGGATGTCTTTCTGTATGCTGTGAATATGTGTTGCTCTAACTGGTTGATAAATAAAGCTGCACTGGCCTATGGCAGGGTAGGATGGAGCCAGCTGGGAAAATCCAAGAGAGATAATGAAAGGAGATAGGAGAGCAAGGGGAGATGCCAAACTGCCGTCCAAGGAGCAAAATGTAATGGGACACAGGTAAAGTCACAGAACATGTGGTGATACATAGATAAATAGAAATGGGTTAATTTAAGATGAAAGAACTAGCTAGCAAAAACCCTGCCATAGGCCATATAGTTGGTAATTAATATAAGCCTCTGAGTGATTATTTTATAAGTGGATATGGGACGGTGGAGCTGAGTAGGACCGGAAAAACTTCTGCTACACTACTTTCCAGATATAGCTGCTATGCTGCTACTATGAAAACCCAGCATGTTTCTAAGGGTACTGTAAAATACAGAAAGCTCTTCTCAAAGTATAAAATGGATCAACTATTTCTAAACTAACAAAAGCAGTAACAATGGGGAAACTTCTGAGCCAGTGAATGTATCAGTAATGTATTCTAAGGAAATAAAGATCCAGCCAATTGCCCACCCACTTATAAAGCACTCAGATACCTATACAATAACTGAT
Source organism: Peromyscus leucopus (assembly GCF_004664715.2). Lineage (NCBI taxonomy): Eukaryota > Metazoa > Chordata > Mammalia > Rodentia > Cricetidae > Peromyscus > Peromyscus leucopus. The sequence goes on from NC_051066.1 coordinate 2,129,951, forward strand.
AATATCAGTACTTTTCTCATTAAAAGAAAAACCCCTTAAAATGTCTAACATTAGAAATAGTTAGGCTGGCCAGGCAGTGATGGCACACACCTTTAATCCCAGCACTTGGGAGGCAGAGGCAGGCAGCTCTCAGTGAGTTCGGGGACAGCCTGGACTGTTAACACAAAGAAACCTTGTCTCTAAAGACCAAAGGGGAAAAAAAGAAAAAAAAAAAAGGAAAGAAAATAAGAAGAAATAGTTGGGCTGGAGAGATGGCTCAGGAGTTAAGAGCATTGGCTGCTCTTCCAGAGGTCCTGAGTTCAATTCCCAGCACCCACATGGAAGCTCACAAATGCCTGTAATTCTAGTTCTAGGGCACCAGATAAATAAATAAATAAAAAATTTTAAAAAAGAAATGGTTACTAATCTGTTTATGTACCATCATAAATAAAACTTAAGCAAAACTGCTGACATGTTAAAAGGTTCACAATATAAAAGCAAATGAAGAATGACTGCCATGAGGTACGAAGCCTTCCTCTACCAAGGCCTTTTGCTGTGATATATATTATCTTACCAGGCCTAGAGACACTGGGAAGCTGACCTTGGACTGAAACCTCTGAAACCACTTGCCAAAATGAGTACTTCCTTTTTAAATCATTTCTCTAGGGTTCTGTTATCCCAATACAAAGGTGAGCACACATATATTCACAAAGACTGATTTTTGTGTTTGTAACTACATGTGAAGATAAGAAAAGCTTGGTATTGTTGCTTGGGAGACATCTATACTCTGTGTGAGACACACACACAGTGACACACAAAGACAGATGACAGACAAACACACAGAAACAGAGAGAGATACAGACAGACAACAACAGAGAGACAGAGACAGAGACAGACTGGCCAGTGAGCCCCAGGGATCCTTCTGTCTCTGCCCACTCCACCCCCCAGAGAACTGGGATTATGAGCAAGTGCCATAATGCTTTGAATTCATATCCTCATGATAACACAGCTATTTCCTCAGCTTTTATAAAGAGTACACATGAACCAAGATTTTAACTGCTTATCAACAGGAAAGTAAAATTAAGAGTTTTTTAGTTCATGTTATTTTTCTGAAATAAACATACTTTCTGAATTAGCAATTCTGTATTTAACTGGTTAGTAACAATCATCTGACTTGGTTATTTTTATTTCTTTGAATTAGTATAAACAATACTCATTTCTTAGACTTCTTGTTTCTCATTTTACAAAAGAAGGGAAAAATCTTTCTTTCATGGTCAGTATGTTTCAATTATTTCCAAACCATTTAAATTTCTAATATTCTAAACAGGATTGAGATGTAGAGCATGTACAAATGAGCATTTGTTTTTCAGGAGGGTTGCAATTTAAGGAGTCTATGAACATGGCATGTTACCTACTAGTGCTTCCTTGTGCAAGAGCATGTCAGAGGCCAGCCTTACCTCACAGTTCCTTCAGATACATTTGGCACCGAGAGGGTCACATCCAGAGAAATCTGACACTGACTTCTCAAGATGGACATCATCCTCAAGGCTTCCACTTCACTCCGGGGAGCATTGACTGAGGCACAGCCTAAGTAAGTTAGTTTACTGAAAACCACACTATCCTCATCAGCCACTGGTGTGAAAGGACTCGACACTTCAGAGTCTGAAAGAAACAAAGTGTACGGATATGCTTCTCCTCTTTGAAATAGTGTTGATGTGAACAGCAAATAAACATCCAAAAGACACATTTAGGTTCAAAAATCAAGGACTAATTAAGACAGTATGCCATATTCCAGGGGGAAATAAATAAATAAATACATACATACATACATACATACATACACCCATGGAAGCTAGGCAGCTTACACTAGAACTTTGTTAACACCAAGATTTCCAGGTATTGATGTTAATTCCAAACCTAAAATGTAACCTGAGAATCAGATCTGACTCCTCTTTCCATCTCCTAATTTGTTTTGATTTTATAATTTACAACTAAGCCAAATATAGGTTTAGTATTCAACACTCTGCAAGTCCTGATCTGTCTTCTGATCGCAGCTGCCGTGTTCTTTCTCAACAGCTAGCTCCTTCATGATCTCCCTTAGCATCCCTGCTTTCCATCTAATAAACTGCTCTCCTGGCCCTTCTGGCCCTGGGCTTCTTTCCCATTTCCAGCTTGCTCTCTGACTGGTTATGCATGCCTGGAGCAAACATCTATTTTCTAACATGATAATCAGTCTTCTTTCCTGGAAAATTTTGGTTGTTTCTGATTTTCTGAGACACAGTTTTATACTAAAGGCTGGCTTTGAACTCATCACAAATTTCCTGAAAGACATCTAAAAAAAAATAAAAAATAAAAATAATAAAAAAAAGACTTTCTTCTCAATATCTTGTAACTACTGTTTTCATTCTTTGATATAACAAACAGTTAAAGGAAACTTCTTTATGTATCTGACAACTTCTTAGACACAGAATTCGGAGCTTTTAGAGAACCTACAATAGTTTTCATGTTGCTCTTGAATCTAGTACAGGACAGAACACACTCCATATCAAAACAATAACCTCAGTTACACAAGCAATGCAGTAATCCTAACCTCCTTGTCCAGGTCTCACTGGCAAACTCATCTCGGGTTTCTGAAGCCCTACTAGTGGCACAGGGTTAATGGTGGATGAAGCTGAGAGTTGATTAGAAAGCGGCCCATCTCCTTCACCATCCGGCTGTGACCTTTCCCCTTGCTGGTCATCCATGGGAGGGTCCATTAGCACATCTGCGAGTTCTTTCTGCAGCTGCTGCTCACTTCCATTCCCTACAATCTAAGGGTCACAAATACACACAATCAGCAAAGTGAGAGGCCAGCCTCATCAAGTGAGGGTCCATGTTCTGAAGCAAGGTATCAGCAAAGATGTTATGCTGGACATCACTCTCAAATGATATCAACAAATAAAGGCTACAGCTGCTCTCTTCTTTCAGTTTTCCATGAAAAAGTACAATGCATCTAAAACATTCAGAAACATGACAATATTAATGTTTTCTGTTTAATAGCTTTAAGGAAAAATGTGCTTGCTTCCAAAAGTTAAAAGAAATGTGAAATACAGTAAAAGCTCACATATATTTTATGACTCCTATAAATAAGTCTCCACTATTTCTGGGGAAGTCTCCCTCATTTGTTTGATATGAATTGGCCTTTAAAGTGCTGAGACATGTGAATAAAGCTGATAGCATGAGTATGTCAGGCCTGAGAAAGAGAAGTGCTATATTCCAATGATTTTCTTTTTGTTTTTTCAATAATCTATACCCCAGGCCATAATGGTTTATCATTAGTTACTCATAAAAAGGAAGTAAACAACTGCAAAATCAAGACTGCTCAATGCTAAAAAAAATCATACAGGAGCCGGGCGGCGTGGTGCACACCTTTAATCCCAGCACTCGGGTGGCAGAGCCAGGTGGATCTCTGTAAATTCAAGGCCAGGAAAGGCACAAAGTGAGTTCCAGGACTGGGCAAAGCTACACAGAGAAAATCTATCTTGAAAAACCAAAAAAAGAAAAAAAAAAGAATTAAAAAAAATCATACTGATAACAAAACAAAGTAATTACTACTCTTTATTCAAGAAATATTTTAAAAAGTAATAAAATAATGAACACAGAAAAAAAGTTAAAAGGAAGGGCTACATTGGGGGCCATTCTGAATACTGCTACCGAACATTTATGCTCATTATACATTTTAATTATGGAATTTTCAGCTAGCTCCTTCAAAACAATCTAGCTCCTTATGGGTGGTTTTGCCTGAATGTCTGTCTGGTGCTGGTAAAGGCCAGAAGAGGCTGGCAGAGTTCCTGGAATTAATGTTACAGACATTAATGGCTGTGAGCCACCATGTGAGTGCTGGGAATCTAACTGGGGAGCTCTGGAAGAGCAGCAAGAACCCTAACTGCTGAGCCATCTCTCCAGCCCTCCTTATCAATACTGTCTATAGTATTTGATGCCACTGCCATGGACCCATCTGTTCTGTAAGCATGACAGTCTATCATTTGTTGGACATAGCAATAAAGACTACTTTGAAACGCTTCTCTCTTTTTCTTTTTTAAGATACAGTTTGTCTGTAGCTCTGGCTGTCTTGGAAATGCTTCATATGTTAAATTCAGTGGTCACTGACTAGAAATTTCTGTTGCCTGTTTTTCTTCTTTTCAGTGTATATATATTTTGTTTCTATGTATGTTCCACAATCTTTTTTGTAGTTGGAAACCAGACACTGTAGACAACATATTGTACTGACATAGGATCCTGATGACTCCACTTCTGGAATTCTTTTTTTTTTTTTTTTTTTTTTTTGGTTTTCGAGACAGGGTTTCTCTGTGTAGCTTTTGCGCCTTTCCTGGGACTCACTTGGTAGCCCAGGCTGGCCTCGAACTCACGGAGATGCGCCTGCCTCTGCCTCCTGAGTGCTGGGATTAAAGGCGTGCGCCACCACCGCCCGGCTACTTCTGGAATTCTTATTGTTTACATTTGTTGACAATAAAGACGATGAGAAGAGCTGTCTTATGGCTTGCAGTTCCCTAAAGCAAAAATCTTAGTCACTGCTCAGGAACTAGGAGTAGGGTCAATAACCTTCCTGACCCCTATTTTCTTTTTTTACTATTTTTTTCATTCAGTATGTATTGACCACATTCTTTGATCCCATTCCTCCCAGGCCATCTTCTTGATTATGCCAGTCTGTAGAGCAGATACAGTTACCGACTGTTAGGAGGGAGAACAAGATGGGGAATGTAAAGTGAGATTCTTACAAGTTTCATGACTAAGATTTCCCATTTGCTGCATTTCTTTTCAAAGATTTCCAGAGACTTTAAATGCTATTTTTTATTTTTGTTTTAATAATTGCCACCAGTGCTTCTGGGAGTAGGTCATGCTGTTATGCAGGACATCACTCTCAGCCAGTTAGCTTTTTAAAATGCAAATTAGATCATGTCCCCATTCAAAACTTTCAAAAATTCTCCTCACGTTTAGAACAAAGTCCAAAAGAAACAAGCCATCTTGTGGCCCTGCGCGTCCCAAATCACATGGCTTCCACTTGACTCTGCTGGCTTTGCTGGGATCTGCTGCCCTCAGTGTCTCTGTATCTGGTACTGCCTTTGGAAAGTTTCTCCATAGTTTTCTTCATTTCATTCAGGGCTCACTTCAAATGCATTATTTTTTTCTCCTTTCCTTTAAAAAAAAATTCTCTTAAAAAAAAAAAAGTCCTGGGGATTGAACTCAATGCGCCTCAATACTGGTCGTTAAAACAGTAACTGTCATTAATATTTTAAATATTTTATATGTATGTGTACATCTGTGTGAATGCATGCTACATTTTACAGATGCTCATTGAAGTCAGAAAAGGGTAAGATCTCCTAGAACTGGAGTTATTTTAACTGTTTTCTTATTTATTCCCTTGTGCATTTACAAGTGATAGAAAATAAAAATATTTTCAAGTGCTGGAGCGATGGCTCGGCCAGCAAAAGATATTGCTTTATTTGCTCACATGTTGTACTGAAAGAACCAACTCCCATGAGTTCCAACTCCCCATAGCGAGTCATGGATGAGCTTAGCCATTAGCACACAAACACACAAAAACATTTTTAAAAGAATTTTTTAGAAATTTGACAAAAGTTTGCAACAGTTAAAAAACCACAAAACTCTTTCATTCCTTACCACATATCCTTTTTCTTAACATATTTACATAAGTTTTAAATTATTAGTTTTAAAAACAGGTTCCCATGTAGTGAAGGTTGGCCCCAACTTACTGCTCAGCAGAGGACAACCTCTAATTGTTAATCCTCCTGCCTCTACAGACAAGTGCTGAGATCCCTGTCAAGTGTCAACATCCCTGACTTTCTATGGTACTGGAAAGCAAACCTGGAGCTTCTTGCATTCTAGGCCAACATGCTACCAAGCCACAACCCCAGGGCTTTACTGTCACACGACTTTCTTATTTGTCTGTATTCTCAGTATACAGGCTCTAAGAAGGCAGGGGCCTTGTTCACCACCACTTTACTAGTACTTGGCACAGAAAGTTTTCAAGAAGTATTTGTTGAATGAATAGACACAGTAGAAACTAGAATATTGAAATTACTTGTATTTTAAATGAAAAATTTCAACAGGTAATATTTCCATTTATATCCATGAAGAGCAGAACAGTAACAGAGCATGTTGAAAGAAATAATGGTTCTTAATTTAGTTGAGAAAAGATAAACAGAGTGCTCAAAAGGTGAGGTATTTAAAGCTCTGTTTTTTTGGCCTAAATGTTATGTTTTTATGGATTGCAATGCTGACCTGTTGGTGTCCTTACACTGTACACACAAACCTGAAAGAAATAAGCATTGTTGATTGAATAGGAAAAAGAGAACAGTCCTGAAGTTAAAAACGTTTATACCCTAAGAGTTCTGACAAATTTAAGAGAAGCTAGTCAAAATAAAAACTTTAAAATAAAAAATAACTAATAAGTACATACAAAACTCTTCAACACCACTAGGAAGTGTACCTATGAATCCTCTGTTTCCCCACCTTACTCTTTTTCCTATGAAGTCCAGGCTGTGCACTGGATTTAGCAAGGCACATTTAGGCTGTCAAGCCTTACCTTGAGTCCAGGCTTCTCGTCATCACTTCCATTATTTGTGGATGGTGTCTCATCTCCTTGCCTGGAAACCAAGACAAAATCTTCACTATTAAGAGTAGAGACTGAGTCTGAGGAGACACTGATTTTTCCAACAGAAGCCTTGTCATCCATAACTCAAGAAGGAGGTTCAATTCATGAATGGTTAAATATTTTTTAAATGCCTGGAAAACAAAAACCACAAAGATTCACATAAAATGTACGCTAGATATTCGATTACTCTCTATTATTAAAAAAAAAAAAAAAACAGACAAAATAAAAACAAACTTTTTTTTTAACACCTTGTAAAATATTTTATTAGGACACCTGCTACTTGTAATTTAGGCTTTTCATTCTAATAAGGGCATTCTGTGCTATTTGGGTCAAGATAGTTCAGATTCCAAATAAATAAAACACTCTCTTTATAATAATCCCACCTACCTACAACAGGGCTGCCTTTGGCACATACTACAACTCAGATCTTGGCTTCCAAAAGCAAAGAAGAACTCAACAGTACTCTGGCCTTTAGTTTGTAATGCTTTACACATAAAGTTAAAATACTTGGTTATTGTGAAAGTGTCATAACTATATTTCCCTACAATCATCAATACTAAAAATTTAAATACTATGAAGACTATAGCAAACAGAATTTCACATTAATACACAAAAGAGATAAATTCAAGGCAGGGAAAGCAGAAATTCTACAGCTTGGAAATATCTTTCATTAGAAACTCAATCTTCCCTCACACCTTACAAGGCCAGTCTGGTCGACAGAGCATGTAAGTTCTGGAGAAACCCTGTCTTGGAAAACATCAAACAACAAAAAAGAAAAGAAAAAAAAAAAAAACCTATAGCTTCATGTTCATCACATCAATAAAGCTAAGTGTTTAATCTTTACAACTCAAATTTTGGCTTAGGCTTTGTTTGTGTTTTGTTTCAGTTTTGGTTTTTCGAGACAGAGTTTCTATATAACAGACCTGGCTGTCCTGGAACTTATTCCGTAGACCAGGCTGGCTTCAAACTCACAGAGATCTGCCTGCCTCTACCACTCATGTGCTGGGATTAAAGGTGTGCACCACCACTGCCTAGCTGGATTTTTTTTTAAAGATTATTTTATATGTGTACTTTTTTTCTCAATATGTATGTATGTATGTACACCACATACAGTACCCAAGTACCCAAGGCCAGGAGAGGGCTTCAGATCCCATGGAACTGGAGTTAAGGATGGTTTTGAGCCATAATGTGGGTGCTGGGACTGAACCCAGGTCCTCTGCAAGAGTAGAGCCACTGCTCCACCCCCTGTGCTTTGGATTTTTAATTGAACATATAGTAACTGAGCATACATCATATGCCAAATACTATTTTCTCTTCTAAGGCTCAACTAAAACACCTATCAAGAGTTGCACCATTCCTAAATATTAAACGGAAAAACACAAAAACCCAGAAAAAAGAAATCATCAGTAATATTAAACATAAGAAAACAACAACCCCAAGAGAAGGAGAATCACTTAACCAGCTAATGACACTGATAAGGATAGATTCTCTTATGGACTTTCTGTTGCCTTTTATTTATGTCTCCTGCTTTAAGATTACAGTGTCAGGGGCTGGAGAGATGACTCTGCAGTTAAGAGCAGTCTGCTCTTCCAGAGGACCAGGGTTCAACTCCCAGCACCCACATGGCAGCTCACAACTGTCTGTAACTACAGTTCTGGGGGGACTCAAAAAACATTAATGCACATGAAATAAAATAACTGGGAAAAAAAAACCCCGATTTTGGAGCCAGGTACAGTGGTACATGCATTTAATTCCAACACTCTAGAGTTAGAAGCAGGCAGGTCTTTCAGCCTGGTCTTAAGTTGCTGAGTTTTAAGCCAGCCAGAGTTACATTGGTAGACTCTGTCTCAAGAAAATACACAAAGATTATCCAGGGAATATATTTTACAAGTCCAAATATAAATACATAGTGGTGAAGAATATAGCAGCCCTCACTCATAGTTCCAACTCTCAGGATGCTATGACAGAAGGCCTGCTCTAAGTTTGAAGCCAGCCTTAGGTATGTAGTAAGTCCCTGTTTCAAAAATGATAAAATAGGGGCACTTTTGGTTCCTGCAGATGACCCAAGTTCTCTTCCCAACATACAGATGGTGGCTCATAACCATCTGTAACTCTGGTTCCAGGGGAACCCCGTGTCTTCTGGCCTCTGTGGGTACCAAGCACATATGTGGTATACATACATAAAACAATCAGGCAAAATATTCATAAATGTAAATTTTTTTAATTTAAATGAATACGTAGTACCAGATTGAAAATACTTTAAAATGGTTTTCAGAAAAGCCAATAGAAAAATGTTTTCATTCATCCACTCAATGGATACACATTGAACATCTGGTATAGTAAAGGTCATGTTAGTGAAGCAAATCAGAGTCTTAGCATAGAGGCATTTTAAAAAAAAAAAAGATTTATTTTATGTATATGGTGCTCTATCTGCATATATACCTATATGCCAAAAAGAGGGCATCAGATCCCATTAAAGATGGCTGTGAGCCACTATGTAGTTGCTGGGATTTGAACTCAGGACTTCTGAAAGAGCCGTCAATGCTCTTAACTGCTGAGCCATCTCTCCAGCCCCTGTAGAAGCAAATGTATACAGGCTAATAGATGCTGATTTAGGGTACTAAACTAAGAGACATGTTGGGTAAGCACTAACTTAGACCTTTACTGAAAACAAACTTCAATACCTTCCGGATTTGATTTAGTAACCCTGGCATCTGTACAAGATCAGATCATTTGGTCTTCCCCTTCTACTTCCAGGAGTCTTCACGGTCCACTTGCCCATTTTCACTTAGAGTCAAAGGAAATGCTTCCCTTGCTGATGCTCCCATTACAGTCAAGATTTGATTTTTAGCAGTATGTTGTTTGTTAATGTCATGATGAATGAGTCCTAATTTAATCTTCACATTGCTATTTTACAGATAATAAATGTGAGTGTGATGGTGTGACTTGGTCAAGGTACTGTAACTGTCAGAAATCAAGACAAAAATTATACTGTTATTGGTAGGTCTCAATGTTATGTTTATCTCTACTAAGATAAACATAACTGTTTAATATCTAATGCCTCAGTGCTGAGACGTTTCTTTTACAGTTTGTATTTTACGTTAGTTTTTCATGCTGATTAAGTCTTCATCCTATTTCTGAACTGAATAGTGCAACAATAGCAGAAGGCCTGTGAAAACTCTCTTAAGTATAACCCCAGAGTCTAACAACTTTTACCAATACTCTGGGGTCAGAAAGATTTGGAAGGCCCACAAGTTCCACTTATTTCTTTGAGGAGGTGATAAAAAAAAAAAAAACACACACACACACTTAAGATAATTTGATTTAAAAAAAAAAAACAAAACAAAACTGAAACTAACTGAATCCCTCAGCAGGAATGAGGTTTATTAAACACTATACAGTAAGACTCCTTCTCTCCAGCCTCCATGGACAGGCCATAAGAGCCTCTCCAGCCTCCATTATGCGGAAGCATTACAGAAATTGATGCCTACTTCTGATAATAATCTAGAGACTTAAATTAGTCTTTGTCTTAAGACACTATGGACTAATTTTGTTTTGCTTTAAAATTCCATTTTTATCAGTTAGCACAAGAAGCCATCTACTCTTGGTCCTTCATCTTTCAGCCTCTAATTCCAATTTCTATAGACAATAAAGTACAAACTTCCTTGTGAAAATAGTTGATGATCTCCATTCATTTCTACAAGTCTCCATGGCACTTTACCACTTAATACGTATTATCCTTTTGTTTTTAAATATCACATAAATTAAAACCCATGCTCCTTTCTGTTTTTCATTAATGGCTGTTGTCTTAGCTCTTAGTCTGACACACAGTGCATATTCAAATGTTTATTAAAGAAGCAGGACAAACACTAGAGCAAGGGTATCCAGTACCATTTAAACTGTATCAAGGGGACAGGTCTTGTTATATAACCCAGGTTTGTCTCAAACCTGTGACCACCTGAATGCTGTTCTTATTTGTGACAATGAAACATGCAATCTGAAGTTAAGAAAAACCCAAATTAGAATAATAGACCTAGGGCTGGGGTTACAGCTTACTGGAACATCACACGCATAGCATGTGAGAGGTGCAGAGTTTGATCCCCCAGCACCAAGAACAAACAAGAAAAAAAACCCTCACCCTCCACCATTTATACTATGCACTAGTACACTGGTTGTTCCACTCCTTTCTTGCTCAGCCTAGTTATACAGTTTCTATAAGAGAAAAATGATACAATGTCTATCTCATAGGGCTACTGTAAAATGACCAAGGGCTTTATGTGGATATATACATACAAAAGACTTAATACACAAAGAATATTACATACAATCAAATATTAAAGGTTTTTTTTAAAAAAAGATTTATTTATTATGTATACAGTGTTCTGCCTGCATGCCAGAAGAGAGCACTGGATCTTATTATAGATGGTTGTAAGCCACCATGTGGTTGCAGGGAATTGAATTCAGGACCTTCGGAAGAGTAGCCAGTGCTCTTAACCTCTGAGCCTTCTCTCCAGTCCAAAGCTTTTCAAAATTAAAAAAAAAAAAAAAAAAAAAAAATCCAAAAAAAAAGTCCCCTCGCCACATAATAATCAAAACACTAAACACACAGAACAAAGAAAAGATATTAAGAGCCGCAAAGGAAAAAGACCAAGTAACATATAAAGGTAAACCCATCAGAATAACACCAGACTACTCAACAGAGACTATGAAAGCTAGAAGATCATGGACAAATCTCATGCAGACACTAAGAGACCACGGATGCCAACCCAGACTATTATACCCAGCAAAACTCTTAATCACCATAGGTGGAGTAAACAAAATATTCCAGGATAAAACCAGATTTAATCAATACCTGTCTACAAACCCAGCCCTACAGAAAGCACTAGAAGGGAAAATTCAACCCAAAGAAGCTAAACACATCCATGACAAATCAAGCAATAGATAATCCCACACCAAACATACACCACAGAAGAAACAAGCTGGTGTAGCTATCCTAATATCTAGAGAAAAAGGATGTTTCAAAAGAGAAGAAGTTTTGTGGCAATGCCTCAGTGGTCCAGGTAACTACCAGAACTCGGAAAAGTTGGTTGAACTTGGGATTGACTGGGAGGCCAAAGATTTAAAAAGCAGAAGATTCTCTCAAGACACAAGTTGTGTGATAATAGTGTGTCTTGTGTGTGTGAATGAGAATTTGTAAATGTTGAATTCTAGGCTTCGACAATCATTGTCAGTGCAGATTAAGCTGCAAGTATTTATGCTTTAAAACTTAAATTATAAAGCTAGTTACGTCTTTCTAATAACTAGTTTTAATGTTTATGAGCATATTTTACCTACATTACCTTTTCAGGATGTTGAGAAAGATGCATCACAAGCAAAGGCTGGAGGCTGGGGCTAGATGGTTTTGAGGAAGAGGTCTTGGTGGACTCTTTCATAGAGCAAAGGGAAGCAATGCCTTATGGGAAATGAGCTAAGTTTTAATCTAGTCTTTAGGATTAGAAGTCAAAAACAAAAATATTAAGGAAAGGAAAACCTAATTGATCTTTGAAGTATTGTTATATGGAATTGAGTGGGACTTTTGAGGCCTTTCTTCCAGAAAACAAGGACTTGGTTTTCAGGCCTATATTAGGCCTAAACCTTGGTGCCATGTAGTTGTACTTAAATCATTTCAATGGAAAGTGTCTTAGTGATTGGAACTTCTAGTGCAGTTTGGAGTTCTTCCATTTGAAAAATGTGATATTTGCATGGGATTGTTTGAATCTTGTTTTCTAGTCCCTCCCCATAACCACCCTCATAGTCTGAAGGTAGATTTTTCTCTTGATAAAGGAACAAAAAAGATAAACATCTTGTTTGTAAATAGGTATCTAGTAACTAGTGGTAAACTTGAAATGGTAGAATTCTTTAAAGCCTAATTCTAGATAGCCTCAAGAAAATATATCTTAATTACTTTTGAACCTGTATTCACCTTGTTTTTTTCAAATATCTTAAGTTATATTTTCTTTTTCAGAGCTGCTTCTTATTTGGGGCTACTTTTTTTTTTTTTTTTAAATTGAGGCGTAATTCATAAAAGGGTATATTGTTTTGATGAGACTTTTTACAACTGTGGCTGGATGTCTTTCTTTAGTCTTCCAAGAAGGGCCATTTTACTTTTTTAGAGTTACTTTTTAAAGTCATGAGGTCAACAACTTGGACTACTATGCATGTAAGTGCTAATGCAAATTAAAGCCCAAGTTGACCTCCAGCAGCAGTTCATTCTATGTTGACAGTGAGAGAACACTTTGCCTGTTAGGATACTGTTACTCGTGGACTGAAATGCTGAAGAAACCCCTCCCCCTATTTTGTTTTTTTTTTTTGCAAAAATCAAGGTATATTCTAGGGTTTCCTGGTTGACCTCAACAGATAAACTGAGATGATAGTCTTAGTTCAGAAATGATCTGAATGTAGATTTACAGTCTACGTGTACAGCTGGCTAAGTGAGATCGCTTTCACAGTTCTGCATGTATCCCATCGGCTCCCCATTAGTCACTGAACTCTTAAAACTGGTATTGTAACATTATTACAATGTTTTGCACCAATTTTATAAACTTTACAGTATAATATGTGTTCCTTTTCTGAGGCAAACCAAAGGTATATTTCTCAAGGTTCTGTTGCTATCAGCAGCGTTGATGGAAGATTTTTTATACATTTGTAATAGATAGAAATAAACCAGAAAAAAAAAGAAGAAAAAAAAGTGGTGGAGGAAAAGGTGAACACTGCAAGAATACTCAAATGGGCTGAGAGTTGCAAACACCAAGATTGGCTTTGCATAGTAAATGGAATAGAACAGCTCTGAACTATAGCTTACTTTTCCTGGTTTGGTCTGACAGAATGATTGAATGCTTTTGTACAAAAATCAGAGCCTTAAAAACAAGGATTTGGTGAGATTGTAAAATGGTGTGCCACTTTGGCAAAACAGTCTGGTGGTTGGTCAAAATGCAAAACATTGTTACTCTGTTACTCAACAATTCTACCCTTAGGAATATAACCTCAAACTACTGAAAATGTGCACCTATGAAA